>NC_048596.1:210998996-211363141 GCF_003668045.3 Cricetulus griseus
AGAGACCACGGATGCCAGCCCAGACTACTATACCCAGCAAAGATTTTAATCACCATAGACAGAGAAAACAAGATATTCCATGACAAAACCAGATAAACAACACCTATACACAAATCCAGCCATAAGGAAAGTACTAGAAGGAAAATGCCAAGCCAAGGAAGTTAGTTACACTCACAAAAACATAGGCAATAAATAATACAACACTAGCAAATCCCAAAGAAGGGAAATGTATACACAATACCAACAACAACAATAAAAACAAGAATCAACAATCAATGGTCATTAATATCCCTTAATATGAATGGACTTAACTAACCTATAAAAAAAGACCCAAGCTAATATAGTGGATACAAAGACAGAATCCATCCTTCTGCTGAATACAAAAAACACACCTCAACTTCAAAGACAGATGTTACCACAGAGTAAAGGGTTGGGGAAAGATTTTCCAATCAAATAGATCTAAGAAATGAATTGATATAGCTATCCTAATATCTAACAAAATATATTTCAAACTAAAAATAGACAAAAGAGATAAAGAAGAATATTTCATATTCATCACAGGAAATATTCATCAAGATGAAGTCTCAATTCTGAACATTTATGCATCAAATACAAGGGCACCCACATTTGTAAAAGAAACATTACTGAAGCTTAAATCACACATCAAAGTCTAAACATGAATAGCAAGAGACTTCAACACACCACTCTCACCACTGGACAGGTCTGATAGACAGAAACTTAATAGAGAAATAAAGGAACTAACAGAAGTTATGACTTAAATAGACTTAACAGACATCTATAGAACATTCCACCCAAAAACAAAAGAATATACCTTCTTCTCAGCACTTAATCGAACCTTCTCTAAAATTAACCACAAACCTCAACAAAGCAAACCCCAACAGATACAAAAAAAAAAAAAAAAAAAAGGAAAAAACCCCTGTAATCTTATCGGATCACATGACTTAAAGTTAGAATTCAACAACAACACTAACTACATATAGCCCACAAACGCATGGAAATTGAATAATTCTCACCTGAATCACCACTGGGTCAAGGAAGAAATAAAGAAATTAAAGACATCCTAAAAGTCAATGAAAATAACACACAAGCTTAGGGGACACAATGAAAGCAGTGATAAGAGCAAAGTTCATAGTACTAAATGCCTACACAAAGAAGCTGGATAAATCCTACACTATCAAATTAACAAAACAACTGAAAGCTCTAGAACAAAAAGAAGCAGTGGTGATTCAGGTGAGAATCTTCTCAGTTTCTGGGGTGGGGGGTAGGTCGGGGTCGGGGGTAGGGCCAAGGGGGGAGAGGAGGGAGAGGGAGAAGGGATTGACATGTGAAGCAAGCTTGTTCCTAATTTGAACTAATAAAAAAAGAAAATAAAAAAATACACAAAGAACTCAAGAAATTAGACACCAAAGTACCAAATAATCCAATTAAAAAATGGGATACAGGTCTAAACACAGAATTTAAGGAATTGCTCAAAATCCTCAGCCACAAAGGAAATGCAAATTAAAACAATCTTACACCTATCAAAATGGCTAAGATCAAAAACACCAAAGACAGCTTATGTTGGGGAGGATGTGGAGTAAGGAGAACACGCCTTCATTGCTGGTGGGAGTGCAAACCTGTACAGCTACTTGGAAATCAATATGGCAGTTTCGTAGAAACTTCAAGACCCAGCAATATCACTTTTGGGCATATACCCAAAGGATGCACACTCACACCACTAGGACATTTGCTCAATTATGTTCATAGCAGCATTATTTGTTATAGCCAGAACCTGGAAACAATCTAGTTGCCCCACAACTGAAGAACGGATAAGGAAAATGTGGTACATTTACACAATGGAGAACTACTCCACTGTGTTTAAAAAAAAAAAAAAAACAAAAAAAAACAAAAGAAACAAAAAACAAAAAAACAACAACAAAAAAAAACATAAACCAATGACATCTTGAAATTTGCAGCCAATGGATGGAACTAGAAAAAAACATCATGAGTGAGGTAACCCAGACCTAGAAAGACAAATATGGCATATACTCACTCATAAGTGAATATTAGGCATAAAGCAAAGGATAATCAGCCTACAGTCCACAATCCTAGAGAAACTAGGCAACGAAGAGGACCCTAAGAGAAACATACATGGATCCACTTAGGAAGGGGAAAAGGACAAGAGCTCTTGAGTAAATCAGGAGCATGAGAGGGAGGGGGGTGGAAAGGGAGAGGGGAGAAACGAAGGAGAGTGGGGAGGTGCACATGAAGGATTTGGATGTCGAGTTGGGGGAAGGACGGAGAGGGAGATCAAGGAAAGAATTATCTTGATAGAAGGAACCATTCTGGGATTATTCAGAAACCTGGCACTAGGGAAATTGCCAGGAATACACAAAAATGACCCCAGTTAAAACTCTAAGTAATAGTGGAGAGGGTGCCTGGAGTAGCCTTCCCCTGTAATCAGATTGTGGACTACTGTAATTGTCATCATAGGACTTTCATCCAGTAATTGATGGAAGGAGATGCAGAGATCCACAACTACCCACTGGGCTGAGCTCCTGGAGTCCAGTTGAAAAGAGAGAGGAGCGATAATATGAGCAATGGGGTCAAGACCAGGATGGGGAAACCCACAGAAACAGCTGGCCCAAGCTAGTGGGAGCTCACTAACTCTGGACTGACATCTGGGAAACCAGCATAGGACTGAATTAGGCCCCCTGAATGCAGGTGACAGTGGGTGACTTGGGCAGTTAGTGGGGCCACTGGCAGTGAGACCAGGATCTATCCCAAGTGCATGAGCTGGCTTTTTGGAGTCCTTTTCCTATGGAGAGATACCTTGCTCAGCCTAGACACAGGGGAGAGGCCCTTGATCCTGCCTCAACATCGTGATGGAACAGACTTTGTTGACTCCCCATTGGAGCCCTTACTCTCTCTGAGGAACAAAAGTGGTGTGAGGTGAGGGAAAGGTGGGGGGAGCAGGAGGAGGGGAGAGGGGGGAACTGGGATTAGTATATAAAATAAAAATAAAAATGTATACAAAGTAATTAAGAATGTTTTGCTCATAACATGCTAGATATTAGTCCAATTTAACATATGTAGTATTTCAGGTAGGTGCAGCCACCTTAAGATGCTGTGATTGGAATTCCCTTCTCCTGTTTTGTAATTGGTAGTAATGTTTAGATTTTTATTAGTACTCAAAATCCTGAGTCAGAACACAATCATATATACAATTGGTTCATTGCAATCTAGTCATGCCATTTGCATTTAATAAATTTTACTTCTTACAAATACAATAAGAACAGCAATATCAGTAGCAAGAGCCAATCACATAGTAATCAGGGCTTTGGTTTTCAAGAAATTTTTAAACCAAAGAGAGGAATTGCAAGAGTCAAATAAGGAAATACGATTTATCTTAGTCAATATTGCTAATCTGGGCAAAGAAACATGAAGTTTTCAAGGAGAGATGGATCCTGAATGATAGCAGTATGTACACTGTGTGTAGATACTCATGTTAAGTCTGGAGACTAAACGGATTGAGAGAATAGGGGAATAAAGTTATGTTTCTATAAAAGAACTTTTGTAAAATAAGACAATACCTTTGCAATATTAATATCTTTTCTTTTCGTACTTATGATCAGTGTCTAGTTTGGGTTTCTATTGCTGTGGTAAAACACCATGATCAAAGCAATTTGGAGGGTATGGTGCTTTGAAAACAAAGGGGGGGCTTCCAAAGAGAGTGGCACTATTAGGAGGCATGGCTTTGTTGGAGTAGGTGTGGTCTTGTTGGAGGAAATGTGTCACTGTGGAGGCAGGCTTTGAGGTCCCATATCTCCTCAAGCCATGCCTAGAGAGACAGACCACTTTCTGTTGCCTGTGAGTCAAGCTGTAAGACCTCTCAGCTCCTTCTCCAGCACCATGTCTGCCTACATGCTGCTTTACTTCCCAGCATGATGATAATAAACTTAAACCTAAGTGAGCCACCCCAATAAATGTTTTCGTTTATAAGACTTACCATAGTCATGGTATCTCTTCATGGCAATAGAAACCCTGACTATGCCAGGGAGGAAAGGCTTTATTTGGCTCACACTTCTAGAGCACTATTCATCACTGAAGGCAGTCAGAAAAGGAACTCAAACAGGGCAGGAACCTGGAAGAAGGAGCTGATGTAGAAGCCAAGGAGAGGTGCTCCTTACTGGCTAGTTCCTCATGACTTGTTCATCCTGCTTTCTTATAGTACCCAGGAGCACAAGCCCAGGAATGTCACCACCCACAATGGGGTGGATCCTCTTCCATCAATCACTAATTGGGAAAACAGCCTGATCTTATAGAGGCATTTTCTTAATTGAGGTTCCCTCCTCTCAGATGGCTTTAGCTGGTGTCAACTTGACATAAAACTATCCAGCACAATCAATCTACAATTATTTGCATGTGTAAGTCTATATAAAATAAAAGCATTCTCAATTATATTTACACTATTTAAGAATCTATAAGTACAGATAAAAAGAATCCCTTCAGAAGAGACTAAGTATTGACAGAAAATATCAATACATATATACACACAAAATTAAGAGAAAGTGAAATTTTCTTCTGTGCATGAACAGTCCTACTCTTCAAAGGATTATTTGAAGGAATAACAGAAGTACATGCTGCACCATTACCAACCAACCACACAGGAGTCAAAAAGACTCAGTGCCAACACTAATGTAGATTATATTCTGCATCACTGAATATAAGCTACAAAGAAATAAAACGGTGGTCAGAAACTCTCAAGTGTTCAAATTAAACACTTAAGTAATAAAATGGGGGAAATTCAGTTGTAATTAAAATGCTTGAAAATAATACATTAGATTTTTACATATAGCTTGCTAATAAAAATCCACAATCAATGTTTATGTGGATGTAATCAAACTGAGTTGCCACTTAGCATAACAAGCTATATCTGACTATGCTAATATTCGTCTGTCTATGCCTCTTTCAAAGGTGAAATATTCCTACCAATGTAATTTATTAAATAACTGTGTTCTTCTAATGGTTTGATATTTTAAGGCAGGTTGATTAAAAACAAAGGGCTATGTTATTTTTTTTCCCTTACTGGAACAAAGAGGTAGAATTGTGTACAACTTTTCAATGCAGCAGGAGGAACAGGTACACTCACTTTCCCAGTTCAGGTCCTTACAACACACATCAAATATATATATACATATATATATATATATACACACACATATATGTATATATATATATATATTCAATCTAATATGCATCATATATAATGGTTATTGGATTTTATCTGAAGAATTTTTAAATTTGAAAGTAATACATTATGAAGAATATTCCTTTTGTCTTTCACTTTTCTCAATGTATTTAAAATTGTATTCTTAATGTGTACACTAAGACAAAATGATTTAATTTTGTTAGTTAACACTTTTAAGTAATCTGTTGACTATCTAAGGGGCTCCTATGGGAAGGGAAAGCAACTAGAATTCTTCCTTTGTGTTGGTTGGGTCACGGGTCCTCTCCCGGGTGAGCCTGTGGTGCCAGGGAACAGAGCTGGGCTCTCCCCGCTCTGTTCTTGTTTTGGGAGCCAGTAAAGGTGTCTGCTCCCATATTGGCCTTCGCCCAGGTCTAAAGACGCTCTTACCTATTATCCTTGTCTCTGTGATTGACGTCGTACTTCCCCAGAGTGAAGTACAGCCGCACAAAAGGTAAATCTCCCGCACAGGCTGCCATGTGCAGATCATTGTCAGGAAAGTATGCCATGTCTAAATACGAAGGATTCTGAGTACCAAAGGACAGATTGTTTCCCTGTGCCTCGATATCGCAGAAACCCAAGGGTGTCTCTACAAGACTCTTTTTCTGTTTGCCACAGAGCACAGAGAAGCCTCCGGAACACCCTGGCCACCTCCATCTCTCTAGGCTGTACTTTCCTCCCATCTCAGGCACCGTTATAGCAAGCCAACCGTTACCCGCCCCAGTATCAACTAACGTTATAACAAGCTGACCCTCTCCATCTCGTATCAAATTATAAGCCCACCCCGCCCGATCCAAATATTATCATTTGTCCTAGACTAGCCAAGTCTTCCGAGCTTCCTCTCAAGTCAGTCCCTGGTTTACTGTCTACCAACTGAAGAGACAGTTGACAAGACGGCTGCTGTCAAGCCATGCTGGTGGACTCAAGTATGCAAGAGTGTGCAGAATGCTAACTATGCACGTGTGCGTGCGTCTTAAGTCAATGAAGATCACTGCGCATGTGCAGAGTTAGCCTGTCAAACTGCAGAGCAGACCTGCATTGCTTCAAAAAGAAAACGAAGCTGGAGGAATGGCTCAGTTTTAGGAGTGTGCACTGCTTTTGCAGATGGGCCTAGCTTGATTTTCAGCGCCCACCACAGGTGACTCACAAACCTCCTGGAGCTCCGGAGAATCCAACGCCTTCTCCTGGACTGTAGGCACCTACAGTCACCCGTGCCCATTCCTTCACACACATAATTAAAAATAACAAATCTTTTAAAATGTCTTTATCAGAGTGCTGGATGACTGTTGGTCATTTGCCAAGGCTGACTTGCAGTCATGGAAAAGCAGTCCTTGTATATAGCTGTTGAAAAGGGAGGGAGACTAAGAATGCCAAAGGTCCGCTCTTCAAGAAAATCTCTCCGAAGACAAAACTTTTTTTTTTAGACACGGTTTCTGTGTGCAACAGTCCTGGCTGTCCTGGAACTCATTCTCTGTAGACCAGGCTGGCCTCGAACTCACAGAGATCCACCTGCCTCTGCCTCCCAAGTGCTGGGATTAAAGGTGTGCGACACCACCACCCAGCAAGAACAGCCTCCCAATTTCTATTCTTTTCCAAATCCAGTATGGTCCCTGCAGGTCTGTATGAAAATTCAACAATGGAACTAACAGTCTGTTCTCATGGTTTCAGAGATGTGTGAGTACAAACTTTGAAGAAAAACTAATGCACATCCCATGCAAAATATCCACTAATGCAAGCTTCCTAGTCTTTTGCCCTGACTTCATCTTTGTTATCCCTAGTTTTATTCTAGTTTCTCATAAAATCTGCAATAATTCCAAGATTCGTTTTGGAAAGCAATATATTTTTTTGTCATTTTAGTTAACCATTTTCTTGTCCCAGCCCATCTTTTCTCACTGTAATAATGCTGTATTCAGTGGCTTTCTGGATCCCAAACACTACCTAGCTCAGGCTCCTGACATCCTTCCTTTCCTCCCTCCTAAAACAGCTGTCTGTTCCTTCTCTTCCTCTTCTTCCCCCAACTTCCTGTCCACCTTGAACAACCACATCCCCTCCAGCAGCACTATCAGCTTCTCAACCCTCAAACAAAATGAGAATCCTTTTACAAAGCACATGGCTAAGGGATTTGTCATGTTAGCCAGCTTTGACAGTAGCTCAGTCTTGTGACATGTTGCAAAGTATGCTGTGATACCCCCATTTTCAAATTCTGCAAACACACAGATGCCCAAGAACTAGAACCCTCAAATCCCTGTCTCCTTTTCCAACACTATCTCAGTTAATTGCTGGAGAGCCACGTGAGTTCAGAGCTTCTGAAGTTTACCCCACCCTTACAACCACAGTGCTGCAGGTATCCAATTAACACGTGCTCTGGTCCTGCTTTCAGCTCAGTTCATCGGTACATCGGTACCCTTCCTCCGGGCTACTTCTGATGACAGGAATTCCACTCAGTTCCATGCAATGTTATAATCCATGTGTGTGAGGGATGCTGAACATTGTCCTAGGGGTATCAGTGTTCACATGCTCTTGTTCATTTTGATCTCTTAAACTCTCTATTACATACTGTTTTTCTCCAAGAAACAATAATGAAAATACATTAGCATTTTACACTGGATAATCATAACACCAATGTGTAATTTGGGAACACAGGATTTGACGTACATTCCTGGACAGGTTGAAAATATTTTCAAGTGAGTAAACTCAAAAATAAAACCAAGAAAATGAGAAATTTACACCAAATGTTTAAAATATGGCAGTGAGTGTTCATTATTTTAAAACATCAATGCTCACATTACTTACCATTTACTATGTTAAGTAGTATAGACTTTATATAAATAACAAAACAGTATTTCTGATACCTCCCTTACCATAAAAGCCTAATGCTCAGAAAACTTCCTTCTAAAAAACAAATATATCCATGCTTAGAGTTCTACCCTCACAGTAGCACATTATTCATTCATTTATTTATATTTATATAAATATTTTTTTGAGACAGGGTTTCTCTGTGGCTTTGGAGTCTGTCCTGAAACTCACTCTGTAGACCAGGCTGGTCTCAAACTCACAGAGATCCAGCTGCCTCTGCCTCCGAAGTGCTGGGATTAAGGCATGAGGCACCACCATCCGGCAGCACATTATTTTTATGAAATGGATTCCATTGTAATATTTTTGTGTGTATAAAATACAGTTGATCATATCCATTCCCATTACCATCTCATATGCCCACTGTCTCATTCTTTCCCAATTCTCCACCTTCAATATGCATTGGATTTCATTTCTAGACTCTACTTGTAAGACAATGTCTTTTACTGAACCTGGTTTAGTTTACTTAACATGAGGATATACTGCTCCATCCATCTTCCTTAAATTTCACGAGTACAGAAAACCCATTCTTTCACACTAATGAAAACCCACACCTTTGCACATGGACAAAACTTTAAATAATCACACAGCTACACAAAATCACATTCTCACACACAACTAAACACAGTTGCACTTTCACTCACAATTGCTCATGCACACATCTGCATCCTCAAACATGCTCACACTGACAACACATTCTCACTTTGCATACTCACAATTCCACTCTTGCACTTATCTATCCAAATCATGCTTTCCACTCTTGCACTTATCTACCCAAATCATGCACATATACACCCTCACATGTCATACATTAGTGCACTTTTGTGCACAAACAACACGCACACATTTGCACTCAAATGGCTCTTAAAATTGCACAATCACAGCTTTACAAACAAAATATACAATACATGCAGTACATTAAGTATTCTTCATATATGCCTGTATTCACACTATACACACTCAAATGGACACACTCATGTTTACATGTCATTTCAAACTCACACACAAAAATCTACACACAATAACTCATACAAACACATATGCTCACATAAAAATCACACACTAGGATACATTCATATACACACTTGCAGAGTTACATACTAACACTATACACCATTCTTCCCTTTCCCAACTACTAACACAAAGGTAAGGTGAAGTCCTCAGACCCTATGTACTTGTCCTTAACCTCTGCCTTGCTTAGTTCCTGGCACTGACAGGTAAGGGATCCTAGACACTAAGCAGTCAACCCAAAAGTTTACCTTCCTCTCAGCTCCTGCTGCCTACAGGTAAATGGTCTCCAGACACTCAACTCTTGATCCAAAAATCTGCCTTTCCTCAGCTCTTGGGGCCAACATGTAAGGGGTTCCAAGACCTGACAAGAACACTACCAAGACAGGACAGTGTGGGAGAGAAACTTTTCGCAGGGCCCCATCCTGAGACAAAGAACTACAGGCAACAAGGGGATGTTGACAGCCAGAGTAGTTTGTTCCAAAAGAGGGACCCTTTAATTGGTTATCCAATACCAGGTGGTCAGCCCTGAAATGGCGTACATAAGAGCAACAGTAAGGAGGGTTCAGCAAGATTTTGTGTGTGTGTGTGTGTGTGTGTGTGTGTGTGTGTGTGTGTGTTACAATAACAAAGAAAATAGAGGCCAGTGATTTGAGAGCAAGGGGCAGTGGACCACAGAAGTTGGAGAACAAGGTGTTCAGACATCTGTACTGGCTTGTCCTTGGGGTTTTGACAGGATCCGCCCTCAGCTGCAGCATATTAATTATATTCCCTTTTAAAAGGGCCCTGCCCACCTCCCATCCTCCTTTCTCTCCCTCTGTCCCTGGAGGCCAGTCTCCCCACCTTCCCTTTCCCCTTTTTATGATCCCTTTCCCTAATAACTACCTCCTCTGCTTGAACCTTGTCACAAACGGCCACCTTTCTTAAATTACAACACATGGAATGGGGGGAGGGGATGTAATTATATTTTAATAAAATAAAGCCTACCTCCTAAAATAACTAGTCAGGTCTGTTTCTTAAGAACTCACCAAATTGTACTGAAGCATCATATGCTTCCTCGTCCCCCCACCCCCATTTTTGGTTTTTCGAGACAGGGTTTCTCCTTATTGCTTTGGAGCCTATCCTAGAACTCACTTTGTAGACCAGGCTGGCCTCAAACGCACAGAGATCAACCTGCCTCTGCCTCCAAGTGCTAGGACTAAAGGCATATGCCACCAACACCCGGTACTCCCTTATTCTTACTGTTGTTTGTTTTTGTTTTGTTTGTCTTTGGTTCTTTTTCTTTTATGATTGGCACCTTCCAGACTCCAGGTCCTAAAACTTCAAATAATGCTGGCAAAGGGATTCCAGGCACAACCAACTCCTTCTACCAAAGGCTGTTAGATTACCCAAAGTAATGTCATGCATTTCACCTACTCTTAGCATGAACCCCCAGAGGGACCCACCCACCTCAGTCACTATCCCTGTTCAGGTCCTAAGCAGCCAAGACTGAATGATCATCATCCCATGTCCTCCTAAACACCTAGGTCCCAAATCCTTGAAGGGGAAATGTTATGATAAAACAAATGTGCAAATTAAATGCTATAATGTTCTGAGTTAAAGGCACAGAACTTTAGGCTAAAGGTACATAAAGGTCTTACAACTGGCTGTGCAACAGCCAAATTAACTGGATAAAAGACAAGGCTCTTAAAAATAAGTTAGCTTTTACAGCAACATTTCATTAATTTGGATTGAAATACATAAAGTCAATAACCTATGTGCTACAAATTAACTTGAGGGAAAAATATCCTACACCAACACATAAGCAATTTAAGAGCAAAATGTAATGCACACATTATTGGTAAACTGCCGTGTGTTGTCAGAGTTCAGTGAGTTGACTCCAGAAGTGAGACAGCTTCCCACTGTCCCCATATCAGACCCAAATATGTTTATCTCAGAGTATCCTCCAAGGCCCATTGTTGACAAATGGGGATAGCTCCCCACCACTGTGACAGGAAGGGTAAATCAGCCCAGGAGTAAAAACCACATCCTTGAAATCAGCTTGAAGATAAACAATCCCAAACAGTCATTACTACTGTTTATTCCATAATTTTGAAGTGCCAGCAGCGAGAAAGAAAATTCAGAAGTTCAGTCACAGGAAGTTGACCCACAAGTAATTGATACAGAGCAGAGAGGACACTCCCAACTGGAAACTCCAGCAACTGCCTCAACTTTGCCAGTCCACTTCTGCAGGGTATTCTTGCATGTGATTTGGTATGTCTCAGCTATTTGTTCTTTTACTTGGAAGCCTCACATGAGGGACCACTTTGCTCTGCCAGAGACTCCATGGGGAACTCCAGTTTACTGCCCTAAAGGGCCTTCCAGTCACTTTCTGTTGGATGTTTTATGCACCTGACTTGATGATGCTTTGATTCTTTCATCTGCCACTTGCTATTTAGTCTTTTAATTTTGTTTGCTGTATACTTAGAAGAATACTTTCTACTGCTGTGTTAATAGCAAACTTGGCAAGGAAAGTTTCTTTAGCTTACAAGTCCCCATCACAGTCCATCACTAAGGGAAGCCAAGACGGAAACTAAGATGACAACTTCAACAAGAAAAAAACATAATCCTCTACCCTTTACATCCCATCTGTAGTTTGTTGTCACAATCTCTTGAAAATTCCTGTAGTTATTTTCCGACTAGCATCTATACTAAAAGTACTGATTTAAATACAATCATCAGAGCACTCTAAATTTAAGTGCACTTACTTTTACGACTTTCATATTTTCAGGTATACTCTACTAGCAAGTTTCTTTCCGTTTGAGCAACTCTCTTTTGCATTTCTGTCAACAAATCAGGAGATGATGTCTTCTCATAGCTTTTGTCTCAGACTGCTTCATTTCAGCTTTGTTGAATACAATATTCTTGGCAGGCAGGGTTTTACTCAGCACTCTGAATATATGTTATTTTGAACCAACAGCCATTAGTCAGCCACGATCTCACTGTCACCACAGAAGAGTAGATGTGGGGATCTGTCCATTACTGCATTTTATGGTGGTAAGCAAGCCCATTAATGAGTTCTAAAACCATGTTCTGTGCTTGCTTCTCTCTTCCCCACTAGGAGACTGTATCTTCATGCACTGCTGGTTGCATGTGGACAAGTACAACCTACGGAATATACAAACTGTCTTTTCTATCCTACTCTATGCACATATTCTTACTGCTAGCCTACAACCAGGTCTTTGTTCTTATCTGGCTTGCTTAATCCAAGTGAAGGTATTTTCATATATAACGAATTATTTAAGTGGGTGTTCATACTGGGGAATGGATACTGGAGAGTCCAATTCCCATAATTCAATTCAGACATTTATACGACTTTAAATATGAGCTCAGAATAGCTTAAAGCCCTTTCAAATCTACTCTCTTTAAAATACTTCAGTTGGAATATGCTTTCCAGGAGAAATTCATTTTCAGTTAAAAAAAAAAGTCAACTAAAAATCTAAACCAAACCATCACAAATAGCCATTTCATGACACCAGGAATTAACAGAAGACCCACAACAAGGATGACTTGTTTCTTCATGAAAACCAGAATTCAACCAAGTACATGATTCTCAGATTGTCATGCCTACTCAAGGCAGCTCCCAACCCAGAGGCCCAATGGTTAAACCAGGGTGAAAGAAAACCCTGTAAAATAAAACTTGTGTGCCAGGAATAGTAGAACACACCTATAACTTGAACATCCAGGAGGTGGAGACAGAAGCATGGCTAATTGGAAGCTATCCTAGGCTACATACAGAGAACTTTCTGGAAAAGACCCAAAACAAAACAACAAAACCCCAAGAAAAATAAAAAGCTTGTTCTCATTTTCACAAGAGAATTCAATTGGTCTGATATACTACTGACTAAATCTAGGATCTCAATAAGCAGCTTACTAGCCTTTAAGTGGTTGGCTGTTCTTCGACATGCAAACAAGATGAGAATAGACAAGCAGAAGATTTCTGTGACTTAATAAACCCAGGAAATTGATAACCACTTCACAGAATATTCTAGGTTTACCAGACATGCAGAAGAGAAAATTCTCCAGCTATATATATCCATATTTGATTGTCAAAATCTTTGCATACACACGTAGAAGCAATAAAATGAACTAGAACACAAAAGCCACAGTAAACTTGCTATATAATTTACTGAGACTAGAATTATGAGGAATTCAATTTGGATGTCATCAGTGAGATACTCTTTATAGTGACTGGTGATAAAACTGTAAACCTCACATAATATAAGCTACAAAGGGAATTTGTAGAGTCACTGAATTTTGAAGGCTTGGGGAAAAAAAATGTCCTAAAACCTAACAGTGGGGATGATTACACAGAAAAAAATAAAAAAGTCTTTGGTCTATATATTTAAAATGAACAAGTTTTATAACATGAAAGTTACAACTCAATGTGACTGTAAAAATGTTTTAAATCAGGTTAAATAAAACATGTTACCAATGTTTTCCATATGTGCAAGCATGAACATGCAGAGAATGGGGGAAGGGAGAGAATGAGCACATGAACATGAGTGACAATGGAGACAGTAAAAATTAAAACAACCCATGAGTCTAGATCAAGAATATAAAGAGCTCTACCAACATTTTCAGTTTGAGATTGTTATCAAAATTTAAGATTATTTAAAAAGGACAAGAATATCATGTAACAAGGTCCCTTTAATTATACCTATCTTCTTCAATGAAGACCATATACATCTTCAATGAGAAAACTGAACGTAATTTTAATAGTTCCTTCAAGAATGTAATTTGGTTATAACACCAATACAATGCACTCTATGTTCTAATGATTTAAATATGAAATTACCAATAAATCTTATAATATGTGCAGATGCACAAGCCTTCCAATTCTGACAAGGCATAAGTTGAAAGACCACTTTGAAAGGAATTAAGTTTTTGGTTTCATTTTGATTTTGAGATTAAATATAATTATACAATTATTCAGAATATACTTTGTTACTTATTTCCATCATAAAATACTGTTTTTCTGAAACCAATTTTGTCAGTGAGATGGTAGAATCTGAAAGAAAATGGGCATGCATGCTGTGTTTTTAAAATATTACAATCATTTAAACTCTGATTATATCTTTATGTTTACAATTCAAATAGCTTCATTTAAAGGCCATTTTACATGGTCAATCAAGAACATAATTAAATACATCTTAATGATTTCCACTGATATATGAAGAAATTGATTTACCCATGTCATATGTTGTTTTTTTTTTTTTTAACAAAGAGGAATATTACTATCAGGAAATGATAGTTTTTCAGTTACTTAAGCTTTCGAATTAAAAATAAAAAAAAAACTTACCAGTAGATAAAGGCACAATTTTTACTCACTTCAAGTAATCAACCACAAAATGATTGCTTACTTTCAACATGATTGACATTTTTCAAACAATCTGTCATTAATCCTGACAGCTTTTTATTTATTATGTTTTCATGTACTTGCTATGGGTTACTAATCTCCAATGGGTGCCATCATGGAAATACCCAAAATCAGATAATGTGACAGAAGATTGACAAAGTGTTTCACATCCTTGAATTATATATATACCAGGTCAAGAATGGGGGTTGAAGAGTGTTGCAAAAAGAGACTGCAGGGCTACTTATATTTAATAAAACCAGCAATATGAAGAGAGTTATCATCTCACTTCCAATTTCTTCCCCTCAAGAACAATTTGAATCTCTTTGGCATCCAAAGTCTCATAGGTCAACAACGCTTCTGCTAGATTCTTATGCTCTTTTGCATGAGTTTTCAAGATATGTTTTGCTCGTTCATATGACTCCTGAAAGAGAAAAGCAAGTCAGAAGAAAATGTAGAGATGCAATAATCATAGATAAGGAAGGAGAAAATAAAACCAATGTGGTTCTAAAATGTGTTGATTTGTATTTTAAAAAAAGCATTTAAAAGCTTTGTTCTAAAATATAAATTGTTTGTATGTAAGAATATAAACAGCACATAGAATGTATCACAATAGAAGAGTTTGGAAAACATTTCAAGAGAGTTTCTGTCTTTCCAGAATGTTTATTTTCTCTGTTGTAACTAAGACATTTCTTTCTTTACCCTCCAGCAGTTAATTCAAGCATGGCTGTTTGCATGTAAGACTGCTTTCCTGAAATTCTTACTCTTGTTCCAGATACTTCTTTGCTCCCATCACCATTTCCAAATATTGGTAACCTTTCTTTTGCAGGTCAAACCTCTGCAAACCTCTGAAGGTCAAACCATTTGAATATTAGCTACCAACCCCACCTTGACAAGCCATCTAAGTAATACTGATCACATTCCTCATTCATTAGACACTGCTCCTCAGCCATATCTTTTCCTTCATTCCAAGAACTACCTTGAAAGATGAGTAACTTCAGTGTCTGAGAATATGTAAGCAACCTTTCTAGTAAGCTTCAGACCAACATACCTATTTCTAACTTAGGATCTTCGTTATGATGTCCAAATTCAATAACTTCCTATTAAAATAAAACAGTCTATCCACATCAACAGCTTGCATCCCAGTTTGGTTTTCATGTCCTTCGGTTAACTGTGGTGATATACTATTATTTATGACTTAATAAAGATTGCCTGAAGGATCCAAGTACAAAGCCAGCCATACTAGTTAGCTATAGAAGCCAGGCAGTGGTGACACCCACCTTTAATCCCAGGACTCAGGAGACAGAGGCAGATGGATCTCTGTGAGTCCAAGGCCACCCTGGGCTACACTAGACTGAATCACTGTAAAAGAGAAACAGCTCACACAAAGGAGATCTCAGCACTTGGGATCCCATGCCTTTAATTCCAGCTCTAGAGAGGTATATACCATAGGAACAGATATTCAGTCTGTGGCATTTTACTCTCCGGCTGCATTCTAAGAGTTAGTTTCTAGCTATGTTGAGAGCATAACAGTCTGAGTAAATCTGAGGAGCAGTGACGTTGGGAACAGTTTGAGGATCGCCCCTTTGGTTTGAGCTGAGATGGAGGTAGGAGCTAGTGGCTGGCTGTTTTGTTTCTCTGATCTTTAGCTTGAAGCTTGAACCCCAATATCTCCTCTGGGCCTTTTATTTTTCGTGTTACAGTTAATGGCATAAACAATATAGTTACCAGAGGCAGAAATCTGGAAAATGGTTTCAGCTGCTCTCTTACCTTTCCTACCTGAAATATCATATTTTAAGTCTACGTAACTTTTTTTTTTTTTTTTTTTTTTTTTTTTTTTGAGGCTGGTTTCCAATGTATTATGTAGCCTAGGTGTCCTTGAATTTATAATACTCCTGCCTCCATCTTCCAAGTGCTGAGATTACAGGCATGTGCTACCATTCTGTGGTGCTGAGAATAGAACCCAGTGTTTTGTTTATGCTAGGCAATCACTACCAACTGAACCATACCCCCAAATCTGCATCACTATCTCTTGAGCACACTCAGTGTTTCTTCACCACTTATATTTTACAGGGTGAGATTTAGAACACTAGTTATCAGCACTATTTGTTTGCAGTGCTGGGGACTCAAGACATTTCAAGCTCTCTCTACTAATGAACTATACCCTCCATGATTACCATTTTTTAAAGTACTTAGGCACATTTTGTATTTAAAAAAATAATTAAGCTTAAAAAAATATTACCCGTAGAAGGATTCTTATTTCTTGTTCAATGGCAGATTGAGTTTCAGGACTTAGTGTTCCTGAATCACTGTAGGTCATAACTCCAAGCTAAAATCAAAAAGAATGAATTGAACAAATTACTATCAAGACATTTAGCACAGTAAGTACTAGCCTATACATATATGGGGGGTGGAGGGAGTGGGGGGTTGATGCAACATAAAAATGTTGTGTGCAATGAAATACTCTCTGGAATCCGTAAGGACAAATCAAAATAGCAAATGTGAATATAATACAAAAAATTAAAATCCTTTAAGTGCCTTCTCAGAAAACCCTAGCAATGCTCCCAAATCTGGAAATACACATGGATAACAATGATATTGAAAATGTAAGATTAGAAGTTCAGAAACATGAAAGAGCTAAATAATTTAAGCACTTTATTAGTTCATGAAGTCTAAGTAGAAAGAAAAATCTGCATTACTACTCAGAGCAATGATAAGAATAAATCTCAAATGAATTAGGAATCAAACAACAAAGAAGAATGTTACCAACACATACATCTATCAAAAGATGACATTGAAAATCAACTACCTTTTCACTCATTCCAAATCTGGTAACCATCCTCTTTGCAATTTGTGTTGCATTATCAAAATCACTAGAAGCACCTAGATTAAAAAAAGACATAACTTTGGAAAATCTTTAAATGAATAAACATAAATCTGAAGTAAATATACTATCAAAAACCAACCTGTTGTAATATGATCGGTTCCAAATATGAGCTCCTCTGCCACTCTTCCTCCCATACTAACATCCATTTGTGCAAGCAGCTGGGCTCTGGTTTCATTCCATCTGTCATTCTCAGGCAATAGTGAGACCTATACAATTTAATAATAACCACATAATAATAAAGAAAAGACACCCAGACACACTTCTGAAATAATTACATTCATAATCAAAGTTATTCAGTTTTTCCAGACAGTATTCAATATGATGATGCTGAAAGCCAAGTGACTGGATAGACATGGTCATCAGGTAACTTAATGACCTGAAACCTCTATGGCATGAAACCAACATGAAAAACAAGGGAAATCCCCTATAAAAGTGCATCTTACAAACAACAGCTACATAATGCTACAACAGGACTTTTTTCTAGCTGCACAAAAATATTCAAGCAGTCATATATTAGAAAGATTGACGAATGAAGCATGAACTAAGCAGTATCTTAGAACAACTACGGAACCAGGCACTGACGTAAAGTGTTGTCTTTATGTCTAGTAGTTTATTTAGATATTTAAAAATTACAGTTTATAATCACTCTCCAATTATGTTTTCATAGAAATATGTAACACCTGAAATATATTATGAAACTACTGATACAAAATTATAGCAAATGGATCTTATTTCAATTCTGTTCAGGAAATAAAAAAGGATAAAAATCATTAGGAAGTTGCAATCTCCTACATAAGCTTATAGAAAGCTATATTTGAAAGTGAATCTTAAAACAAGAAAGTGAAGTATTTAAGGCAAGATGGCTCAAATATGTGGTCCTAGAACTTGTAAAGGTGAGTCAGGAGAATTACCACAAGTTTCAAGCCAGTCCAAGGTACATGGAGAGTTTCAGGCCAACCTGGGCTACAGTGTGAGAAGTGAGACCCTGTCTCAAAGCAAGCAAACAAAACAAAATGAAAAAAACAAAACAAAACAAAACAAAAAACAACTAAACTAAAATAAATTGGTACATAGTTCAGTGGTGAGAGCTTGATTCATATGCATGAGTCTCTGAGTTCAAACCACAGTAACAGGGAGGGGAGGAAGGTCTATAGGAAACTTACATGTCCAAGTGTTGGCCCCCGTGGCATGATTGTAGCTTTATTAATTGGCATTGCATCCTTTGTGTAATATGCAATAATAGCATGACCAGATTCATGATAGGCTGTTATGGTTTTGTTTTTGTTATCAATTTCTACACTTCTTCTTTCTGGTCCTAAGATAAATAACATACTATATTAGGGTGGTATACTTAATTGCTGAGCATGGTAGCCTATAATCCCAGCACTCCGAGGCAAGAGAATAATAGGTTTCAGGCTAGTCCATGATTCATTGTGACAACAGGAGGGCAGAAACACACACAGAATGCATGAGCACTCATTATTGAGCATGGAGGTATGGTGGCTCACATCAGTAATCTCAGCACTCAGAAGGCTAAGGCAAGATGACTACCATGATTTCACAGCCAGACTGAGGTACATAGTAGAAGTGAGGGCCAGCTAACCAGCTTGGATTATAGAATGAAAGTCAGTCTCCAAAAAAAAAAAGTAGGGGCATGGTGTAAACAAAGAAAAAGATTAACTGCAAGATAAGGGAATGAGAAGGAAGACATACCCATTAGAATTTTATCTTTAGAAAACTCTAGTTCCTTCATGGTAACCATTTCTTTTCCATCAACAGCCGCCTTTAATGCAGCTTGGTTCACAAGATTCTCCAGCTCTGCTCCAGAAAACCCAACAGTGCCTCGAGCTATGATTTCTGGATCAACAGCTATAGACAAAGAGAACAACATAATAAATCTCCATCACTAAACAGAAGCTCATGTTTCAAAGGTTAAAAAAAAAACCCACAATTACTCTGAATTACATTTTAAAACTAAAATTGAAATAAAACTTATGCACCAAAATCCGCCATTATGTTAATATTAATTAGTACTTAATGGTTATTAATATTATTGTAATAATAAGTTCTTATGTTAATAAAAAAAACTTCCAAAAAATTTCTAAGTTTTATAAACTTTCTGAAAACAAAACAAAAAGTGGACTTGCTAGAGATGAAATTAGAAACTTCAATTATGACCTACACTGGGCCTGGAGAGATGGCACAGCAGGTAAGAGCACCAACTGCTCTTGCATGGGACCCAGGTTCGGTTCTCAGCACCCACAGAACAGCTGCTCTTCTGGCCTCTACTGATACTGCACATACACATACAAACATTAAAAAATAATATTATTAAATTAAATATGCCCTATGCTAATGTCCAGCTTGACCACAAATTGAAAAAGCAAGCTCACAGTCAAAATTCTGCTCTCTCAAATATCACCTTGAAACACTTTGGTCTCCCTTTATGATAGGAAACAAACTTAGTTTTACAGGTTGATTCAAGATACATTTTTGAAAATAATTCAGCTTATCCTACTGTCACTTGTTTTCAAGTGGCTCCATGTTTCCATGTGCCTTGTTTCCTATTAATCTTTCTAAATGGATACTTTTTTATATTTTATTTCATAAACTCCATACCAATTTTCCTTTGAAATTAGGATTCAAAAATAAAATACTCGGGAGGCAGAGGCAAACAGATCTCTGTGAGTTCGACACCAGCCTGGTCTACAAGAGCTAGTTCCAGGACAGCCTCCATAGCCACAGACAAACCCATGTCTCAAGAAAACCAAAAAGAATAAAATACTATCAGGGATGTACACAAACTGAAGAATGCACATATAAATGGGTATAAAGAGGACAAAAAAATGAACTGTTCTGAGGCATAAACCAAATAAGGATCATAAACAGAATGGTTAGATATGTTACCATTTTCCACAAATAACAATGTTAAAATCAAGGAATTGGACTCACATTTGTCAAACTTTATTTTATTAAGATACCATTTCAAAATTTCAGTCCGACCCCTCACATCTGGCCTTGGAACTGTAACTTGCATGTCAAAACGACCAGGACGTATTAAGGCACTAAGGGAAAATTAAAAAGATACACATAAATTAATAAGCTGAACATGCTAGCATACACTAAACGTGATGGAGAAACGACGACAACCAAAGGTAAGAAAGAATTCAGAATATAAATGTTCAGACAGTTCCCTCAGAAGCATGGACAACAGTCTCAGTCTCAGAAGGCTCAAGGGCACTTAACACCCATAACCACAGAAATTCAAGCTAAGGAGTCCCAGGCCAACCTGAATTATGTAGTGCAAGCTGCTATGAAATAATAATGAACTTCAGATCACTTGTTTTGTATCTTCCTCTCTATTGCAGTCGTACCCCCTCCCCCATGCTGTGTGCAGTTACTTCACACCTGAAGATTTGGAGATGGATGCATGGTTTCTATGTTTAGTCTACTATAGAACTTTTTTTTTTTTTTTAACTAAAGATATGTAAGTCTTTTTGAAAGAGGATCTTTACATTGCCCCAACAGTTCTTGAACTCACTATGTAGCCCAGGCTGGTCTCAAACTCACAGCGATCTGTCTGTCTCTTCCTCCTAAATGCTGAAATTAAAGGTGTGCAGCAAAATGCCTGGCATATTTTAACTGCCTACATAAAATCATCTTTAATACATTTAAGTCAGTATACAAATTATTTCATTATGTATTTTAATATATATTTTGCTTCATATATATCAAATATGCAAATTTATATATAAAATCACATATTTTTACATATTAAAAATATATAAACTCTATACCTACTTTTAAAAAACCAAAATGCCCCTTCTGGGTTGATAATGCTTCCCCAAAGAAACTCCCAAAACAGAGGCTATTGCTTCTCTCTCTGACTGCCCCAGAGGTGAAAAGTAAATTCTTTACTGATGAAGACACATGCACTTCAGAAACAGGACCCAGAGACCTCTGAGCTGGGACAGACCTAAATGCTTCCTCCATGAGGACTAGCTTTCCTGGTATCAGAAGCCACCGTGCAAGCTTCAAAAAGAGGAAAGCAATCAATAATCCTGCCCAACTATGACACCTATAAACCACAAGAATGATCAGCATGGCACAATAACCCTAAGAAGAGTTCAGCAGTGGCAAGCATACTTTGGTAGCAACTAACAGCTAATTGAACTTAAAACCCACTCAATGAGAGGGAAATCATGCCTGGTACTGGAAAACTAGCCAGGGTCAGTGAAGGATCTTAAAGGAGAATCTACAACCACTATTGTATTAAACCAGCACCCTAACTACATTCTAAATATGTGTCCTTATACCCACAGACTAAGTGTAATCATCACCTCCCAACAAGGAAACTTCTCTTTGCAATTGAGATAGACCATTACAGCAAACTACACATAATCAAAATGCAGAGTTGTGGAGTCCAGTACCAACCGATACATGTAGAACACAACTCCTATACCTAATGCTCAAGGATCATTTAGGAAGAGGGAGTGCAAAGAATGCAAGAGCCAAAGGAACTTGTTATGATTGTGTATCTACTATAAATGTCAGAAGCTACACTCCTGGTGTCTCACCAACATGGTCACCTAAACATGACCTCAACAAGGGTGATGCCATGTTATGCTACAGTGGATGAGGAAAAGCTTATAAGGCCTCAACCCCAGACAAAGAACGACAGGTAAGTTAAAAAAAAAAAAAAAAAAAAATGCTGAGAACAGGAACAAAAGTCTTTCCTAAGGAAGAGCATACCAAATGGTTATCCTATACCAAATGGCCAGACCTAAAAAATGTATAATGCAGGTATGTATTTATTCTTAGGAATACAGACACAAACATACACACATAACAAAAACTAAAGAAAAAGGTCATGAACTTGAAAAAAAGGCCTGGTTTGATGGTGTGTGCACATGTTTGTGTATGGGGAAGAGGGCTGCACGGGAGGACTTGAAGGAAGGGAAGAGGAGGGAGAACAAAAAACTACAACAATTATTAAAAAAAAACCACATTCTCCCTTCTCAATTGCTATCTACAATGATGGATTGTTGTATCAGAAAAAGACAAGCTACTAATCACACAAAAAGTAACTTCTATTAATTTTTTTTTAATTTAAAGTTATTTTTATTTTTAAGTGTGGGAGGGGGACAGGCATGTATTCTTAGTACGTGTGCCTGTGAGCCAGAAGAAAATGTTTGATACCCTAGGGGTAGAGATATGGGTGGCTATAAGCTGGAGGGCATGGTGATGAAAATCAAACTCAGATCCACTACAGAATAGTATGCTCTCCTCACCACTGAGCCATCTCTAGCTCCATTCCTAACACAGAAACTTTTAATGCTGTAAATTTCACTTTTAAAATGCTTTCTGTTTAAATGTGACATGTTTTCAATATTACTGGGAAGTAATTCTAACAGTTCTGAATTCAAAGTAAATAATCCACCTGGGATTTAATATATTAGAATGTGCAAGAATCACTTTGAATTAATTTTAGAACTATTTTCTTTTTTATGAATTCTATGTCCACTGGTAATTATGTCATGTTCCCCAAGCCTGTGGCAACTAACTGTCTCTGGATTTGCTTATTCTAAACATTCCCTACAAATGGCACTGTGCATGATGATAGGTTGCACTTAGAACAATGTTGTAGCTATAACAGTATTTCACGGAAGTCTTTTCATACTTACTTATCTAATGCCTCTGGGAAATTTGTGGCACCTATAATGATTACTCCCTCGTTGGGTTTGAAACTAGGAAAAAAAAATACCATTTCACTAAAAACGGAAGCACAGCTTACAAGTAACACTACTTACATATAAAACTGTTCATGGTTAACCTTAATTGATAATAAACCACAATCATACAATCCACAAACCACCTGTTACAGTTACTTAGGAAAACAACTTGACATAAATGGCTTGGGTGCCTAATTAAATTTTGAAAAAAATTTTTAATTTTACCAATTCAATTTTTGGTCCCAGACGTCTATTTAGTCAAAATGTCTCACACTGACATTAAGAGAGTTCATCTAAGGAAACATTTCTTTCTTTTTATATTATGAACACTGATATAAGCTTTAACTTGGCCACAACACTTAAGTCATCAACTCTATAGAAACTAGGGTATTATCGCTTACTTTGGGGGAGTATGAGTCAGTGCTGAGGATCTAATCCAGGTACTCATGTATACTACAGACAGATGATTCACCATTGAGCTTATACCTATACTCCATTATCTTTCTTCCTTTAAATAGAGCAGTCTGAGCTTGAATCACTGTTTTCCTCTTACAAATAATAATGAAATAAATGAAAATAGGTATACATTTACAATTCTGAGAAAAACTGATACATCAATTAGTAATACAAATAACACTGTAAGAAAAATTTGACTTCTTACATGAGAGATGACTCTGTAGCCTAAACATGTAACACTTAATATTTATACAATTTTCCAAGTCCTTTATGAGAAGAACTTGCATAAAACCAAGTCTGTAAATATTAAGTACTGGAAGAGATACCTGTTACTCTAAATTATCTTTAAAATGGATAAATGCTAATGTTTTAAGTATTTCATCAAATTTAACAAAGACTCAATTACCCATCCATTTCAGCAAGAAGTTGATTAATAGTCTGCCTTGAATAAGGATGCATTGGAGATTCAATTCTCTTCCCACCAACAGAATCTAACTCATCAATGAATATAACACAAGGAGCATTTGCTTTTGCTTCTCCTAAGAAAACAAACAAACAAAAAGATTCAAATAAGTTGAAAAAAAAACTAACACTTTTTGAACATAAAATATTAAAACCTGTAAGACTATCAGTTCAAAAAAATTACAGGGGAAAAAAAGAGGTCACACTTTACCAACAACAGTAATGTTGGAGGGGTTGTCCTAAAGAACATGATAGAAAATGAGAACTATAAAATTAATATAATCAGAATTGAGGCTAATAACTCTTAATTATAATGCTACAAAATCAATAAAATGAAAAGCCAAAAAACTCAAGAATTAGCTTTCAACAGTCACTAAATTCATCTTGCACATCTACCAGGCCTTATTTAGCCTATTTTAGAAAAGAGTACAGGGCCTGTAATACGGCTAGTACAAAATGGACTTGAGTTCAAATTTCTAGAACTCAAAAAAAAAAGGTGGAAGAGAACTAATTGCACAGATATCACACAAATACACGCCATACAGACACAAAATAATAAAGTTGTTTAAATAAAGAGTACAGCTCCATTTTGGCTCAATCATTAAGTTTCCTGAAGCTAAAACAAATCTATTTCAGAAATTCAATAGAAGAAATTATCAAGGAGAGGGAAGATAAATAAAACATTACCTATTTCTCTAATAAATGTAACACTGTCTAAAATATACATCAACACATACTAAAAAGATTCCTGATCCTGCTGGCTCCCACGCCCACAAACATCTCATCGAACTCTGATCCAGATGCATAATAAAAGGGAACATCAGCTTCTCCTGCCACAGCTCGGGCAAGAAGTGTCTTCCCTGTTCCTGGTGGCCCAACTAACAGAATTCCTAAAAGGAACACAGGCAGACAAGAATGATCCGTTATTTTTAAATCCCTTTATAAGAACCTTCAACACAAATGAGTATTAATTCCTATAACAGAAATGACAGCAATGATCAATATTGCCAAACATGTCAAAGAAACCACATTCCTGCTATTTCACTTCAAGATTTTCTCTACAACTAATTTTCCTGTGCCATTTAAATATTATTTACAGCCAGGAGTGATTGCACACACTTTTAATCCCAGTACTCGGGAGGCAGAAGCAGGTGGCTCTCTATGAGTTCAAGGCCAGCCTGGTCTACATACTATATAATGAGTTTCAGGCCAGCCAGGTACAGAGTGAGACTCTGGCTCAAACAAACAAGCAAACAAATACAGAAATACATACATACACATATGTAAATATATATAATGTACACATCAATAAGTAAAACAAGAAAAGAATATTAAGACATAGGATTATAGACTCATTTATAACAACATAAAATTCACATCAAAAGATATGCACCCAAATATAATGGAAGAATTTTAGAAATATATTTCCATAAAAGTCCAAAAATTATTTTCTAGACATTTAGCATGAGATAAAAAATAAAAAACCCAATGATATTAAAGAAATAACGCTAATGTGGGATGAGTTACGTCAGATTAGGGCAATGTCTTTATTTGTAAGTGACACATGGTTGATCTCTACAACTTTCTTATGTTCAAGAAAAAAATGAAATGCACATATAGGCAAACACAGAAAAATATTTGACAAAATGAGAAATACTGATAGGTGTAGGATGATAATACACAGACATTAATTGCTATTATTCTAAGGTTTCCCAAATATTTAAAAGTTTTCATACCAAAAAGCTTTTCCCATCATATAAGGAAAAAAAGTAGTATCTGATTTGTATGTAACTCTTGTAATTACATTAGAAAAGCAACAAAGCTGTAGTGATGTTACATTTTAACATTTAAAACAAGGTAAAAACAAGCTCAAAAACAGCATAAAATTTAAATTAGTATTACCATGTTTTAGTGATATCCAACTGGTTTAAGCTGTTTATTGATTGTGACATATCTTAGTGTATACTTCAAGACTTTTCCATAAATTAATATAATGCTGTATTAGAAATTAAGTATAACTATAGTTTTAAATATTCTCTCTATGATATTACATCACTGTACTCCTAAGTGGTAAAAGTTTAAGGAAACTTTTCCAGAAGTTTCCAGAAAACATGTTCAATAGTCTAAAATCTACCCTTAAAACTGCAGTGCCACAGATGGAAGCAGATGCAGAAATCCACAACTAACCACTGGGATGAACTCCTGTAGTACAATCGAAGTGAGGGAGGAGTGATAATATGAACACAGGAGTCAAGACCATGATGGGGAAACCCACAAAAATCAACTGACCTGAGCTAGTGAGAGATCACTGACTCCAGTCTGACAACTTGGGAACCTGCATAAGACCAAACTAGACTCTGAATAAAGGTGACAATGATATGGACGGAATACTATATGAGGCCACTGGCAGATACCTTGCTCAGCCTAGGCATGGAAAAGGGGTTGGGGGCTTGATCCTGCCTCAACAAGATCTGGAAAAGACTTAGTAGACTTCCTAGGGGAGGTCTTACCCTCTCCAAGGAGCAGATGGTAGGTGTGGAGGGAAGTGGGGAGAGTAGGAGGAGAGGAGGGAGGGGGAGCTGGAATTGGAATGTAAAAAATAAGTAACTGCAGTTACCTTTGGATCATTTCAAACAGCTACCAACATTTGCATGTTAAAGTTCTACCCCTAATCCACTGGTGCTACTGCAAGACTGTTAAAACTCAGAGACAGTGGGAAGAGGTGGGTCACTGGAGGCATGACTTAAAGGATAGACTGTGTTTTGGATGCTATGCATGCTCTCCACTCTGCCCTCTACCACTTAGTTTCTGGCTACTGTGAGGTGAGAAGCTTTGTGCTACCATACACTATATGCTTAGCCTCACCTCAAACCTCAGTGATTGATCAGGATTGTGAATTAAAATCTCTAAAACTACAAGCCTGAAACTGTCCTTTGAAGATGACAAATAAAAAACAAATTAATCTTTAATGTAGTAAATTCATTCCTAGAAATTGGTTTCTTTTTTCTTTTCTTTTCTTTAAAGCAGTGTCTCCTGTTTTTCAGGCTAACCTCAAATTTCTGATCCTCCTGCTTTCACTTCCCAAGTGTTGGAATTACAGGCTCAGTTGATAACATGGTGGGGATCAAATCTTGTGCTTGTGCATACCGGATAACGACTGATATATGGACCCAACTATTCCTTAGAAATTTATTCTAAGTAAATAATTAGGCTGAAGGGTAAAGCTGTGTTACAGTAGTCATCAAACTCCTATTTTTAATAGAAAAAAATCATATAAATATTTACATAAAAGTATAAATGTTACAAATAATTAGCATGTAGTCTTCATAATTGTAAAGTTCATGAGGACAGTTCCCACATTTCCCACTTAACAGAAATCCTTAATTATTCTCATATCAAAAAAGAAAACTCTCTCAGTGGTGTGGTGCTTACCTACGTAAGCGAGTTTATGATCTCCAGTACGAGAACAAAACAAAACAAAGAACAAAACACTAGTGTTTAGTGTGACCCTAAAATGTGACTCTAAACCTGACCCTAATGGGGGTGTTGACATTACAAAGATCATTTTAGAACAAATGAAGCAGAGAAGTTAACAATTTTATATCCATGTAAAAGCACTAGTTTTAAAGCTGTAGGAAAAAAAAAAATATCTTAATGTGAGGTCAGACAGATGACTCAGTATTTAAGAGCACTGTATTCTCTTCTGGAGCACCTGAGTTCAATTCCCAGCACCCACATGGCAACTCACAAACTCTGTAATTTAGTCCTGGGTGATCTGGGGCTCCCTTCTTGCCTCCACCAGCACCTGGCAAACACATGGTAGGCAGACATATATGCAGGCAAAACACAAATATACATAAACTTTCTGAAAATTTTAACTAAAATAAATCCTTCTTTTTAGTAAATGTACAGCCAAGTATTTACAGAAGCATCATGTCTTATTACAGAACTTTATGTGTGGAATAAGCACATATTTTTAAAAACAAAAATTAGGAACTGAATTTATCAGTTATAGTATGATCAAATAAAATTTGTAATATGTTGCTTTATGTTTTATACCAAATCATGATAAAAGGGAGAATATCTTACCTTTGGGAAGTTTACCTCCAAGCACAGTAAATTTTTGTGGATTTTTCAAGAATTCAACCACTTCCTGTAATTCTTGTTTGGCTTCCTCCACCTTAAATGGTGCAATTTACCAAATAATCAAATAATGGTTAGATTATCAAGGTTTCCTCTTTGGCAATCATATATTTAATGTAGATAAGAGTGAATTTGGCCTTTTCCAGTTTTTAACATGTTTTTTAACACACTAAAGGTTTTTTCCCAATTTCCAATTACAGGGCATTTTTATTATGCCAACAAAAATCATTTTAAGTTCTTACTTTTACTCAGTAGATATCAGGAAAAACACAGCTAAGGCCAAAGAGCAATCTGAAAACCTAAACTGTTTAGGTCATGATTATACTTCTAGAAAATTTCCCAACACTATTTCCAGAAAATATCATTACTAGAAAAAGAAGTTTTTGTTTGTTTGTTTTGTTTAGTTCTCTAATGGACTTTGAAAGTTATTCTGACTAAATTACTTAGATTTTTTTTACTAAAAATTTGTAATGATAGTAATTAAAAATAAAGCTCTACTCATTCCCAGATCCAGGAAAATGGACACATGTTCACCAAAATGCATAAGGTACATACTCACAATACTAGAGACCCACACTAGTATTGTCAAAGTTAGTTAGAGAGTGCATCATAATAGCCATATAATGCAAACTTGCAATCAGGATATATGAACTACTGCTGTACACAGCATGGCCAAATCCTATGAACATCATTTTAGGCAAAGAAGAAAGATGCAAAGCAGTATGTTCTATGCATATGGATGCTACTAACACAAACAAGTAAATGGAAGCAGAGCTAGTGAAAGTGTTTGACAGGATGACTCTCCTTTCTGTGAGAGAGAGAGACAATAACTTCTGGGAGGCTCTGGCTTTCTAATGCTCTTTGTTGGTTTGAGAACTGATGAAAAATATGTGCTCATTCTTGAAATTTATCATTTGTGTACTCTTAAGCAAGTACGTTGAACTTCAAAAAGATTTGGCTGAGTTTTTGAAAAAGAACATCTTACTGCACAATGAAAGACTAAAATATATCTATTTAAAATAATGAGCTCGGAGCTGGAGAGATGGCTCAGAGGTTAAGAGCACTGACTGCTCTTTCAGAGGTCCTGAGTTCAGTTCCCAGCAACCACATGGTGGCTCACAACCATCCCTTATGAGATCTGGTGCCCTCTTGTGGTGTGCAGATATACATGGAAGCAGAATGTTGTATACATAATAAATAAATAAAATCTTAAAAAAATAAATAAATAAAAATAAAATAAAATAATGAACTCAAATCCCAGCAGCCACATAGCGGCTCACAACCATCTATAATGAGATCTGATGCCCTCGTCTGGCATGCAGGCATGCATACAGACAGAACACTGTATACATAATAAATAAATAAATCTTTTAAAAAGTAAAAAAAAAAAAAAAAAAAGACTTGGCAAAATTGTGTAATAGCAAACGTATCATGATAAACTCTGCAAAGTACTTTGCTCCTATGAATTTACATTTAGTCAGAAGCTTCTTAGTTGTCAGCCTGTCTCTAATTTTATACTCAGACATTCTCTCATCCCCACTACAGACAGAAAGTTACAATACCCCAACCAAAACAGTTTCAAGAAGAATTCTATCTTTTAAAGATTGACTTTGATTTTAACGGTGTGTTTAATGGCTGTGTGGGTATGTGCATGCTGAGTGCAGGTGCTCATGGAGGTCAGGAGAGGAGTCGGATCCAGTGGAGCTAGAGTTAGAGCAGCTGTGAGCTATTCAAGTGGATGCTGAGAACTGAACTTGGGTCCTGTCAAGAACAGAAAATGTTCTTAACCACTAGGAACATCTCTCTAGTCCCAATTCAATTTAAGGCAAGCATGTAACTGCAGAACTCAGTCAGGAAGGGTCTGACACTAATGATTCAAGTTTTAAATAATTGTCATACCAATACCTTCCTCAACTGCTCCCTTTCTGCAAATCAAACAGGGCTCGTAGCCTTAAAATGCAAGAAATGTTTGGGGCAATTTGGTTTAACCAGATGGAAGCCCAATGCAAAATATCAATTACGTAAAATACAAAGAAAGAAAATAAATCTTAACTTACCCCCTTAACATGTTCAAAAGTGACATTTTTCATCTGGACAGGATCTACAGCAGAATCAAGTCCTGTAGTTGTCCGGAAGCGAACTAAAAGGAAAGAAAACATGTGGGTATTTTATATCAAAGTCTAGAAAAACTGCATGTCTTAGAAGCCTAGGTTTCTCAGATTAATCTGAAAGAAAAAGTCTCCATTTACACACAATGTTCAAGGACAAATGATTCCTTAGGATAGTCAGCAATTGTTTTCCTCCTGAGTTAGAGTTAATTTTTAAATGTGTTTTTATCAATCCCTATCTAAATGTTACAAAACATAAATTTGAAACAGTTATTCATTCTTCGAGATTGTTGTCCACTGACCTTTGTCATATTTGGTCATATTTAGGAACCAAAGACAATGAAGATAAAGGGGCATTAGAGGACAGCCAGTATTTGGCCTGTGATAAATGGTCAGCAAGGTCCCAGGAGAGAACAAAGAAACCCTAAAAGTGTCCTACAGTCCTATGACTCCAGTAATTCACTGCTTCTCTCTATCAGAGATACAGAAGACCCAAGACTCCAACCAGTATACAATCTGCAAATACAAGGATCATTACAGACTAAATGTCTCTGATACTTCCATGAGAATTCATGTGCTCAGCAAAAGCCTGACCCATCCCAGAAGATGGCACAGCAGGGAAGAGGAAAAAACTAAAGAAGCCAAGTCCTTAAAAGTAACCCTATGAAGCCTTCACAATAAAAGGAAAATGGGATAAATTTTGGCTACCTATATGGTTTTAAACACCCAGCAGGAAAACATACAAAAAGTAGATTAGCAATAAAATAAAACAAAGAATTAGACTAGATTTTTTAATAGGACAAAAAATGATTCAGTCCTTATAAGCTTTCCATCACACCCCAAATGTGGGCTACTGACATGCCAGGTAAGGCATTCAGTCACCCGGCTATCATATTTACATGTATATTTCCTACATGTAAATATTTTCTCCTGCCTAAACCCTGATGCTCTAGTCAGGTTAGTCAACTTGGCACAGCCTAGAGTCAACTGGCAAGAGGGAACCTCAATTAAGAATCGCTTTGATCAGACTGTGTGTGGGCACATCTGTGGGGCACTGTTTGATTGCCAGCTGATGTAGAAGGGCTCAGCCCACTTAGGTAGTACCATATCTAGGCAGGTAGTCCTGATCTGTGTGAAAAAGCTTGCACACTTTCCCTAAGTGATGGACTGTGACAACGAAATGAAAGACAGATAAACCCCTTTCTCCCCAAGGTGTCTGTGGTCAGAGTGTTTTAGCACAGCAATAAAAAATTAGAATTACTCAGACAAGAATATCCAACAGGGATTTCAATGCTGTGATGATTATAACTGTCTATTTGACAGGATCTAGGTGAGAAACTTCTGGGCATGCCTACGAGGGAGTATCTAAATTGGATCAAGATGGAAAGACCAGCCTAAATGAAAGTGTAGGTCCTGCACTGAGTAAAAAAGGAGAAAGTGAACTAAACACCAGAATTTAATTTCTCTGATTCCTGACTGAAGCTGCAATGAGACCAGCTAACTCAAGCTCCTATAGCCATGACAAGCTGTACCCTGGAACTGTGATCCACAATAAATAACCCCTTTCTTACACTTATTTTGTTACAGCAATAAGAAGAGTAACTAATAGACTTGTTGACAAAGACTCTAAGTCTTTAAGCTCAAGGCCCAACTATCCCAAAAGACACTGTATCTAGGACACATAAGGGACCAACAGCTGTGATGGTTTGAATAGGCAAAGGTACTCGAACACTTGGTCCTCAGTTGGTGACACTGCTTATGGAAGTTATGGGAAGTTTAGGGCAAGAACCCTTATCCCACTTCAGTTCATTCTCTGCTTTCTGTGAGACTGAAGTATCAGCCAGCTTCCTGTTCATCTCCAGCAACTATGCCATCCCTGCTATTATGGACTCTAACACTCTGGTACCATAAACCAAAACAAACTTTATTGTTTTTTGTTTGGTGGGCTTTGTTTTTGGAAACAGAGTCTCACTATGTAGCTCTGGCTGGCCTGGAAACTGCTATATAGAACAGGATGGCCTCCAACTTCCAGATACACTTGCCTCTTCCTGGGATTAAAGGTGTGCACCATCAAACACAGACACATATTGGATATTTATAAAAGTGGGTTTGAAATCAGATATCATTAAATTTTCACGGTGGAAACAGGCTACAATGTTATAATCTCACTGGTCATCCTGTGACTTTGCATTCTTCACTAGTTACTCGTCTAGTGTTGCTGATCATCCCTCATATAAACCTGCAGTAGTAGTAACTGCATATATCTAAGTTCTTTTAATTTCCAAAGTCTTAAAATGACAAAGTATAGAGATCTTAACCCCCATTTTAGACATTAGTATATACCCCCATTTTAGACATCATTAGCCAGATTGAGTTACCCATATCCTGAGTGGTTTTAGGGTCTCAACTCTTCAGGGGGTGTTGTTAAGTAGCTAGTTTGATAGATATTAGCAGGCTAGAAGGTCACTAATAATCAGCAGCTTTTAAAACCAAGAACTAAAACAGAAGGATTACTACTGGACAAAAGTATGAGAACTAAGTCTTACTGTGAATTAGGCAGAAGGTCATCACTAAATAACTGAACTTTCCTATTTAATGGGAAGTGATAAAGAATAAGAATATATGGGGCTGGAGAAATGGCTCAGTGGTTAAGACACCAGCTGCTCTTGTAGAGTAACTGGGTTCAGTTCCCAGCACCCACAGGACATCTCACAAACTCCAGCTCCAAGAACTCAATGCCCTCTTCAGGCCTCTACAGGAACCAGGTACATGAATGTACACAGGAACCAGATACATGGATGTACACAGACATTAATGCAGGTAAAACACTCACAAATCTTAAAAAAAGAACAAGAATATACCATTATCTCCTCAGTAAACGTCGACCCAAATGGGCCTCTCAGTCATCTGGACAGGAAAATGTGCCACAGGAAGCACTGTCTTTTGTAGAAGCTTTAGAAACAGATAGCCTAAAATGTAGATTGACATCATGATCTGGCTGCCCATCTTCCACTGTCACCGCCTAAGTGTGCTCTCTTCTACTCTGCAACCAACTCCCTAGCTTCTACTCTGCTATGCAAAAACAAGCAAACCAGGTATGGTAGTCATCCCTGTAATCCTAGCACAGGCGAGGTAGTCAGCAGGTTCAGAAGCTTGAGGTCATCCTTGGCTACACCGTGTGCTTAGAGTCAGCCTGGGCTACATGAGATCTTGTCTATAGCCAAATTTTTCAGAGCTCAGACAAAGTGCTATTGCTATGGTATTCATCCAGCATGCATGAAAACCTGGTCTTAATCCCCAGCACCCCATAAACTGGGCATGTAATTATATGTCACTAATAATAGCACTCAACCTTGTCTCAGAAAAAAGGCAAGAAAATCTTTAAATCAATGACTATCAAAGTTTTGTGAATAAAAATCTTATGAGAAATACATTAAACGGAGGTCCCCAGCCATATTACAGACCTAGGGTTTGTTGATTTAGGAAGGGGTCCAGGAGTCAGCATTTTAAAAAACTGTCATTTTTAATTTTTAAAATTACTCATTTAATAACATTATTGCACATTAATTTTTAAAAATCAAACTGAATGGATTATCTTACTTTTCAATTATTCTTCCCCAGTAACAACAACCTTAAGTTCAACAAAAGAAAAACTTGATAGGATAGTCAAATATTTGGTACAATGATAAAGAACATAGAAGCCAGATGCTTGAAGAAATAAAACTCAGTTAAGTGAAAATCTTTACCAGATAAAAATGGGTTTTTTAAGAGTCCATAAATGCCAAGCAGGAGCAGAATAAACACAATCAGACGAGTTCGCCTTAAGGAATCTGGAAGAGGAAAAAGCCTTGAATTAATGACATTAATGAAATATAACATCAGTATGGCAAATAATTATTATTTTGTTTGAATTTGGCTAATAAGTTAAACTTTAAGCTGAAAATAACTGCCCACTGATGGGAGTGCTTGCTTAGCTCGAAGGAAGTCCTGGGTTAATTCCTTAGAACAACAACCACAAACTGTTTTCGAAGTTTGGGTTTACAGAAAAGCTAAAAGTATATTTCTACCACTCACCTTGTCCTGTGACCGCAGGTCCCAACTAACATGCATTTATATAGTAAACTTGTTAACAATAAACCAGTACTGATGTACTGATACAGTTTTAGTATAGTTTACATGATGGCTTACTCTTGGTGTGAGACAGTCATTTAAAAAGTTCAGTCAGCAGAAAAACAAGGTTTTATTCTCTCTTCTGTCTCTCTCTCTCTCTCTCTCTCTCTCTCTCTCTCTCTCTCTCTCTCTCTGTGTGTGTGTGTGTGTGTGTGTGTGTGTGTGTGTGTGTGTGTGTGTGTGTGTGTGTATCTGTTATGTTCCCTTTTGGTTTCCTGCCTTCTTCTAAACAGTTGCCTTCTACTTTCCTGATATTCATATACATATGCCTCATATAGTTCAACTTGGATCTGCATGTAAAAATAGATGTAATTTTTGTTCTTCCCCCTCCATTTAAATCCTCTTTCCACCACCACTTCTCATACATACAAATATATACACATGTGCAAATCCTCACACAGAAATCCAGACTCTGCATAAAAAAACAAACATGCAATATTTTTCAGAGTCTGTGTTAATAAATTTAAGATACCCAACCATTTTCCTACAAGTGACATTTCATTCTTCTTTATGGCTGAATATACTCCCAGTGTATAAATGCCATATATTTTCATACATTCATCTGTTGACAGGCATTTAGACTGGTTCCACTATCTTGGCTACTGTGATTAGAGCTACAGTAAACATGGATGTACAAGTACATCTCTATGCCATGCTTAGATCCCTTTGTTTAAAATATCAAAAATAGTAAACAGAGCTGGATCATATTCAGTTCACTTTTTGTTTACTGAGGAATCTTCATGCTGATTTCCTAAGGGCTCCACCAGTTTACCTTGCCATCAGCACTGTACGAAGGCTCCTCTGTCACTCTGATGGGCATCTGAGGTTGCTTTTTTCTTAATAACCATTCTAAATGGAGATAATCGCAATGGAGCTTTAATTTGCATTTCCTTGATGGCTGAAGATGCTGAAACTTTTTCATATATTAGCCACCAGTATTTCTCTTTTGAAAACTATCTGTTGAATATATTTAATCTTATTTACAGATCAGATGATTAAGTTTTTTGGTAAATAAAAATTGGAACAATTATTCACAGATTCTATATATTAATCTCATCAGGTTGCTGTGTGGAAGCTCTTTAATTTCATATACTCCCATTTGTCACCTTTTGCAATTATTTCTTGAACTGCTAGAGTCCCCTTCAGAAAATCCTTTGCTTCCTATGCTTCTATCTTAAAGTGTTGTACTTGTGTTTTCTTCTGGAAGTTTGAGTTTTAGGTCTCACTTGAGGTTTTTGCTCCATTTTTAATTAATTTTTGTACAAGGTGAAAGATAAGAATCCAATTTTATTAGTCAACACGTTAACATCCATTCCTCTCAGTACCACTAGTTGAAGAGGCTATCTTTTTTCTAATGCATGGTTTTTTACCTTTGCCAAAAATTAGATGGCTGCCATGACTTTAAGATTCCTGTATTTACCAAGTCACAATTTCTATCCTTCATTTTTATTTCCACTTCCAAATAGCTTAAGCAATCTTAAATTTTATAGTGGATCATGACCAGTGTTAAGGACTGGTTATCTCAGAAAAGTTTCTATGAGGCAATGAGATGGCTTAGCAGGTAAACCAGCCTACCAGCAAGCCTTACACCTAAGTTTGTTGCTGGAATCCATAGTGGAAGGAAAGAAAGTAGAAGAAAAGAATCTATTTCCAAAGTCATAGGATCTCTACACAGGCACTGTGGTACAGCTTACCTTCACACACACAACATATCACAGACTAATTTTTTTAAAACTAAGCAAGGTTTTGTAATACTTTCAACAGAGGACTAAGTATCCTCTCAACCGTTCTCCCTACATCATACCATTGGTCTTCTGTGTGAGAGCTTGAGCTTTGAGAAAACCCTCTGCAAAACCAGTTTTAAATGCATCTTGGTGAGCTTCAGGTATGTTTTTAGTTTTCATAAGTTTGTCCAAACTCTCAAGATCTGTTCCTCTGTCCCTCAAAAGAAACCCCTAAAAATGAAAGAAAATACAACAGTTATAAAGATACAAAGAGGCCAGCAGTGGTGGCACACACCTTTACTCTCAGTACTTGGCAGGCAGAACTCTTAAGAGTTCGGGGACTACAAAGTGAGTTCTAGAACAGCCAAAGCTGTACAGAGAAACCCTGTCTCAAAAAGCCAAAAATAAAATAATAAACAAACAAACAAACATGCAAGGATAGAGAAGTCAGTGGTCTGAAGATTTTCAGTCTACTGGACAAAGTCAAACAGGTACACTTTACAAATAATTTTGATATTCTGCTTAAAAGAAATAGGTATGGCAATAAAATAAATGTTATACTTTACTGAGATTAGGACATTGGAGCTAGAGAGAGGACTCAGCTATTAAACGCTAGGCTTGCAATCAAAATGTCAGGAGAATGGGACATCAAAAACACACTTAAGAGGATTGGAGATATAGATCAATTGGAAGTGTTTGCTTAGCATACATGAGGCCTTCAGTTTGATCCCAGAACTAAATAAACTAGGCTTGGCAATACATACATGAATGCCAGCACATGAGAGGTAGAGGCAGGAGAATCCTAAATTTAAGGTAATCCTTAGGTACGCAAAGAATTAGAACATAGCATGGGCTATATGAGACCAACCATCTTTCCAACCTCCTCACTCCCCTCCCCCAAAGTCATACAGGCAGGTATCATGTCATAGGTCTATAATCAAAGCACTTAGAAGGAAAATTGTGAGTTCAAGGTCTCTCCTCACACATACACACAGACACAAAACAAAGCAAAATAAAAACAACTATAGGGAAGAAACATAATGAATAGACAACCTGAAAGAACAATATGAAATAATGTTCAAAACTGTAAATAATCTGGTAAGATGCAATGCCAAGAGAAAAGCACAATAGTGGCCAGCATATGCAAGATGAGAACAGAAAAATGGTCAATAAAGTACAATAAAACACTATATTACGGGGCTGAGAATATGGCTCAGTGGTTGGGAGCACCGGCTGCTCTTTCAGCAGACCTAGATTCAATTCCCAGCACCTACATGCCAGCTCACAACTGTATGTAAAAGTAACTACAGTTCCAGGCGATCCAACATCTTCATATAGACATACATGCAGGCAAACACCAGTACACATGAAAAGATAAATAATTCAAAAACAAAAACAAAAACCTCTGGCCAGGTGGTGGTGGTGGAGCAAGCCTTTAATCCCAGTACTTGGGAGGCAGAAGCAGGCAGATCTGTCTGAGTTCAAAGCCATCCTGGTCTACAGAGCAAGTTCTAGGGCAGCCAGGGCTGTTACACAGAGAAACCATGTCTTAAAAAACCAAAAACTCTGTTAAGTGAGACTGAGTTAAATAATAAACCAAAGTAACAAAATTAATTAAGTCACCATTTAAGAAGCAATGGTGATACAAGTCTGGAGGCAAGACTGAAAGTAGTAAGAGTAGATGCTATGGCATATTAGTTGAGGTGTGTTACTTTTATTTGTGGAACATTTATTTAATGATGCAAAGATATGTTGTGTTCTTTTATATTGCATTTGTTTAACTCTGTGAAGCTGTGTTACTTCCCTTATTTAAAACACCTGACTGGTCTAATAAAGAGCCAATAGCTAGGCAGGAGAAGACAGGCAAGGCTGCCAGGCAAAAGGAATAAATTGGAGAAAAAGAGAAGAGGAAGGAGTGAGAAAAGGAGAAGAGGAGGATTTCAGAGGCCAGCCACCCAGTCAGACACAGAATAAGATGGAAAGAAAAGATATGCAGAAATAGAGAAAGATAAAAGCCCAGAGGCAAAAGGTAGGCAGGATAATTTAAGAAAAGCTGGCTAGCAACAAGCCAAGCTAAGGCTGGACATTCATAAGAACTAGACTCCGAGTAACTATTTGGGAGCTGGGTGGCAGGCCACCACAGAGCAAAGAATAAAAATAATAATAATAATAATAATAATAATAATAATAATAATAATAATAATAAAAAACAACCACAAGTAGAAGCAAAGAGATTAAATGATTACTTATTAGAATAATCCAGGACATAAAATGTTGAAGTGTCTAGGAATGGCAGTGCAAAGGATAAAGGGAAAGATTTAAGAAAGAAATGTTAGCTGGGCAAAGTGGCTTGAACTTGTAATCCCAGTATTTGGGAAATCCTTCTGAAGCAGAAGGACTGCCTTAAATTCAAGGCCAGACTAGGCACATAGTGAGATCCAGAACAACCTGTGCGGCAGACTGAGATCCTGTCTCAAAAAACAAAAACAAAAACAAAAACAAAAAAAACACCAACAAAAAGAGAAGCATTTCAGGTTAGTGGTATAGATCAGTGGTAGATCACTTGGCCAGAAAACATAAAAACTAGGTTCAATCCCTAGGACCACCACTTCCCCAAAGATACTAATGAGGGTGCAGTAGAGAAAGGAAAGCTTTTTCAAACAGTACTGGGAAATCTGAACTACAACATGCAAAAAACTAAAGCTAAAGCCTTATCTCTAAGCCTATCCATAATTCAACCCTAAATGGATCAAGTTCTTTAATATAAGACTTGGTACCCTGAAACTGCAAGAAGAGCTGAGGACTATGCTTCCTTCCACTTACAGACATACCCACAGTTCTCAGTAAGTCTCTAGTGGCATAGGAAAAACAACAATCAACAAATAGGATCTCATGAAACTAAATAGTTTCTGTGAAGGAAAAGAGACTGTCAATGAGAAATGAGAAAAATCTACCAGAGTTAGTATCTAGAACATAAAAGAATTCGAACTACTAAACATTAAAAAAATAAACAGCCCAATTAAAAACTGGGCAACAGAACTGGATAAAAAAATTCTCAAAGGAAATATAAATGGCTCCTAAAAGCTTTAAAAAGTGTTCAACATACTTAGCCATCAAGAAAAGGGAAATTAAGTCGGGTACCGGTGGTGCACACCTTTAATCCCAGCACTCAGGAGGCAGAGGTAGTCGGATCTCTGTGAGTTTGAGGCCACCCTGGTTTCCAGAGCAAGTTCCAGGACAGGCTCCAAAGCTACACAGAGAAACCCTGTCGAGAGAGAGAGAGAGAGAGAGAGAGAGAGAGAGAGAGAGAGAGAGAGAGAGAGAGAGAGAGAGAGAGAGAGAGAGAGAGGAGAGAGAGGGGGGGAGGAAGGAGAGGAGGGGGGATTAAAACTACTTTAAAATTTGAGGAATACAAAATACAAATGCTGGTGAGAATGTGGGGTAGAGGAACTCTTACACAATGTTGTTGGAAGTGTAAACTAATATGGCCACTCTGTATCCATCTAGAGACTCCTCAAAACAGAAAACAGAACTGCCACATGGCTGAGCTATACCATGGGCATATACCCAACTGACTTTCTATCCTACAACAGAGACATGTACATTACTATTCCACTTACAATAGCAAGGAAATGGAATCAATCTAATTGTTAATAAATGGATGAATAAGAAAAATGTGGACTGGGCATGGTAGTGTATGAACTTGAGAAGCAAAAAAAGGTGAATATCTTCTGAGTTCAATGCCAGCCTGGTCTACATATTGAGTACCAGAATAATCAAGAATATATAAGGAAGCCATATCTCAAGAGAAAAAGAAAAATATGGTTCATTTACACAATGAACTCAGCTGTAAAGGGAAATGAAATTTGTAGTTAAATACATGGAACTGGAAAAAAATTGTGCTAAGGTAACAGACCCAGAAAGACAAATGCCATGTTATCTCATACAAAGATTCTAGCTTCAAATCTTTTGTTTTGTGTATTTAACGTGAAGCCCAAGTAGAAACCAAGAAACCAGAAAGGGGCCTTTTGGGGAGAAGGGAGATGGAAAAGAACAACAACCACAAACCTTAAGGAGAGTAAGTAGACTATAGGTCTATAGAAGTAGTCTATAGAAGTAGACTATAGAAGGAGATAGGAGGAATACTGGCGGCACAAAGGCTTTAACCAACCCCAGAAATGGAAGGAGGGATAACACAAAGGAAGGATATACGAAAAGCCATAATCTCACAGGTCAAATAAAAATATTTGGAGGTATAATAGAACGCATGTGAAATGAAGGAAGGGGGGGTAGTGGACATTAAAGACTTAACCAGATATGAGCAAGTGGATAGGGGAGAGGAGGGAGTTGTTGGTAGGTTAACCAAAACTAAGGACTATGCAAAAGGCTTATGAAAAACCAGTAGCTAGTATGCTAATTTCAAAATACAACTTTAAAAAACAGCTCAAATGGAAACATCCTGCATGGATGGACAATGCAATTCTCAGAATATATAAGCAACTAAGTCACATGAGGCATGAGAGACCTCTCTACATTATCCATCAGGGAGGCCTTAGGGTTTTTTAAACAACACAGGCTACTGCCACTATTCTTGGTTACCTACCACAACTACATGGTAAATCTCAATTGCTAAAGACACCTACACCTTGGACACAGGACATAGAAAAATGCCTACTAGTGTAATAGTGGCATGACTGCTAATGGAGTAACTAACCTCTTTCTGAGCTTGAGACCTGTTCCACAGAAGGGAATTCCATGCCTGGTACTGTAATCCTAGTCAAAAAACCCATGGCTGGAATGGTTATAGTTCCTAGGGGACATCTGCTATTTTTATTTTGATCTTTTTTTTTTTTTTCCATTTTTCGAGATAGGGTTTCTCTGTGTAACAAACCTGGCTATCCCGAAACTCCCTTGTAGACCAGAATGGCCTCGAATTCACAGAGATCCACCTGCCTCTGCCTCCCAAGTGCTGGGATTAAAGGCATGTGCCACCAACTCTGCATTCTAAATATTTATGTTTATACCCACATACCTGGCCTGCTTTCAACCTTGGTGAGCTTTTTTTTGCACTGCACAATTGTAGTCAATGAAGCAATGCAAAACTAGTAAAAGTCCTAAGAATAATAGACTGATTGTTCAGCCCTAGGCAGGACTTCTATATCAAACTCACCCCTCTTCCAACAAGGCTCGGAAATATGGAGGACAAGGCAGAAGAATTTAAGAGCCAATACATAAGGAGGAATGCTGTGAAATGTTGTCTTCCAGGTATGAAATGGTTATAACTTTCATGAACACACAGCAAATGAAATGACCTGCACAAGATCAAGCCAACCAAATTTCTGACACACGTGGGGTAGACGATCTCCAGGGCCCACCCTTTACTGAGTAGCTATTACTCTTTTTGAGGATGTGGCCACTGGTAGAATTCTCAAGCTCTAGGGGATTCTCCTACACCCCTGCATATATGAACAGCACTAACTGAAGTTCGTAGTTTACAAAAAAAAAAATTAAAGACATGAATTTAGGAGGTGGATATGTTGAGGGAGATATAAAGGTTACTGAAAGCAGAGGGGGGGGTAGACACCATATTTCATTGTATACATATGCAGCATTGTCCAGAATGAGAAAACATTTTTAAAGATTTATAGACACAACAATTACACAAGTTATTTAATTAGTGTGGGTAGACAGAAGAGGGGGGGGCTACATCAACAAAAAAATAAAATAAAATATTTAATGTTTTTGATGTTTCAATATCCATACGTTATTATTTTCTAAACCACAAAGAACTAATTACCTTCACAAATGATGGTGTTATATTCTGTGCTTCTGCTAATCTTTCAGAAGTAGACTGTAACCGCCGTGTTCTTGATTTCAAAGTTTTAAAACCCCGAGACTGTATGAAAACTGAACAAAACAGTATCAGTTACTTGGTAGCTATAGCAAGAGGAAATGACCAAGTGTAACATCTGACCCATAACTGGACTTCCTAATTAATATCTAAGTTCTAGAGATAGTTATTTTGGCTAACACTTATTATGCTTCACCTTTTTCTACTTCTTTTTCAAGAACATTGAACATTTGACTTCATGTTGGTAAAAAAAAAAAGGCTTTTACAATGTAGAAAACAAAACAGTAACAAACTGTGATATTCCAAAAAAAAAAGCTAAATTATTGAAATTGATTAACTCTTTAAGTTTTCTTCAATAGCTACAAAATATTTTAAGTACCAAAAAGTATCAAATCTTTGATCTATTTTCCAACATAATCATTCTTAATAATTCTGTTAACTACTCTGCCTGCCTGCACATACACATTTTTCTTTTACTTTTTTATTTTTTAAGCTTCTGAAACATGGACAGATTACATAGTCAAGCTGGGCTGAAGTTCACAATCTTCTATACTTTCTAATGCCTAGAGTACACGCAAGGTTATATACACCCATCCTCTTCCTATAAAAAGTATTCCAAGTTGGGTAAACTAGAATGTGCCTACAATCCCAGCTCCGAGAGGAAGATAAGGCAAGAAGACCATGAGCTCAAAGCTCACTTAGGCTACATCGTGAGGCATGGTGTCAAATAAACAAAACATTCTAGAAACAGAGTTTGTTCACCTTATGGTGATGCAGATAATGCTCTTGTACACTGTAAAGATTTGGTAGATTTGTCACTCATGCTGGTTTAATAAAACGCTGACTGGCCGGTAGCCAGGCAGAAAATATAGGAGGGGCTACCAGACTAGGAGAATTCTGGGAAGAAGGCAGAGAGAGACCCAGTCGCCAGCCAGACTCAGAAGAAGCAAGATGAAAATGCCTTACTGAGAAAAGGTACCAAGCCACGTGGCTAAACATTGATAAGAATTATGGGTTATTTTAAATTGTAAGAAAACAGTTTATAATTAATATAAGCCTCTGTGTGTTTATTTGGGACTGGACAGCTGCAAGGCTGAGCAGGACAGAAACATCTGTCTACTCACGGACATTAAGGAATACAACAGAGTACATTCAGCTTAATGGTCATTTGTAATTTTTTAGCTTACATTAAAGACTTTTGAGGGTGTTGTATTTTTTGGTTGAAATTTTTAGGCTACATTAGGCTACAAGAAAGTATTGTCTTTCTCATACAATCCAGCATTACTTTGTGGGCTGGACCCTCTCACATCAAGTCATTAAGCCGATACCTAAAGACTTGCCACCCAACCAGTCTTATGAAGGCATTTTCTCATTTGAGGTCTGTTTCCAGATGGCCCTAGTTAATGTCACATTTACAAAAATCATGACAGTAACTATGTGTAAATAAATAATCTGTAATAACCATTTCTATTTGTAAATAAGCTTAGAGTGGCTGGTACTGATAGCAAATCTGTTTCCTCAATACTAACAAAGCAATAATGTACTGAAACTACAAATCACAAATTATGTGAAGTGTATATACATGATTCAAATCCAAAGTAAAGTTGTTTTTCTTCTTTGGTATCAATGCTCAAACCAAAAATCTCCAAAAGTAGATTCCCCCAAACACATTCAAAGACTATTTATAAGGAAAGGTGTTTGTTGCTAAACATAGCCTAAAAGTTAACTCCTACATTTGCTCTATGATTGGCCCTTTTCTGGCAATCTTTCAAGTGTTTATTATATCACCAATCAGGTTCCTAGCTAGGTTTTTGGAAACTGACATTAACTGGGGTCACCTGGGAAGAGAGAACCAAATGAGGAAATGTCATCAAAGACTGGCCTGGAAGCACGTCTTCAGGTCTTGGCTTAATGATTGATGTGAGAAGGTCCACAAGTATTATTAAATATACATATCAAGCTTTTCAAAATAAATACAGTTGTTTCATACCTGGAAAACACTGAAGATCTGAACAAATGCTTCGAAGAGTTTTTGGGTGTTGTCTGTACAAGCTAGAGGAACGTAGTGTACTGAACATATCTAAGTGACCTGGAAGGAAATTGCAAGAAGTTATTGTCTAATTGTCAAGCCAAGAGCAAAAACACATGACAAATTGTATGAAATATAAATTTATAAATAGTAGAAAATCATAAAACATGAGTTTCAGATAGTATTCATCCACAGTATAATTTTTTAAAAAAAATAAGACATTTAATGGGCTGGAGAGATGGTTCAGAGGCTAAGAGCACTACCTGCTATTCCAGAGGTCCTGAGTGACTCACAACCATCTGTAATGAGATCTGGTGCCTCTTCTGGCATGCAGGGATACATGTAGGCAGAACAGTGTATACATAATAAATAAACCTTTTTTAAAAAGACATTTGATGCATTAATATAACTACTTTATATCTCATAGTTCCTCATTTCACTATCACTTAGATTACTATTTTTCTCTGGCATGTGATTATAGCTGCCCATGAAACTAAATTCAAATCAGTAGAAGTAAAAACAAGAAAAACAATCTCTTTTATTGAAAGGATAGAGTGATAAAGAACTGCTATTGCTTAAGACCATTTCAAAGCTCTAATGATAGCATAGAACACAGCAAATGCAGCTTCTAACCTGACTTAAAAGAATCTAGAGGAAAGTCAGGTGTGTTGGCAATAATTGTCTTTAATCCAGAGATCCGGAGGCAGAGGCAAGAAAATCTCTGTGAATTCAAGGCCAGCCTGGTCTACACAGTGAGTTCCAGGATAGGCAAAGCTACACAGGGAGACCCTGTCTTTAAAAAAAAAAAAAAAAAGTATCTAGAACTGCAAAGCATAAGAAAGTTTTCTCTGATAGCCAGCCCTGCAACCCAAGGCCTTATAGCAAGCACCCCAGTCCCAATTCCTCACTATTTAGTATTCTGTTTCTATGTCCCAATTAGCCTTAAAGTTTATTTTGCAAAAATTTCTTGAGAGTCCAACTAAGAAACTCATTTCTAATATCTGAGATTGCCTAAGTGGAGCAATTACCTCTTAGTATGAAGAATCTTATATTGTAAAAATGCAGATTAGAAGAATAAGAGTATTAAAACATTAAAGTAAGCTGGACAGTGGTGGGGCATAACTTTAATCCCAACTCTCAGGAGGCAGAAGCAGGTGAATCTCTCTGAGTTCAAGGCCAGCCTGGTCTACAGAGCTAGTTCCAGGGCATCCAGGGCTACACAAAGAAACCCTCTCAAAAAAACAAAACCATTAAATTAAAAATGTGTCCTCCTGAAGATTTACTATGGGCCAAATAATTTAGGAAGTCTAATGACAAGAGATTCAGACTGCTAGTCTAAGCCCTCAAACCTTAAATCGTCCTTTTTCCTTACTCTTATATTCTTTTAGTCCTTTATTCTCAGACTCATAATTTATACTGATTTTTAAAACATGTTTTTCCATCAATTTGAAACAGGTATGTGAAATTTTTTAAAAATCATGTATACAGTGCCCTGCCTGCATGTATGCCTGCATGCCAGAAGAGAGCAGCAAATCTCATTACAAATGGTTATGAGTCACCATGTGGTTGATGGGAACAGAACTCAGAACCTCTTGAAGAGTAGCCAGTGCTCTTAACCTTTGAGGCATCTCTCCAGCATCCAGCTCTTATCTGGGTGATGGTAGCACTTGGCTTTAACTTAACCCCATTACCCAGGAGGCAGGTGGATCTCTGAGTCCAAGGCCAGCCTGGTCTGTGTAGTGAATTCCAGGACAGCCAGGGCTACACAGAGAACCCTGTCTCAGGGAGAAAAAAAAAACAAAACAAAATAACAAAAAACAAACCAAATCACATTTGGCACATGGCTATAAGCCCAGCCATTCAGGAGGCTGAGGCAGGATTAACAATATAATTTGGTGCAACAAGAAGAGTACTTGCCCAGCTTCATTGAGGTCAAGGGTTCAATCCCATGGAGTAGCACAGAAAAGACATTTATGGACTGGATATGTAGGCCAGTGGTAAAAGGCTTACATAGCCCTGATGTCAATATTACAGGAAGCAAAAGAGGATACAGAAATTATCTGTACTTTAAAATTTTTCTATACACTTAACATTATAGCATAAATTAAACAAAAAAAAAAATCCACCTCAAAAAAGAACTGGCTCATAGTAAATGCTAATACATTATAATCATTATCAATAAGTTAGAAATAACAATTATTAACATACCATATTTATTTTCAAAAAAGGATTGTGCCGAGACATGAGACGTATGCCAATGGGAAGTAACTCTTTTGTCTTTATGAAATCCAGGAAGTAAATTTTCTACCAGTCGATCAATCTGTCCAATTTTTAATTCAGATAATCCAAGGTCCCTTAAATTAAGTACAGGCTATAAAAGACAAATCAGCCAAATTAACATTAAGGAAACATTTAAAGGATACTTATCAAAAACAATAAGGATTTTTTACAATATAAAAATGCATTAATTTCTTAATTATTAAAATAAGATAATATAAACATTCTAATGGTTCTAGTTTTACTAAGGTTAATTATGGGTTTGACAAAAAACAAACAAACAAAAAATCCTTAACAGTATCCCTAAACAGATGACATTTCAAAATGATAAAAAAAAGAAAGAAACCTCTCACTGTAACCAAAAAGCATCAGTTAGTTGAGTATTATGATTCACACTGAAGTGAAAGACTTTACATTGTTTTTCCCTCTCTACAAACATGGAGTAAAACAGACTACTTTAAGAAATCCTATTGATGCAACTTACATTGTAATGGGATTGTTCATTATTAGTTCTTATTAATCGCACTATGTTTAACTTATAAATTCAACTTTATAGTATCTTCAGTAGTAAGGTTTTCTTGGACTATATGATTGGAGAGCAAGGTTATCAAAGGAGAAGAAAGCAATGGCGTGCCTACAAAAAGGATCAAGAAAACTGGGCAAATAGAGTAAAATAAATTACAAAGATGAGAAGAAAAATTTTCCATTTAATTAAAATGTTTAATCATGCCAGGAACACTGGGGCACATATTCAATCCTAGCAGAAGGTCACTGAGTTCAAGATCCTGAACCACGACCATCACCACCTCAAGCAAGCTTCTCTTCTACTTTTCCTCTACTGTCCTCTTCTGCCATAGCTCCTAATACTGAAACTAAGAACATTAGGTATTTATAGATTAAAAAAGGTTTTGGAAAACTTGGCATTTTCTTTGATAAAAAGTACATTCTGAACTATCTTATTAATAAAGTTTACAAATAGAAAAAGTTCTTAGGTTGAAAGCTTACTGTATCCTTGTATATCACTGACTTTATGGTTATATAAACCCTGAAATTATAGTTTCCTAGCTTACAGATTTTACTTTCAAGTACTTATACTCTATTTTTGTTGTTTTGTTTTTTGTTTGTTTGTTTGTTTGTTTGTTTGTTTTCTTTTCTTCAAGATAGGGTTTCTCTATGTAGCCCTGCTGTCCTGGAACTTGCTCTATAGACCAGGATGGCCCTGAACCCAGAGATCTGCCTGCCTCTGCCTCCCTAGTGCTGGAGTTAAAGGTGTGCCCAGCTGTTGTTTGTTTTTTAATTGGTTGTTTTTAAGATTAGAGTGCAGGGTGCCTCAAACTCTCAATCCTCCAGACTGGGCCCCTGAAGGATTAAGAGTTCAGATGTATCACCATGCCCAATTCTAGTTAATTACCCAAAATTTATCTATAATTTCACTAAGTGCTTAATTAATTAGTTTAATCATACTAAATGGTAGACAATGAAGGCATTACTATGCTGATAACTTCCTTGAGACTGAGGTAAAGATTTTTAGTAACCTGTGAGTTCCAAGGTCCCACTCCTCCCAGAGGAGCTACTGGCAACTAATGGTTACTGTGGGAGGGGAATCATCTCCCTAAGGAATATAGCCCATGCTCCAGTAAATAACCCACTACTCCTACAAGTAACCCTAGTTAAACTTAGTGAGTCACAAACAAACAACAAAGCCAAACCAACACAGCAACAACAAAGCCATGAAAACAGGAGGGGAGACTTGTTAGAATTCAGAGAGATGGGATGAAAATGACCAAACACATTACATACATGTATGAAAATGTCAATTTTTATTTTATTTTTAAAAGGAAGAAAAGGGGCTGGAGAAACAGCTCAGCAGTTAGGAGCACTTTTTCTACTATTGGAAAGGACCATGTTCAGCTCCAGTACCCATATAGTGGTTATCAATCATCTATAACTCCAGTTTCAGGGGATCTGACACCCTATTCTGATCACCATGGACACTAGAATGTATGTGGCACATACATACATACAGGCAAAAATGTATAGACACAAAATAAAAATAAATAACTAAAAGAAATTTAAGACTTTTTTATTTAAAAAGAAGAAAAACTAATTGGTATCAACAAAGAGTAATAAGGAAGGTACACACCAAATACAATGTCATATAAAATTTTTTTTTCTCCCAAGACAGCGTTTCTCTGTAGCTTTAGAGGCTGTCTTGGAACTCACTCCATAGACCAGGCTGGCCTCAAATTCACAGAGATCTACCTACCTCTACCTCCCAAGTGCTGGTATTAAAGACATGTGCCACCACTACCTGGCATCATATAAATATTTTGAAACAATAATCAAATAAACTAATACTCTTAATACATACAACAAAAGCAAGAATTAACTACCTTTAATTAGAAAGATTAAGCTGAAAGCAGAAAGCACTGTTACAAATGCCCAAATGACAATATTTAACCAAATACGATTAAAATTCACCATATCAAACGGCTTTCTCATAGAATTGAGATAACTATTACCTCACTACTGGGAGTGTCATGCTCAGGAACATGCTCTCGATGCTGCTTTTGAGAAGCAGATGTATTGACAGAAACAGCTATGTTTTTTGGTGAATGGAAGGCATTGATGAGATGACTGAGAGGAACTGTAACCTAGAAAAAAGATAAAAGCTCCAATTAAGCAGCATGTTTTTAAAAATATAACAGAAACAATCTCTTTTCTGGTCAGGATTTAGGATCTGTTAAAAGTTAACATATACCAGATGTCAAAATTATAGGTAAGCTGGGATATTATAGCTCAGGGGTAGAGCTATATTCAGCGTACAGGATGGTCTAGGTTTGATTCTAGCACCAAACACTCAAACCCAAACACACAATCTACACACATAGACATGCAAAAAAAAAAAAAATCAACAAAACAAGACATTAAAAATTGTCTATCCTTGCCGGGCCTTTAATCCCAGCACTTGGGAGGCAGAGGCAGGAAGATCTCCATGAGTTTGAGACGAGCCTGGTCTACAAGAGCTAGTTCCAGGACAGTTTCCAAAGCCATACAGAAACCCTGTCTCAAAAAACAAAAACAAACAAACAAAATTGTCTATCCTCATTTACTGGAGGTAGAAAAAAAATGTTTTATTCTTTCATGATACTATTCTGGATATGTTAAAAGCCAGTACGGTGCTACAGCTTTTTATCCCATCATTAGGGAAGAAGAGACAGGCAGATCTCTGTTAAGTTCAAGGCTAGCTTAGTCTACATACAGTTCAAGGCCAGCCAGGACTACACAGTGACCATGTCACAAAAATTTATTGATTTGAAATATGTATTTTTTTTTCATCTTCCAAAGTCTACTTTCTAGAAACTTATCCTAAGGAAATAATTTGACAAATGCATGCACACTAATAAGATAATTTGTATCAACATAATTTTAAAGTAAATGAAAAGCTGAAGAGAACTACCATGAGGGAAGTAGCAAAATAAAACTCACTTTCACAGAATACAAAATATGGCAAAAGTCCATACCAAGTATTTTCTGATCTTGTACTTCCCCACTGCCACATCCTGTCCTAAATTCCAGTATCTACTCACCTGCTCTGGCACTTGTCCAGCTGCCACACATTCCCAGCGGTAGATAAGAGTGATCATATTAAAATGAAAGTTTGTTAGATCACTCTTCTGCTTAAAATCTAGTACCTGTAGAACCTGAAAATCTTCTCCAGTTTGGTTCTTTAGTACCTCCCTTCATTATGTTCCCCTTCATTCCCTGGGTTAGAAATGGCCCAAAGAACACAAGAAAACACTTCATTTACCCATCTATAAAAAGAAACAGAAATGAACCAAAAAAAGTATTTTGGACAAGACCTGGAAAGAACACCCAGTGGAGGACATCCTCTCTGGAGTTAATGATATAACTAACACCCTACCAATGGGAATTCACTACCTAGCAGCTCAATTACAGTGTGCTGAAATTATCTGATCTGACCAGTCCCACTCTAAGGTTATTTGCAGATTCAAGCCACCTCACTGGGACAAACACAGATGTAATCCATGGGGGCTTATGATTTACTAATAACTCAAGAAATTCTAAGAACCTCACAAAATTGCACATATGGCAAGGACTTTTTTCTATTTTAGTATTCAATGTTGCATTCCAAGCTAAGAGTTGGGAATGATAAACAAGTGTTTTGTTGAGTGAATAAAATAATGGGCTCTAATTATATACCAATGCTCATAATTTAAATATTTAATCCCTATGACATAAAAATTAGCTTTTATTGTAGTTCTTGCTGTGATCTGAAGGCATACTTCCTTTAAAATTCATGCTGGATTCAGTTTCCATTAAAACAGCAGTAAGAAGTAGGAGGCTTTTAGCTAGGAGCTAGCAATAAGCCAATTGCTCTGTGCTACAAAGGGAGATCCAGTTTCATGAAACCCAAAACAAACAAGCATTTAAGTCATGGAAGTCCTGTTCTTAGGAACAGATTGACACTGTCACCAGTGGGTTTCCCACCTTGCTCTCTTTTGCCCTTCTACCATGTTATGACTTCTACTCCATGACAGTAAATTATTCATTATGTCTTCTTAATAGAAGTTTATATTATATTCAACAGTCCCTATTGGGCTTATTTTTCAATTACTAAAACTTCCCCAGACATTTTCATCTTGGAAAACAGCCATCTTCCTGTATCAAGCTGACCAAAACAGAAGCATCACTTTCCACCATTTCCCACACTTAGAACCAAGTGAATTTTTTTTTTTTTTTCTCAGACAGGTTGGCTGCCAATTCCTAACCTCTTGCCCCCCTCCCTAAGGTCTGGAATTAGAGGTACCACACTAGACATATCTACTTCTTTTCCATAATGACTAAACACCACTTTATTGGGGCAGCATCCCTTTCCTGGGTTAGGGCAACAGCATCCTTAGTCCACAACACTTCCACTTTTGCCCTTCCTTAGTTCCCACACAAGAAACCACAGAAAGCCTACAAATGAACATCTGGTCACAGAAACCAAATCAAACTCCCTCAGCTGTCCTGAAGCTCCTCTCCACCTTCAGCTCTGACACCACTCCTGCTCCCTTTAATCACTATGCTCTTGCCACACTGGCCTTACTTTTGTTTTTCACAGGAGATCACACACACACACACACACACACACACACACACACACACACACACACACACACAGACACACAGACAGACACACACACACACACACACAGACACACACACACACACACACACACACACACACACACAGACACACACACACACACACACACACACACACACACACAGACAGACAGACACAGACACACAGAGTTTTCTGTCTGGCTGAAATTTCCTGTTTGCCTTTACTTCCAACCACTAATAAGAATCCACATATACTTTGTTCTCTTGCTGCCCAAGAAGCAGCTAAACAATTCCACTCTCTATTAGTCAGCCAATAATCACAGAAACACACACACACACACACACACACACACACACACACACACACAGCAAAGGGAGTAATAGGAATTAAACTTTTTTTTTTCTTTTTCTGGGGTGAGTGGGGAGGGTTGGCCTTTTGAGACAAGTATTCACTATGTAAGCTTGTCTAGATTCTCTGCCTGCCTCTGCCTCCCAAGTCATGGAATTAAAGGCCTGCACCAAGCCCAGCTGGAATAATCATATAAAGACAAGAAGTCTGGTGAGGTGCTTTTGATCCCAGCACTTTGGATGAAAGCTAATCTCTTGAGTTCAAGGCCAACCTAGATTACATATGGAGTTCTATGACAGCAAAGATACACGGTGAGACCTTGCCTCAAAAAAGTAAATAAAATAAATTAACTAATTAATTAAAACGGCCAGAATAAAAATGTTTTTTGTTTTGTTTTGTCTTTTTGAGACAGGGTTTCTCTGTAGGTTTGGAGACTGTCCTGAAACTCTCTTTGAAGACCATGCTGGCCTTGAACTCACAGAGATCTGCCTGCCTCAGCCTCCCGAGTGCTGCGATTAAAGGCATGTGTCACCACCGCCCAGCTCTAAATGTTCTTAAAAACCATTGTCTGTTATCCAAAAAAAAATTTAATGAATCAAGGAAAAACATTGACACAATTTGGGTCCTGAAAAATAACCAGAAAATATGGAATATAAATCGATTTTTAAAATATTTAATAGTGGGGGCTGGAGAGAGGGCTCAGTGGTTAAGAACACTGGCTGCTCTTCCAAAGGGCCCGGGTTCAAGTCCCAGCACCCACAAGGCAGCTCTCAAGTGCCTGTAACTCTGGCATCCTCACACAGACATACATGCAGCAAAACACCAACGCAAATAAAATAAAAATAAATAAAATATTTAATAGTAAGACTCTGATGACTCAAAAATGTATACTAGTTAAATCTAGCCAGAGAGAAAAATTATTAGGGTATGTTTGGGCTAAATTCTGCTTGAAGGGGAAAAAAGGGGGCGTTCAGAAATCGGTAGATGAACATCACTTGTCCTCTTTACCTCTCGCGTAGACTTACAAACCATCTCCGAATGTACAAACCCAAACAATGTCTGAAGTCTCCTAGCAGAAATTCTGTGCAAGCCATCGGATAAGCTGTGATCTCCACCACTGTAAGATCACGCCTCTGCCCTCTTAGGCTTGGTTGCCAATCCTTTTAAGTGTCAGGTCATACTCTTAGCATTGTCCCCTGACCTACTTCCAGTCCCGCGGGCCGCGGGCCGCTTCCCTCACTACTTTGCTTCAGAAAAACCGATTCTACGACAGCATCCGGAAAACAGTCGCAAAAGGGCCGCAGGAAAACGGCTAAAGCCTGGGCTCACCTGGGGCTGCACAGTGCTCGACAGGGAGAACATCTCTGGGCCCTCGGGACCTCACACGCCAGTCGAAACTGCTTCCTATCTTCAGTTCAGAGGAAAAGGGCTGAGCCCTTCTATTTTCTCTTTATTTCCCCCTCGCTTTTCTCCCGGTTTCTTCCTTACTCTTCCCAGAAACAAAAAATGGCTTCCCCTCCCTACAGCTGCTACGACGACATCTGCCCCGGAAGACCAGAGGCTAACGAAACAGTACTTCCGGAGCAAGTGACCGCCCCCCACGCTCACCCCACCTCCACCCGGGTCAGCAATCTGCCTCTTCCCGGTAGTGTTTCACTCTGGGGGTTGTCGGGTTTGGTTTCTCTTTTTGTTTTCTCCACAATGAACTGGATGTTCTTCTAGTCGCTCCTCGCTTGTTTGTGAATTCAGTACGGGCACAACCGCGCTTCCCGCTCACCCAGGTTCTCCACATTCTGTGACTTCGCTAGCTTCCACACCTCACCCATTGCTTTACTTAACAGCCGGCCTGGCTTCTAGCTCGCGCGGAGGGAGGGAGGGCGGAAGGGAGGGAGAGCTGCAGATCTTGACTGGGACTTGGGAGGACCCCCCACGCCCCCGGATTCGAGCCGCACTAAAGTCTTAGGAGTCCCCTCGCTCGTTGGCCAGCAACCGCGCCTCCCCGTCACACACAGCCCGTCCACCCCCGGCAGAGCGGGCCGAACGCAAACCCGGCTGGGGCCCCGCCCAGCGCCCCGCGGCCCCGCCCACCAATACCTACCTAAAGCGAGCCGCCCGGGCGTAGCCGCGCGGTGACGTCACGGGCGGCGCCCGGCGTAGGCGAAGCCTCATTTTGAATCTAGTTGGCGGGAGTTGCGGGTGCAGTGGGAACTGTACAGCTATGGAGTCCACCTCAGGGAGTGAGGAGAATGAAGGAGGCGCGGCGACAGAGGAGTGCGTGAATAGAATCCCGGTGCCGAGACCACCCTCCATTGAGGAGTTCACCATAGTGAAGCCCATTAGCCGGGGTGCATTCGGGAAAGTGTACCTGGGACAGAAAGGCGGCAAGTTGTACGCAGTGAAGGTAGGAAGTCTAGAAGGCACAGGGTCTTCTTACACGGTCCTCCTCCTTCCTGCGTTGTGGGACAGGCTCTGGGGCTGCTGGGGCGCTAGGCTGGATGGCCCTGCTTGCGGGAGCTTGCGCAGTCCTGCGAGCTGACCGCCGCCGGAGGGCTGACTGCAGTGAGCAGGTGTCTGTCCTTTGCCTTATCCTGCCCTTCTTTCCTGTATCCTAAGAATCACCACCCAGGGAGAATAGCAAAACTTACCCAACTTTACACCGCCCAGTGTTAACTCAGGCTAACCACCAAGAGACTTCAAACCACAGCCATGATTCCTGAGTCGTTTTAAAACCCAAAAGGTGTTAAGTACCTGTTGGTTATGGTTTCCTTGTTTGCTTTGACATATGGAGTTTTGCCAGCACAAACATGATTGGTTTGTAGACACTAACTTCAAATCCCACTCGTACCAAGAGAAAGCTGCATTGTATTAAATTTTTTTTGTTCTGAAATTTATGTTGTGAAATGTTTATAGTATTGTTTTGTGTGTGTGTGTGTGTGTGTCATCTGGATTTTTTGTTTTGCTTTCTTTTTTGCCAACTTGGGCTTCACCAGGATTAAGTTTGGTACTTTAATTAAACTTGTAATAGTTACAGATTGTGCTTTAATTCCATCCCTTTGATAGTAGATTGTGCTTTAATTCCATCCCTTTGATAGTAGATTAATAGGCAGGAGCAAGTGCCGGACAACCAAAAGATCTCATTAAACCTCATTTTTGCTTTTTAAATTTTCTACAGTGATACCTAGATTTTAAGATCATTATAGAGCAAGAACAAAGAAATGCGTTGTAAACCAAGCCTTTATTATCTATATGTAACCTTAAAAACAGTCATATGCACTTAAAATTCTTCTGTCCACTCCTGAAGTTTCAGATTACTCACATTTCAGTAACGAGTAAAAATAACAAAGGGAAGCAAACTATTGCCCAATTCAAATTTCTAGTGTGCAGTGCTTGTTGACTAACATGGGGTAAGCAGTCGTCTTCAGCAGATTGCCTGAAGGCTGGTGCCCCTGTATTCATTCTCTCCCTTTAATAATAACAACTTAATTTCTACCCTTCAGGCTAGAAGCATGTTAACTTCTTTTTTTGTTTTGTTTTGTTTTTCGAGACAAGGTTTCTCTATATCGTCTTGGAGCCTGTCTACTCGCTCTGTAGACCAGGCTGGCCTTGAACTCACAGAGATCCGCCTGCCTCTTCCTCCAGAGTGTTGGGATTAAAGGCGTGTGCCATGAATGCCCGCCTTTTCCATGTTAACTTTCTTATATTTCATCCTTGTAGCATATCTTTTAAAACATCCCTGTTCTTCCTCTGGAAGACATTATTTATTTGTTTGTTTTTAATTTCCATTCCCAAATGAAAATTATGTTCAGACCCTTGTTTCTTGACACTTGTTTCTAAAAGTTCAATGATGATTTTAGTAAATTATATAGTTGTGTGATAATCATCACAATCCAATTTTAAGGATAGTTCCATAGCCCAGAAAAACAATCTTTTCTGCCTATTAATTTCTCTTCCCTTAGTACATCAGCAGATAACTACTAGCCCTTAGCCCTTCTCTCTCTCCCCCTCCTCTCTCTTTCTCTGTGACCCAAATTTGTCCCAAAAAGCCTTAGACTTATGATGAAGCTGGCTGGCTTTGAACTACTGATGCCCCTTGCTCTGTCTACCTAGTGCTGGAATTTCAGGCATGTACCAACATGCCCTGTGCACCTTCGGGATCCTCCCAGGTAGAGCTGGGGAAGGGCTGGTCCAGCCGGTCTCTTCCCTGGATGAGCGGGATGGTGAGTGTCAGATGACTCAAACCCTTCCTCCTCCTGATTACTGGAGACAAAATACACACTGAGTCAGGAGATTTGTCAAAGCAGGATCTTGATTTATTCCAATAGGCACGAACTTATGTAGGGCTGATATAGGGGATGGGAATCTTAGGTGGGGTAAAGTGACATGGGGAGTAAGGGCCAATAATATTCTACCAAGCTGGCAGGTAGTTAGGCAGGGAGCAGTCTAGAGTCACCCCCTACGTGGGGCATACAGGCCAGAGACAGGTTGCCAAACTCTAGCCAGGCTCAGGAGATTACATTGGGCCTAGCACCCAAGCCTTTTTTAGGCCCAACATCTCCCCCTTTTGTTTTTTAAAAACGGCAGAAATCATGGTCTCTGTCTTAGGTGGTCCCACATTGGAGACTTTACCAGTCATTAAGCACCATGCATCCAGCTCCTTGGAAGACCACTGCATGACCTGTCTTAGGTCTCAGCCTGTCTGAGAATTTATCCATCCCTGGTCAGGTGGAGGGCGGGGGCGGGATGCTCATATGAGGACTGCCAGTCATGAGAAGCGAGCCTGTGATAATGAACTTTGACCTGATGAAGTTTTACTGCCTCTAGCTTTTGGTGAATAAATTGCATGACCTTATTAATCAACAGTGAGGATAAGGAGGAGGAAAAGGAGAGGCCCAAGCAGGGAGAGAAGGTAGGGTAAGAAGGGTAAGAAGCCATTTAAGCCAGTCCACAGAGGGTTGTCCTGGAGGTCCTGCTGTCTCCTCTCCAAGTCCTCCTAAAGCCTTTTGATCTTGTCCTGAACGATTCCCAATCTATTGGCTTAGAAACAGTCCTTTCCCTGTAAAAACAAGCATATGCCTGTTTCAGCTGTTAATAAGTCTAATCCCCTTCGGTTCTGTAAGACTACATTAGCCAGGGAATCTAGCTGCTCTTGGAGATCAAGGATAGTACTAGACACAGCCTTTATATCATTAACCAATTGGGCAGAGAGCCTTCTGTGGAGTTCAAATGCCGTGCCTAGCCCTGCAGCTCCAGTGGCCATACCTGCAGATATTCCTAACCCAGCAAGTAAAGGAATCATCTGTATGGCTCTCTTGGGTCTGCCTCCAACATAATCAAAGGAGGGCAGGAAGAGCCTCATCCCCTGGAATAATATCCACATCAGGAATCAAGGTGGCTGGGGTGCAAAGGTCGGTCCAATTGGTGGGCAGGAAGTCATATGCCATCACACCTCCACAGAGAAAGACCATTCCAGAAGGTGGGCAGCATTGAGCATTAGATTTGGTCATATTTGAATTACAGAAAGATCAATGTGGCCCACATCTATACTGGAATTATCAGGAGCAGGCGGGGCCCAAATGCAAGCCCCAGAAAGAGACATTGGGAGGAGCTGGACATGGATGGGAAATGTAATCACCAATCTAATTACAGGAGAATGCCAGTTCTATTGCTAGGAGTTTTAGCTGGGGTCATCCTAGTGGATTCCTGGGAATTTCCCTAACACCAGGTTTCTCCCTAACTCCATAAAGACTCCTCCTATCAAGATGTCTCTTTCATTGCTCTCCTTCTCCGTCTGTCCCTCCCCCAAATCAACCATTCCAATCCTTCATGTTCTCATCCCCCCATTTGCTACCCATCCACCCCACCCCCAGTTTACCGAGGAGATCTTATCTATTTCCCCTTCCTAGGGCAATCCGTGCATCCTCTTAGGGTCCTCCTTGTTAGCTAGCTTCTCGGGGCTGTGAATTTTAGTCTGGTTATCCCTTGCTTGACTCCACTTATAAATGAGAACATACTATGTTTGTCTTTCTGGCTCTGGGTTACCTCAATCAGGATGATTTTTTTCTAGTTCCATCCATTTGCCAGCAAATTTCATGATGTCATTGTTTTTTACAGCTTAGTAATACTCCATTGTGTAAATGTACCACATTTTCTTTATCCATTCTTCCGATGAGGGCATCTAGGTTGTTTCCAGATTCTGTTCCAGGTGTATTAAGAATAAATCTGCTATGAACATAGTTGAACAGATGTCCTTGTGTTATGATTGAGCATCCTTTGGGTATATGCTCAAGAATGGTATTGCTGGGTCTTGATGTAGACTGATTCCCAGATTTCTGAGAAACTGCCATACTGATTTCCAAAGTGGCTGAATAAGTTTACAATCCCACCAGCAGTGGAGGAGTATTCCCCTTACTCCACAAACTTTCCAACCTAGCCTGTGATTAGTGTTTTTGATCTTAGCCATTCTGACAGGTGTAAAACAGTATCTCAGAGTCATTTAGATTTGCATTTCCCTAATGACTAAGGATGTTGAACAAATCCTTAAATGTCTTTCAGCCATTTGAGATTCTTCTGTTGAGAATTCTCTGTTTAGATCTGTACCCCATTTTTTAATGGGATTATTTGGTATTTTGATGTCTAGTTTCTTGAGTTCTTTATATATTTTGGAGATCAGCCCTCTGTCAGATATGGGGTTGGTGAAGATCTTTTCCCATTCTGTGGGCTGCCGGTTTGTCTTACTTACCTTGTCCTTTGTTTTACAGAAGCTTCTTAGTTTCAGGAGGTCCCATTTATATTCATTGCTCTCAGTATCTATGCTATTGGTACTATATGTAGGAAGTGGTATCCTGTGCCAATTCGTTCAAGGCTACTTCTCACTTTCTTTTTTATCAGGTTCAGTATGGTTGGATTTGTGTTGAGGTCTTTGATCCACTTGGACTTGGGTTTTGTGCATAGTGAGAAATATGGATCTATTTGCATCCGGTAATGCTAGCACCATTTGTTGAAGATGCTTTCTTTTTTCCATTGTACAATTTTGGCTGCTTTGTCAAAAATTGGGTGTACATAGGTGTGTAGATTAATGTCAGAGTCTTCAGTTCCATTGATTGTCTGTTTTTATGCCAATACCAAGCTCTTTTATTACAATAGATCTATAGTAGAGCTTGAAGTCAGGGATGGTGATAGCTCCAGAAGTCCCTTTATTGTACAGGATTGTTTTGGCTATCATGGGTTGTTTTTTCTTATGAAGTTGAATATTATTCTTTCAAAGTCTGTGAAGAATTTTGATGGGGATTGCATTGAATCTGTAGATTGCTTTTGGTAAGATTGACATTTTTACTATGTTAATCCTACCTATCCAAGAGCATGGGAAATCTTTCCATCTTCTGATATCTTCTTCAGTTTCATTCTTTAAAGACTTAAAGTTCCTGTCATACAGGTCTTCACTTGTTTGGTTAAAGTTACCCCAAGATATTTTAAATTATTTGTGGCTATTGTAAAAGGTGAGGTTTCTTTGATTTCTTTCTGAGCCCATTTATCATTTGTATATAGGAGGGCTGTTGATTGTTTTGAGTTAATCTTGTATCCCACCATATTACTGAAGGTGTTTATCAGCTATAGGAGTTCCCTGGTAGCATTTTGGGAGTCATTTATGTATACTATTATATCTGCAAATAGTGAAAGTTTGACTTCTTCCTTTCCAATTTGTATCCCCTTGATCTCCTTTTGTTGTCATACTGCTCTAGCTAGAACTGTTCTAGCTAGTACTATATTGTATAGCTATGGAGAGGGCGCACAGCCTTGTCCCTGATTTTAGTGGAATCTCTTTGAATGTCTCTTCATATAGTTTGATGTTGCCTATGGGCTTGCTGTAGATTGCCTTTATTATGTTTATATGTGTTTCTTGTATCCGTGATCTCCCCAAGACCTTTATCATGAAGGGGTGTTGGATTTTATTGGAGGTTTTTTCAGTGTCAAATGAGATGATTGTGTGGTTTTGTTTTTTGTTTTGTTTTGTTTTGTTTTTCAGTTTGTTTATATGGTGGGTTACATTGACGGATTTTCATATGTTGAACCATCCCTGCATCTCTGGGATGAATCCTACTTGATCATGTTGGATGATTTTTCTGGTGTGTTCCTGGGTTCAGTTTGCCAGTATTTTGTTGAGTATTTTTGCATAAATATTCATGAGGGAGATTGGTCTGTAATTCTCTTTCTTTGTTGTTGTATAGTTTGGATATTGGGGTAACTGTTGCTTCATAAAAAGAGTTTGGCAACATTCCTTCTGTTTCTATTGTGTGAGGAGTATAGTCTACTGTGCTGAAACCATCTGGGTCTGGGCTTTTTTAGTTGGGAGATTTTTAATGACTGCTTCCATTTCTTTAAGGCTAATAAGTCTATTTAAATTGTTTATCTGGTCTTGATTTAATTTTGGTATGTGGTACCTATTCAGAAAATTGTCCATTTCTTTTAGATTTTCAAATTTTATGGAGTGAAGGTTCTTGAAGTATGACCTAATGACTCTCTGGATTTCTTCAGTGTCTTTTGTTATATCCCCCTTTTCATTTCTGATTTGTTAATTTGGATATTCTCTCTCTGCCTTTTGGTTAGTTTGGATAAGGGTTTGTCTACCTTGTTGATTTTTCTAAAAAAAAAAAAAAAAAAAAAAAAAAAAAAAAACCTCTGCTTTATTGATTTCAGCCCTCAATATGATTATTTCCTGTCATCTCCTCCTCCTGGATAAGTTTGCTTCTTTTTGTTCTAGAGCTTCCAGGTATGCTGTTAAGTCCCTAGTGTGGGATTTCAACAAATTCTTAATGTAGGCACTTAGTGCTATGAACTTTCCTCTTAGCACTGCTTTCATTGTGTCCCATAAGTTGGGGTATGTTGTGCCTTCATTTTCATTGAATTTTAGGAAGTCTTTCTTTATTCCTTCCTTGACCCGGTGGTGTTTCAGATGAGCGTTATCCTGTTTCCATAGTTTGTAGACTTTCTGCAGCTAGTATTGTGTATTCTTACTTTAAGCCATGATAATCCAATGAAATACAAGGGATTATTCCTTTTTTTTTTATCTATTGAGATTTGTTTTATGACCAAGTATGTGGTCAGTTTTAGAGAAGGTTCCATTGGGTGCTTAGAAGAAGGTATATTCTTTTGTGTTTGGATGGATGTTCTAGAGATGTTTGTTAAGCCCATTTGAGTCATAACATGTTAGTTTCCTTATTTTAGTGTGTGGGGTTTGATGTGTGATTTAAGCTTTAGTAATGTTTCTTTTACAAATGTGGGTGCCCTTGTATTTGGGGCATAAATGTTCAGAATTGAGACTTCATCTTGATGGATTTTTCCTGCAATGAATATGAAATATTCTTCTTTATCTCTTTTGACTATTTTTAGTTTGAAATCTAATTTGTTAGATATTAGGATAGCTACACCAGCTTGTTTCTTAGGTCCATTTGATTGGAAAATCTTTTCCCAGCCCTTTACTCTGAGGTAATGGCTGTCTTTGAAGTTGAGGTGTGTTTTTTATATGCAGCAGCAGAATGAATTCTGTCTTTATATCTATTCTATTAGCCTGTGTCCTTTGGATATTAATGACCCATGATTGTTAATTCCTGGGGGTTTTGGGGGGGATTGTTTTGTTTTGGGTGTGTGGGTGTGTGTGTGGGGGGGGGTGTGGGTGTGTTTACCTTCTTTGGTATTTGCTAGTGTGAGATTATCTATTTCCTGTGGTTTTGTGGGTGCAGCTTACTTCCCTGGAGTTTTCCTTCTAGTACTTTCTTGTGAATTTGTCAATAGGTATTGTTTAAATCTGGTTTTGTCATGGAATATCTTGTTTTCTCCGTCTATAGTGATTGAAAGTTTTGCAGGGTATAGTAGTCTGGGCTGGCATCCGGGGTCTCTTTATATCTGCAAAATGTCTGTCCAGGGCATTCTGGCTTTCAGAGTCGGGTGTTACTCTGATGGGGCTGCCTTTATATGTTACTTGGCCTTTTTCCTCGGCATCTTTTTGGGTTTTGTTTTGTTGTTGTTGTTGTTTTGTTGTTGTTGTTTTGTTGTTGTTGTTGTTGTTTTGTTTTTGTTTTTTTTTTTTGAGGCAGCATTTCTTTGTAGCTTTGGAGGCTGTCCTGGGACTCACTCAGTAGACCAGGTAGGCCTTGAACTCACAGAGATCCACCGTGTCTGCCTCCCAAGTGCTGGGATTAAAGGCATGCGCCACCACTGCCTGGCTTCCTTGGCATCTTTTAATATTTTTTCTTTACTCTGTATGTTTAATGTTTTGATTATTTTGGGGTCCGGGTCTCCCAGTGATGGGGACAGACCACCAAAGTCTATTAAACCAGAAGCAAGCTTTATTTCAGAAAAAGAAAATCACAGAGGGGCACAAAAGTTTATCAGCTGCAGCTGAGACCACAGCCAGGGTTCGGGCTTCTGAAACTGGCAATGAGGGCTGGTTTGGGGCCTCTTTTTTGTTTGTTTGTTTGTTTGTTTGTTTGTTTTTGTTTTGTTTTTCCAGACAGGCTTTGTTTCTCTGTGGCTTTGGAAGCTGTCCTGGAACTAGCTCTTGTAGACCAGGCTGGTCTCGAACTCACAGAGATCCTCTGCCTCTGCCTCTGCCTCTGCCTCTGCCTCTGCCTCTGCCTCTGCCTCTGCCTCCAGAGCGCTGGGATTAAAGGCGTGCGCCACCAACACCCGGCTGTGGGGCCTCTTCTTATAGTAAAATCAAGCACCAGGTGTGGGTCAAAGAGATTTTACAGCCTTGAGGTCAGGCTTAAAGTCACATTACATTTTAAGTTTTACAGCTTTTGGTTATAGGATATTAACTTAAGGTATTTTCGAAAGCCTGTGGCTGACACAGCCACTTTTCACTGTCCCTGAAAGAATGCCAGGCAGAGAGTAGAGTCATATAGGATGACGGTTAAAAATTAAGGGAATACAGCACAGAGGATCCCATAGAGGCAATAGTTAGAAGCTTACCTATGTCTGCCATACCTGCCTAGCTGGGAAGCTGAGAGGCGGGAGACCATTGTTAAAAGTTTATCTCTGTACACAGTGGCTGCCAGGATGTCTGCCCTTAAGTCAGAAAGTGGTTGTTAAAGGTTAACAGTGGCTGCAAGCTTTAATTTTTTTCCCAAAATGTGTTTCGGCTTACAATTTTATATTTCTATTCTCCTGGACCCTTCATTTCTCCATTCCTATTTCTGGACCCTTCAATTATTATATAGTGAGGGAGCTTTTTTTTTTTGGTCCAGTCTATTTGGTGTTCTGTACACTTCATGTATCTTGATAGGCATGTCCTTCTTTAGGTTAAGAAAGTTTTCTTCTGTGATTTTGTTGAATATATTTTCTGTGCCTTTGAGCTGGTATTCTTCTTCTATCCCTATTATTCTAAGGTTTGGGCTTTTCATGGTGTCCATATTTCCCGGAGTTAACATTTTCTTTGACCGATGAATCTATTTCCTCTATTATATCTTAAACACCTGAGATTCTTTTTTTCCATTTCTTGCATTCTGTTGATGATGCTTAGATCTGTAGTCCCTGTTCCTTTACCTAGATTTTCCATTTCCAGAATTCCCTCAGTTTGTGGGTTTATTTTTTGTTTGTTTGTTTTTGGTTTGTTTGGGTTTTTTTTTTTTTGGGGGGGGGGGATTCAAGACAGGGTTTCCCTGTGTAGCTTTGGAGCCTCTTCCGGAACTAGTTCAAGTCGACCAGGCCGGTCTCAAACTCACAGAGATGCACCCACCTCTGCCTCCCAAGTGCTGGGAATAAAGGTGTATGCCACTACTGCCTGGCACAGTTTGTGTTTTCTTTATTACCTCTATTTCAATGTTCAAGTCTTGAACTGTTTTCTTCACCTGTTGTTTTGTTTTGTTTTTTTTCTTGGCTTTCAATTAAGGGATTTATTGATTTCTTCCAACTTTTTGTCTTTTCCTCCATTTCTTTAAGGAAATTTATTTCCTCTTTAAGGGCCTTTATCATCTTCATAAAGTTATTTTTAAGGTCGTCATGTTCTTTTGCCTCATCTGTGTGGGAATGTTCAGGTCTTGCTGTTGTAGAACCAGTAGGTTCTGGTGCTGCCATATTGCTTTTTATGTTGTTGAATTTATTTTTCCACTGCCTCTACCCATCTGGGTTTGGGGTAATTACAGGTACAGGTGTTGATTCTTCCTCCAATCAGTGCAGGTGATGTCTGTGTCTCTGGGGGCCTCTGCTGGAGCTGTGATGGGTGGGGGAGGGACATGGGATATTCCCTCATGGTCCAGGGCCTAGAGACCAGGGCTTTCCAGTAGGAAAACTAGTTACTCACCTCTTCCTCTAATTGGTGCTGGTGGAGCTTGTGCCTCCAGGACATCTGCCGACCAGCTCCAGTTTAATCTACAGGCTTAATAGGAAGAAGTCTCATTCCTCTCCCTGGAGGCTCTTGGGGATCTGGACTGGAGGACATGGGTGGTGGTCCTTGATGTTCTCAACTAGGCAGAGATCTCCCAGTCCCCAACCCCCCAAACCCCTTGGTAAAGCTAGAATTTATCATGTATTAGTCATTTTATTAAACACTTTAATGAAGGTCTTGTTTATAATAAGCTTTGATACCAGTGGGTATTTTTAATATTTTCATTAATTCTTTGAAAATTACGGGGGCTGGAGAGATGGCTCAGCAGTTAAGAGCACTGACTGTTCTTCCAGAGGTCCTGAGTTCAATTCCTGGCAACCACATGATGGCTCATAACCACCTTGAATGAGATCTGGTGCCCTCTGTTGGCATGCAGGCAGAAGACTGTATACATAATAAATAAATAAAAATCTTTTAAAAAAGAAAAAAGAAAAGAAAATTACATGATCCCATTGTTACTATTTCATCTAATGCTCTTTTGGCAGGGGTGGGGGTGATGAGACAGGGTTTCTTTGTGGCTTTCACTGGCTTAGAACTTAGAACTTGCTCATTAGACCAGGCTGGCCTGGAACTCACAGAGACCCGACAGTCTCTGCCTCTTGAGTGCTGGGATTAAAGGCCACTACCTCCTGGCTCTAATGCTCCAATTTTAATGTATAGTTTTGTTTCTATACCAGTTAACTTAAAAGGTGTAATTTAGCCAGAGGTGATGGTACACACCTGTACTGCCAACACTTGTAAGGAGGTGGGAGGATTGGGAGTCAAGGGCACCCTTGGCTACATAGTAAATTCAAGGCCAGCCTAAGATTCATAAGGATGAGGATATAGCTAAGATTTTTCTATAAGGCAGCATTTGAGAATATTTCAGAATTGTGTTTTCTTTTGTTTTGTGTTTGTTGTTTTTTGTTTGTTTGTTTGTTTGTTTTTTGAGGTTAGAGTCTTACTCTGTGGTCCAGGCTTGCCTCGGCCTCCTAAATGCTGATATTACAGGCAAGTGCCAGCATGACCAGCTCTAGTCATTCATAAGATAAACAGACTTCCAACATTTAAGAAAACAGTTATTTTTTAATTTTTTTATTTTATATGTATGAGTATTTTGCCTGAATATATATATATATATACATATGTATTATGTATGTATGTATGTATGTATGTATGTATGTATGTATATATACAATATGCATACCGGGTACCTAGGGAGGCCACAAGAGGATGTTGGATTCCCTGGAACTAGAGATACAGATGATTGTGAGACACCTTATGGGAGTTGGAAACCAAGCTCAAGTTCTCCATAAGAGCTTTTAGCCACTCAGCAGTCTCTCTGGCCCCCAGCATTTTTACTGTATTACCTCCTATCAAAGAATAATTATGTGTATGTATATAAGTGTGTGCCACATGTGTGGATGCCTGGAGACATCACAGGCAGTTGTCAGTCTTCTGACATGGGTACTGGCAGTTGAACTTGGATCCTCTGGCAGAGTAATACACACTCTTAACCATGGGACCAGCCCTAAACATTTATACTTTATTCCTTTGTTAAAGTACAAGAAGCTAAAATGTATATGTGTATGTATACATATAAACATATATTACTATTCATCTAACCAGCTCCCTAGTTATTGGGTGGGATTACTAGGAACATTATTGTCTTTTGACCTTGTTATAATAAAGCTCTCCTGCAAACATACAGATCAGTCAGGAAGTGTTTAATTCCTTTTCTGAATTGTGAAATTCTGAATTCTGAAAGTACCATGAAGAACATGGTACTTTCGCTGTTTAATCCCAAGGCAAGCAATATTATCTTAAAAATAATGTTTTCTTCTTTGTTTTATCACCTGAGGTATTTTTCTGGCAGTTTCCTAATACTGGTCAAATCTAAATCTATAAATTTTATCTTTCTATCCCTGCTTTTTCTTCCTCAGTCCTAAATAAACCTAATCCTTTTAACTTCTACTTGAGAGCCCTTAGTTTGCAAACTATGAATCATTTTTCGTCTTTTGGGATCCCACCCAAAGAGTCCACAACTCATTTTTAAGGCCTCAAATCAGACACATTTCTCTACCATCTCGCCTTTCATGCAGTAGGTGGTTGATAAGTCATTTTCAGAACAATAAAATTCTGAGGCTAGTGGAAAGCTCGTCTAGGAACTCCCACATGCTAAAATCCTATTTATTTCACTTTATTGCCAACACAGTTTTGAACATTAACTCACCATTAATGACTCATAATAGCTCTATAATTATGTCTTTTGTTTATGCTGTATTTGCCTGTGACCAAGTCTTTATCATCATGTTTGTACAGTTTGCAGTTCTCTTTCTGCTTGTTCTTTTTATAGTCTTTTTTTCTCATTATTTCTGTCTATTTTTCAAGGTTGTTTTAAAATGTAATTATTTTCTCAAGTTGCTAAGCTCCCTACGAAGTGTGGTGCCAATCATAATGAGCTCTTCCCAAATATACCAGTGCCATTAAAATGTTACTAAATTAAAATAATATATATCTTTCTTGGTGTTTTTATGGTAGTAACTTTGAAACTTCTGAATACTTTGTAATAAGAAAGAGGGTAAATGTGTTGTCTTGTTGTCTATTATAGGTTGTCAAAAAAGCAGACATGATCAATAAAAATATGACTCATCAAGTACAAGCTGAGAGAGATGCACTGGCACTGAGCAAAAGCCCTTTCGTTGTGCATTTGTATTACTCACTGCAGTCAGCAAGCAATGTCTACTTGGTGAGTAAACAGCCTATTCTCCCTAGGTTAACTCTGCAGTCATGGAACCCAGGGATCTAAGAGCACAGGGTCTGTCTTGCTCTCCTACTTACAAGTTTAATGACCGTGACCAACTTAAATGTTCTTTTAGTAAGATTTTTCCAAAGAAAAGGAACCAATGGATGTGTTTGTATATATGTAGAGACACAGAAAGAAGGATTTGTTTTAAGGAATCTGATCATTCAACTCTTAATTGATTGGCAAATCAAGCTACAAGGTAGATGGTTACTCTAGAGACTGATGAAGGATTAATGCTGCTATCTAAAGGCAGACTTCCCTTTACTTTTAGGATTTTAGTCTTTTCTCCTGTTAATGCCCTTCAGCTGATTGTTTGAAGGCTATTGACATTATGAGGGAATATGTGTTTTATCAAAGACTACTGTTTTAAATGTTAACCTCGTGTAAAGAATACTTTAGGTGAGTTATAAAAATGACAACTGGTCTAAAAACTGGTCTGGTACCTGATGATTTATTCTACTTCCAATCTTCAGTAAACCTTCAAGTATATTTAGACTGGTGTTAAGTGTGGTACAAAGATCTAATATGATAATCAGGAATTTAGGAAGAAAGGTTTTGTAGCATAGTTCTGAAGGCTTTTTTATTTCATCAAGACGAATTTACAAACAAGGCATTTTTGTTGTCTTTTTATTTTTTAACAAGCCACAGTTCAAATGAATAGTAAACAGGACCAAACAGTAAGTCCTGCCTGTTTTCTCTAATGGCAGCAGCATCCTTTTGACAACATAGAATTCCATTATTTAATCATAAATTTGGTCATTTCTTTGATGAATATGTTGTTGATGAAATTGTTTCAGGTCTTTGTCTGGTTCTGTTTTCTTTAGTCAAGTGAATTTCCATATTGGGCTGTAATGAGCTCCATTGATGAAGCTGACACCTGGTGATGCTAGGGAAGTGATTTTGGTGTGAGGATGCAAGTTTGTCTGGGAAAGCTAAGCTCCAAAGCAAAGCTAAAAGCTATGCAAGATGACACAGGTCTATAATCTCAGCACTTGGAAGGCAGAAGCAAGAACCCTGCAAGTTCTAGGCAAGTCTGAGCTATATAGAAGACCCTCCAAGAGAGAGACAGAGAGAGACACACACAGAAGGAGGGGCACCTTCAGATATGTCTAAGTTATAAAATAGTGTGAAAGTGTGAAATATCACTCTGTTCTTCGGGTGATTCACTGTAAGAAAATGAATACCAAATAGAAGAGAATTGACTTAACATCTTCTAAGCCAGTGGTTTCAAACCACTGTGACCCACAATCAAATCTGGCTGTTATGAGCTAAAAAAGAGCATTCCTTTTTTTTTTTTTTAAAGCCCTGGGTTCAGTCCCCAGTACCAAATAAACTGGGTATGGTGGTATGCATATACATTTAATCCCAGCCCTGAGGAGGTAGAGGCAGGAGGATTAGGCATTCAAGCAACTTGGAGGCCACCCTGGATATAAAAGACTCTGCTTGCTGGGGAGAGGACATTGAGAAAAAAATTTTAAAGACTATTTTTGGAAATTGGGGTAGCTCAGTGGGTAAAGAGTTCTTGCTGCACACCCATGAGGGACCTGAGTTCAAATTCCCAGAGCCTATAATAATCTGAGTGTAATCATAGATGCCCCTATAGTACCAGTGCTATAGGGTCACAAAAACACAAATATACTGAGGCTTGCTGCCCACCAAGCTAGCTCCAGATTCAGTGAGAGACCCTGTCACAGAGAAAAGGACAAGGATAGAATAGTATTCCTGATGTCCTCTGACCCCTATGAGCACACATGTATACCACACAACATCAAGAAAAGACTTTCTGATACTTGGAAATTACTTTGAAATTTTATAATTTTGTTTGTTACCTACATCTTTAGCAGTGTTAAAATGGAGGAGTGAAATATTTGTAATAGAATCCTACAAAGCTCAAAGTATTTATTATCTGGGTCTTAAAAAAAAGAAAAAAAAGTAATATCCTTGAATGCCACTTCCAAGAAAGGTGTTGTTTTGTTAATAACTGGGACCAGATGTTTGCAGGTTGTCGGCATCTTGATCCAAGAATTGAAGAAACACACAAATAGCAAAGTTTTATGCAAAGGCATAGTGAATATGCAGTTTAGATAGCTAAAACAGAATAGCAGGCACTGAGAAATTTTCTCCAAAGCACAAGGTTACTGCCTGGGGCTTCCAGAAGGAAGAGGAGGAGTTGATTTCTAGGGGAGGGGTATGGGTTGTTTTCTGTTTGATTAATAAGCTTGGGTTTTGTAAACTTTTGCCTACTGTGCATGTCCTTTCCTGTGATGCATCTGATTTTAATTATATACATGTCCAATTATGCATAGGCATAAGGTCATATATGGGAGTTTTCCCATAGAAGTCAGTGTTGAGAAGATGGATTGTCTTACTGAATCAGTGTAGACTGGACTGGCCCACCACCTCTGGTTTCAGGATAAGTTTCAAGATATGCTTGGCCACAAATGAAGAGCTAATAAGGACTGCTAGAGAGTTTTAGGTCAGGGTGACCTAACTGCTTTGTTTGGAGAGGGGTTGTACATCCAGCTAAATCCAGATAGGGCTCAAGCCAGAAATGATCCCGGGTTGGTTAGCTATATCTGTGCTAGTCTGCCTCTACTTAATCATTTGATTCTTCCTGAGGCCTCCAAATGCCTTCACAGCATCCTGATTTACATATATATATATATATATATACATATATATATATATATATGTAAAAACCATGACTGTCTCTGTTAATGATACTGATTTAACTCATTGGTAGCCAGTAGCTTCCAATCCTATTAAAACAGTAGGTGAGTGGTAGGTGTGATTACTCACCATAATAGCTTGTTGTTCTCACTCTAGAATTGCTGTAATAATTAAGCAGCTATAATATTTTAATTTGTTTGGTTTTGATTTGTTGTTTATATGTGGTATCAGGACTCTATACATGCTAGGGCTCTTTCTGTTTACTCTAGACATTTGATAACAGACATCTCTTACCTATCCAACTTTATTACCAGTTTAAATCTTGGTACTCAAATTGTGGTCCATAGACAAACAGTGGCAACACTATCTAGGGATTTATTAGAGATCCAGAGGCCTGAAGATACAGCTCAGTGGTAGAGTGCTTATCTATGAACCACAAGGCCCAGGGATTAGTCCCCAGGTATGGGGGCTGTAGAGGTGCTCAAAATGAAAACAAAAAACTCAAACGCATCTAATTATTAGTCTCATCTGGCAGCCATCACCAAAAAGGACTGTATCACTTTTATACTTATGCCAAATATTCGTAACATGAATCAAATCATGAAGAAATAATCAAGTAGCCTCAAATTAAAAGCTCCCTTCTGTAAACATACCTGTTTTCTTCAACATTGTTTTAATCATGGAAGATGCATGCTGAAAATTTGCATCTAGAGGAATCTAGAGATATAACAAAGTGCCTTGTTTTATAGCTTGTGAATGGGGAGTGGGCAGGGGAACTATAAAGGACAATATTGAGGTGCTCATAGAAATATAAATACACTACCTCTTAGAATTTTATTGCTGTGTTCTTACATAAGGGAGCCTTATTCAACAATTGATAATGAGTGTAATGGCCATCAGGTGCTACAGAACTAGCCTGTAGTCTCAGATTTGAGAGGTAAAGGCAGGAAGATTTTGAAACTAGGCCACCAAGAGTACAGAGGAATACTGTCTCAAAACAGAGGCTTCGGGTACAGTTCATTAGCTTCTAAACTTTATTATCAAATTAGTCAGCAAAAAGTTAACACACTAACCAGGTACAGTGGTGTGTGCTTGTGATTGATTATAGCTATAAAATAAATGAAGGCAAAAGAGTCTGTGGAACCCAGGAATTCAAGACTAACCGAACAGCATATTAAGACCCCCAAAAGCATATTGACTCATATAAGACTCATAAAAGCATATAAGACTCAAAAGCATATTGCATATTAAAATGAAATTACCTATAATACCAAGTTTGATGAGGTTATTGTATTTTTTAAATTAAAAAGCTTAATCTAAACAAAAATACATTCATATAATTATATTAATTTATTGGAGTATAGATGTTAATATATGTCTTAGGGTTTCTAGTGCTGTAATGAAACACCATCCACAAAAGCAACTTGGGGAAGAAAGGGTTTTCTTTTTGGCTTATATGTCCTGAGTCACAGTCCACTAAAGGAAGCTGAAGACTGGACATAGACGCTGATGCAGAGGCCATAAAGAAATGCTGCTTACTGCCTTGCTCCTCATGGGCTTGCTCAGCTTGCTTTCTCATAGCACCCAGGACCACCAGCTCAAAGGTGGTACCATCCACAATGGACTGGGTCCTTCTACATCAGTCACTAAATAAGGAAATGCCCTTCAGACTTGCCTGCAGCCCAGTCTTATGGAAGCATTTTCTCAAATAATGTCACTCCTCTCACATGACTTTGTTTGTGTCAAGTAGACATAAAAACTAGCCAGCACAATATATAATATTAATGTTAAGATATATATGTGGAGAAGAAGAAACCAGAACTGGCCCAATGCTAAAAATTTATGAACTGAGATGTTGGCAAATAGGAAGTAATTCTAATTGTCTTTGAACTTTTGTATAACTCTGGTTTTTGTTCAAACTGACCAGTTTTTAAACAAAAAAATAATATGAGAAGCTAGGGTTGGTGATGTATGCCTATCATCCCAGTACTTGGAAAGCTGAGACAGAAAAATGGTAAGTTCAGTGTAATGAGTGATACCAAAAAAAAAAAAAAATATGTTTTATTTTGTAACTATTCTAAAAAATAAAACTGCAATCCCCAAACACTATATATTTCAAGTATATTGATTTTAAAGTATATTCTTTTTTGATAGGTAATGGAATATCTTATAGGTGGAGATGTCAAGTCTCTCCTACATATATATGGTTATTTTGATGAAGAGATGGCTATAAAATATATTTCTGAAGTAGCATTGGCTTTAGACTACCTGCATAGACATGGAATCATCCATAGGTAAGACTGACTTTTCTGTACATTACTTAAAATGTATTATGTTTGAATCTTTAATATATACAAAAACTACTTGCTCATATTTCTAGTTTACCTACAGCTTGGTTGTAATATGCATTTAGAGAGTACATTGGCTTTTGTTTAATCTCCCTATATTTTGTTAAATGTTGCTTTGAACATAAACATGACATCTTAATGTGAAGATTATTAATCTCTTTCTACTCCCACACCATCATACAAAAGTATGGTCTCAGCTGATATGTACACCCTTCTCTGTTCAGAGAAAGACTTAATGGTTCTGCTCTGTTAAAACTTAACCATATCTTGCTTTAAAGGGGCAGATATAAATTTGAACTGGCTGGTGGATAAGATATCTAAAAATAATGCCAAACAGAATCTAGTATTGAATCATATAAATTTTTTGTAGATTCTGATATGTAATAAGATGGTTTTGAGAGCTGTTTTCTGGACTTTTTGGAGCCACTCATAAGAACTTCTATTTTAAAGGAATAATTAGATTTCCTCATGTAATTTCCCCCCACCCCATCTGGTATTTTAACATCAAAACTACTTTTTCAGTATCTATTTGCCTTTTGTATGTTCAGGGATTTGAAACCAGACAATATGCTTATTTCCAATGAGGGTCACATCAAGCTGACAGATTTTGGCCTTTCCAAAGTTACTCTGAATAGAGGTAAGAATAATGACTGTCTATTTCATTAATTTAACTTTCTCTTGTTAATTTACATTAGATAAAATGTGATGGTTATTCAGTGATATGCTAGAAATCAGTATGTAATGTTTTTCCCCATTAAAAGCGGCCGTGGGGTCTGTGGCAGAATGTTTGCTTAACTGGATCCAATCTTAGCACAAAAAAAAAAAAGAAAGGTCCTTAAAATGCCTTAGATCTTTAAAATGGAATGAGCAACTGCTGTTGTCTTTGTCATTGCTGAAACAGGATGAAGAGTTAAGCATACACAAAATGACTAAACTGTAATGCTGCCGAGCTGATTCTTCAGATACTTATGCAAATATATCCTGCCACAATACTGATCCATGAACAAAACTATAAAAAGAAAGCACACTGTTTTTCTAAAGAGATTATATATTGGCTTAGTGCTTTCAAAAGAAAAATTGTCTGCCGGGCGGTGGTGGTGCACGCCTTTGATCCCAGCACTCGGGAGGCAGAGGCAGGTGGATCTCTGTGAGTTCGAGACCAGCCTGGTCTACAAGAGCTAGTTCCAGGACAGCCTCCAAAGCCACAGAGAAACCCTATCTCGGGGAAAAAACCAAAAACAAAACAAAACAAAAAAATTGTCTGTTTTAAGAAAACAAAAGGTTGTGCTCCCTTCAGCAGCTCATATACTAAAATTGGAACAATACAGAGAAGATTAGCATGGCCCCTGCGCAAAGATAACACACAAATTCGTGAATCGTTCCATATTTTTATATAAAAACTTAATTTAAAAAATTTTTTAAAAAAGAACAAGAAACAAAACAAAACAAAAAAAAGAACACAAAAGGTTTTAATTCTCTCTGATTTTATGTGGAGATTTTTAGGAGAAGACGATTTAGGAACAAAGGGTTTATACAGACTAGGTTGACCTCAAAGTTGTTATGAAGCCAAAAATTAACCATGAACACTTGCCTACACCTCACAAGTGCTGGGATTATAGACATAGGCCACTGTATCTGGTTTTGATGTTTTGATTTCTCAATACTAGAGACAGAACTCAGGCCTATTATATGCTAAGCAAGCATTCTGACACTAAGCTAAATTCCAATCCTCTGGTACTATCAGGTCTAGCCAGCAGGGAGGAACCTCCTAGCTCAATTTCATTGTAGTTTCTATATAGTGTACAATGGGGGAGTGTTGTGCTCTCAGCAGTAAGGTCTTACAATCTCATTTTGATGAATAACCAACAACAGTGGCAATTGTTTGTATTGAAATAACTGATAGTCACTGATAGTGACCAAGTATTTTTTTTCAATATTTATTTATTTGTTTATTATGTATGCAGTGTTTTGTCTGCATGTATGCCTCCAGGGCAGAAAAGGGCATCAGATGTCATTACGGATGGTTGTGAGCCACCATGTGCTTACTGGGAATTGAATTCAGGACCTCTGGAAGAGCAACCAGTGCTCTTAACTGCTAAGCCATCTGTCCATCCTAGTGACCAAGTATTTCTTAAAAATCTGATAGCATTCTGGGTTATTTTGCTGTATTCTACCTATTCTACAAGACTGTTGTAGAAAATTTTTTTTTCAGTCCTGAGGGTAGAACCCAGGACCTTATTTATACATGCTCTGCTAGGCAAGACACTCTACCACTGAGCTATATCTCTATCTCTCAAACTTTTGATGATTCCAATTAATTAATTTTAAATATTACCTGTGCATTTCTGAAAGTTCTCTGCATATATGTATCCCACACCAGCCAGTTTTGTAGGTAAAGTTCAAAACATAGAAAGAGGCAAAGGCTGGGTAGTGATAGAGCACACCTTTAATTCCAGCACTCAGGAGGCAGAGGCAGGCGGATCTCTGCATTTTCAAGGCCTACCTGGTCTACAGAGTGAGTTCTAGGACAGCCAGAGCTACACAAAGAGAAACCATGTCTCAAAACCCCCAAAAAAGAGAGAGAGAGAAAAGCAAAGTTCAGAACATGTAATTATTGATATAGTCAATGATGAACAATGGTTTTAAATATATTCATATTTTTCTTTGCATATATAGATATCAATATGATGGATATTCTTACAACACCATCAATGGCTAAACCTAAGCAAGATTATTCACGAACCCCAGGACAAGTCTTATCTCTCATCAGTTCTTTGGGATTTGTGAGTACATAATAAGAAAAACCTTTTCATCATCACCATTTAAAATTTTAACCTTCTTTAAGATGAAAATAAAATAGATGTAAATATCAAACATGAGATGGCATTACTTTTGGCAATTTGTGTACTCAGGTGGCATAGCATCAATTTTTATATTCATCTGAAGATGAATCTCACTAAATTTGTTTTTAATTTTTGCTTTTAATATTTTTCTGTTTAGAACATTTTTATCACATATAGGTGTGGGTGTGTGCACCACAGTGCACAAATGGAAGCAGAGGACAACTTATAGAAGTCAGATCTTTTCTTCTACCATATGTAGAAGACTCCAGGGATTGAAGTCATGTCATCAGGTCGGAGGTGCCTTTACCCTCAACCATCTCACTGGTCCCAAATAATTTTGCTTTTTAATAGTTCACACCAGTTGGAGAAAAAGATCAAGACTCTGCAACTATGTTTTCAGCCTCTATGTCTGAAGCAGCACAACTTTCTCAAGGATTAATTTGCCCTATGTCCATAGATCAGAAGGAGCCTACTTCCCATTCTAGCAGACTACTAAAGTCATGTAAGTATAAAAGAGTATTTTATTCCACTAAGTGTGTGCTTTAAAGAACAAAAGTATCTCAAAATTTTAAATTCCTAATAGCAGTTTAATAACTTTAAAATGCCAATATTCAGTGTGTGCCACTCCTATATATTATTATATAAATGATGATCAGAGTAGATTTTATAAATCCCACAGAATAATCTGTCTTGCTAATAATCATATTCAGTTACCTGTAATACTGGAATGATGGTTGGGTGAATTTCATTATACTTGGGTCTATAAAAATTTCATATGAAAAAGATAAAGTAACTGCGGTGTTTGTCTTTATATAAACTTATTTCCAAAATATTTTGAGGTAATTTAAGTGTAAAAACTCAAAATAGAGATTGAGGTTTTCTTTTTTTTGTTTGTTTGTTGTTTTTGGGTTTTCGAGACAGGGTTTCCCTGTATTGCTTTGGAGCCTGCCCTGAATATTGCTGTGTAGACCAGTCTGGCTTCGAACTCACAAAGATCCACCTGCCTCTGCCTCCTCAGTGTTGGGTGGGATTAAAGTGTAACCTGCTTGAGATTGAGGTTTTCTTATTGTTCATTGTTTTTGGATTTTTTGTTTGTTTTGTTTTGTTGGTGTTTTGAGACAAGTTCTCAATATGTTGTCCAGGCTAATGTTGAACTATTAGCCCAGGTTTAAATTTCAGTGTTCTTGCCTCAGCCCCCTGAGTACTGAAATTACAGGTATGTGTCACTGCAACTGGTTTCAAAGAAAGTACATTTTTGCATTTAAAAGACAATCCTGGGTAGAGTGGCACACACCTTTAATCACAATACCAGAAGCAGGTGGATCTCTGAGTTCAAGGCCAACCTGATCACCTAGAGGATTTATATATAAAAAAGTAAATTATAACCCGGTGTCGCACGCCTTTAGTCCCAGCACTTGGAAGGCAGAGGCAACTCTGAGTTTGAGGCCAGCCTGGTCTACAAAGCTACACAGAGAAACCTTGTCTTGAAAAATTAAAAAATTAAAAAAAAAAACTAAGTTAGATTAGATGGACTTTGAAATTCCCTTCCTAGTTGTAAAATGTAATAATGCTTACTATGTTATAAATTTCTAATTTCTTGGAGTTTAATGTCATGTTCATCCTTTTTGGAGAAAGAAAATTGTGTGTGTGTGTGTGTATGTGTGTGTGTGTGTGTGTTTAGTTACTTTTCTTTTGCTGTGATAAAACACCATGGCCAAGGCAGCTTAACAAAAGTGTCTAAGAGTTTAGAGGTTAGAGGTCATGATGGCAGAGCTAGGACAACTGTAGCTTGAGCAACAGTTGAGAAGTCACATCTTTTATCCACAAACAAGAAGCCAAGAACATATTGGGAATGTCTTTTGAAACCTCAGGCTGCCCCTGTGACACACCTCCTCCTTTAAGGCTACAGCTAATCCTTCCCAAACACTTGTACCAACTGGGGACCAACTAATCAAAATGAGCCTATACAGTCCATTCTCATTCAAGCCACATTTTATAGACATATAAAATGTTTAGACACTTACATAGTTTGGGAAAAGCACAACTGTCTCTTGTCTAATTGAAAGTAAAGTGAGGACCTTAATTCTGTCTGCAAAACCACTTGAAAAAGTCAGGCATGATGGTGCACTTTTATAATCCCAGAACTAAGGAGACAGAGACAGGGATCCCTTGGGCTGACTGGCCAGCCAGCCTGTCCTGCTAGGCTAGCTCTAGACCTGTGAGAGACCTTATCTCAAAAAACAAAGTAGAAGCTGGAGAGATGGCTCAGCAGTTAAGGACACTGGCTGCTTTTCCAGAGGATCTAGCTTCAAATCCCAGTACTCACATGGCAACTCACAACTGTCAATAAGTTCAGTTTCAGGGTATCTAACACACTTTCTGGTCTCCACAGGTACTAGGCATGCACATGGTACACAGACACACATGCAAGCAAAAATACCTATACCTATAATAATAAATTAAAATACATATGATGTTGGTGATGATGATGCATGGTGCCTGAGAAACTGCCCCAGACTGATCTCTGGCCTCCAACTTGAATGAACACACAGATACACAAAGCTAAGGAGCAACCATTTCTAACCATATTTATGTAGGATGAAGGAGCAAGTATACTCTAGGTGCTGCTTATTGCAGTGCTCACTGGTAGTCTGTTTTCTGTCATGCGGCCTATCAGATCATAGTAACAGATTTCTTATGGAGTTATAAGTGTGAAGCTCATTGGTAGAATATATATATATATATATATATATATATATATATATATATATATATATATAGTCATGGGTACAATCCTGATCAGTGCAAAAAAGAAAAAGAAAAAGAAAGCAAATGCCTATGGCTTTCTGTAATTCACACTGATGAGCATGATAAATTATAACATCTCCAGTACTGCAACAGTTTTAATTGAGCTGGGTAAATCTAGTAACATCCTAAACTTATAGCATATCTCAAAAGCACACCAATAAATGCTCTGTTATCAATAACTCTAAAATAAATCATATATAGCTCAAAATAAATTCCATCTAATTGTATTTTAATTTCCTTATCATGGCTTTTATTTTACAAATGTAAAGGGATTTTGTTTTGTTCTAACCTTTGGAGCATTGCCTATATTTGAAATAATTTATGAATCTGAAAATAATAAGTTTCATATCAGATACACCACTATCCTTGTGGTCTAAATATGTTTACAGAGAATAGTTATAATATGTAATACAATTACCTGGAAAGAGGTTTCACAAAAAACTAATATCTATTAAAAAAAAACAAGTATTTTCTTTTCCTTACAGGCCTTGAAAGACTTACATCCAATCCAGAAATACCTGTGAAATGCCTGACTTCTAATCTGCTCCAGTGCAGAAAAAGACTGGGTACATCGAGCACTAGTAGTCAGTCTCATACTTTCGTGTCTAGTGTGGAGTCAGAATGCCACAGCAGTCCCAAATGGGAACGAGACTGCCAGGTCAGGAGGGAGTCTATGTAAGCCAAAGCTAATGTACACATGAAACTGATGATAGCAACACCATGATTGTTACACGGGCAAGGTTGAAGTATTATAAAAAAAAGAAAAAAAAAAAACTTCGTTTTTCTGGATATCCTATCAAATTCTTTTAATATCTTTATTTCATTTCTCATTCAGTTGTGATATTAGTCTTGCTTAATGTTTGATGAATGATTGAATATTGTAGTAAACCCACAGAAAATGTTTGTCTTCCTGGCAGACTTTTTAATTTCCTTCTGTGATAAAGACATGGGTGTTTGTTGTTTGTTTACCTACATAATTTCAAAGCTCATAATATCTCCTGTACTGTTTCCCACCAATTTCTGATTTAATGGAATGGAAACTTCAGAAATAACTTCTAAACCATAAAGTTAATAGCAATGTGTCCTTAAAAATGTCTGTTCCAGGGTGTGTGTTACCCAACTGGATGGATGTTCTTTAAATTGTTATACTTAATTTATATATTGTTTCTGCTTTTTCTATAAAATTATTAGTGCTAATAAGTACAAAAGGCAATAGGAACTTAGATGTAAAATTATAGTTAAGTTCTCCATAGAAGGTTGATAAAATCAAAATAAGTCTTTCTTTTAATAAAGTAATTTAGGCTATATTTGCTTATTTTCAGAATCTGACTTTTCTCATTGTGGTTGAATATTTGTGTTTTTACAGAAAAGTCAAACATAGATAAAGCAAGATATCTGGGTCTTTTCTTTTTAGACTGTACTATAGATAATATATGTTGTATAGTAAACAGATTCCTACTCCTAGAACTCTCATTTCATCTCTTTCATATTCTAGAGATCATAATGTGCACACTTTCTATCTGTGCATAGCTTCACCTTCTTTTTCTTCCCACTTAGTTCTATACTGAGGAATTCAGTGATGAGAATATAGATTATATATAGTGCAACAGTTATGATCATATGGGTGATAATGGACCCTATGGTACCCTCTGATAACATTGCACAGATCCCTAGGTTCATCAATTTCTGTACCAGAAAACCAGTGAATTGTAATCCAGAAATTTTCTTAGAACTAAGTATTCCTCATTATTAAGTAAGTTAATGATAGTTATTAAAGTTTGATGTTGATACATTAAAAATAGACACTGTTAAGAGGGCACTGTATCTTTGTGGTAGATCACTTGTTTTGCATGATTCTAGGTTCAGTCCCCAGTAATAACAGGAGGGAAAAAAAAAAAAGGCAGTATTAGAGATTGCTGAAGATTCATGCTAAGAAAGTATTCTTATAAAAATCCTAATTACCATGTACCAGTTAAGCCTGAGATTTATGAAACTGTCCCCAAAAAATAAAAGGAAGAAAAGCATTTTGTTTCTATGCAGTGTCAACTGATCTTTTTGATAATTTTCTTTTATTTATTTATTTTTGTTTATTGGCAAGTAGTCTATCACTGAGTTACATCCTCAACAATGGATTTTAATTCCTAGATATTTCTGGTTTTATTTTATTGTTTATATAGTGATATATGTTTATAATAATTATTTTTGGCCTCTAAATTTTCAGTGACTAGATTTTAACCCTTGCATTTTACAATTTTAAACAGAATCACCATACTTGTATAGCAAAACAGATAATGTACCCTTAAATTTATCTAAATATATTTTATTAGTTTTTTGTTTAATATGTACTATATTATAATTTTAATTCTCTATTATCATAATTCTTCTGTTGTTTCATAACAAAAGAAAAGGTAGCACACTAGTTCATTAGATTACTTCTCTCAGGTAAGTGATCATAGATTAGAAGCTTTTAAAGAATCTGAGGTTTATAACTAAAAATGGCATTTTCCTCCTCTTAGGAAAGTACCAAGTCATCGGGCTGTAAAATGATGAGCTGGAATGCAGTTGAAATGCTTTATGCAAAATCTACAAATGCCACTGAGACAAAAACAGATCTTGAATTAGCAGTTTCTCCCATTCATGACAGCAGTGCCATTCCTGCCACTGGAAGCAACCATGTGAACCTCCCTAGAAAATGCTTCTCCGAGGAAATCTCTTGGGAAACAAAAGAACTAGATATAAATAATGAGAACATGACCATTGACATGAAACAGTCTGTTTTCCATCAATCCAATCAGTGGGCTATAAACTCTAGTGGTATGTCTGAAGAACACCTTGGTAAAAGAAGTTATAAAAGAAATTTCCAATTGGTTGACTCTAGTCCTTGTCGGGAAATTATACAAAGTAAAAAAAACTGTATAGAGTATAAGCATAGTAAGGAAATGCTAGATTGCTATGCAAATCAGAATACAGGCGTGACAGCTGAAGTCCAGAATCTTAGGCTTTCAGGATACAGAAGTCAGCAAAATGACTGTGCCAATAAGGAGAACATTGTCACCTATTTTACTGATAAGCAAACCCCAGAAGAATTACATATACCAATGATAGCAAAAAACCTTATGTCTGAACTAGATGAAGATTGTGAGATGACCAGTAAAAAGGACTGCCTAAATTCTAATTTTCTATGTTCTGATGAGGATAGAGCTCCTCAAACTGTCTCTGTGGATTCAGATTCATCTTTTCCTGGAATTTCTATGATGGAAAGTTCACTAGAAATCCAGTCCTCAGAACCAGACAAAAGCAACAAAGAATGCTCTTTTGAAGAATCAAATATTGAAGATGTATTACCAAAGTGCCAAGAAAACTTCTTGCCAAAAGATGATTGGCATACTTGTATCCAAGATAATAGCCAAATGTTAGCTCCCTCTTCAAGGGCATTGAAACCATTAACCTCCAAAACAAATGTCGTAGCTTTTCGAAGCTTTAACAGTCATATTAATGCATCCAATAATTCAGAACCATCCAAAATGAGCGTAAGTTCTTTAGAAGCTATGGACATTTCCTGTGATTACCGTGGCTCGTATCCCATGGCTGTGACCCCAACTCAAAAAGGAAGATCCTATATGTCACATCAGGTATATTAAAGTTTGTTAGCACTTTATTCTTTGGTTGTTAGTGTAATAACCTAAGACACACACTTGCTCTCAGCTAGATTATATGGTATTAATTATACAGTTTTGTTCTGTTGAAAATTTTTCATGTATAAAGGTAAAGTTGATAGTGTGTATTATTAACAGTTGAATGCTTTTCTAAGAAAATACATACTTTCACTGATCTTAGTACTTTGAAATATAAAATTGAAGTCTATCTTATCCTCCAGCAGCATATATATTTTAATTATTTGCCTTTATTTTTTGTACTTGTATAAACCAAAAATTCCATTTCTTTTATTACTTTAAAAGGGCATTATAAAAAGATTAAGCTCCAAATTTAGGTTATAAGATTTGTGTTTTCAGCCGGGCATTGGTGGTGCCCGCCTTTAATCCCAGCACTCGGGAGGCAGAGGCAGGCAGATCTTTGTGAGTTTGAGACCAGCCTGGTCTACAGAGTGAGTGCCAGGACAGGCTCCAAAGCAATACAGAGAAACCCTGTCTCAAAAAACACAAACACAAACAAACAAAAGATTTGTGTTTTCCTTTAAGGGCTTAGATGTTCCTTAACTTCAGACCCTATTTTCCAACTCCCTATAAAGGATAAAAGCCCCTCATACATGTTTCAAAAGGTTGTTATGCAACAATTACCTTATAACCTTTTAAGTACCACTTAGTGTAAGAGAAGACAGATGGTTATTTTATCTTACATGATGTCCTAATAATTCAATCATTTGTTAGCCATAGATTTTCTTATTCTTTGTATCAATGCAAGCTGTCAAGAAACTTTTCTTAGGGGATGGAGAGATGGCTCAGAGGTTAAGAGCACTGGCTGTTCTTCGAGAGATCCTGAGTTCAATTCCCAGCAACCACATGGTGGCTCATAACCATCTGTAATGAGATCTGGTGCCCTCTTCTGGCATGCAGGCATACATGGAGGCAGAATGTTGTTTACATAATAAATAAATGTTTTGGGAAAAAAAAGAAAACAAGAATACCTTGTTATAAACCTTGGGAGGCTAAGGCAGGGTGATTGTGGGTTTGAGGTCAGTGAGGGTTATGTATTAAAACTATCTCAAAAGAAAAGAAAGTTTTGTTTTGGGATATATTTATTTATTCATTCACTTATTTTGGTTTTTTTCCCTTTTTTTCTTTATTTTTTATTTGAATTAGAAACAAGATTGTTTTACATGTCAATCCCAGTTCCCACTCCCTCCCCCCCTCCCTTACCACCCCCCCAACTAATACCCTACCTATCACATATCCTTTCTGCTCCCCAGGGAGGGTGAGGTCTAATTTTCTTTTATAGTTATATCCTATTGAAATAATTGATGTCATCTGAGCTATTGAATTTTATTACATATAAGGACCTTTTCATAACTATATCTAGTATGAGTCTATTTTCATATCCCTGATTGAGGATTTGAATGCATCTTTTATACCTAAATGGTTTTTGTTGTTGTTGCTCCAGTGCTTTTGTTCATCTAGAAGAAATTAATTTATTTGTTGTATCTTGAACTCTTCTTGAATTGGCAGACTCCAAATCAGCTCAAGTTGGGAACATCATACAGAACTCCAAAGAGTGTGAGAAGAGGTGCAGCCCCAGTGGATGACAGACGGATTCTAGGAACTCCAGATTACCTGGCACCTGAGCTCTTACTGGGTACAGCCCATGGTAAGCTATACATTATATGTCTTGGGTTTTGAATTTTTACCAATGGCTACATTATCCCTTTTTTTTGGGGGGGGGGGTTCGAGACAGGGTTTCTCTGTAGCTTTGGAGCCTATCCTGGCACTCGCTCTGGAGACCAGGCTGGCCTCGAACTCACAGAGATCCGCCTGCTTCTGCCTCCAGAGTGCTGGGATTAAAGGCGTGTGCCACCAACGCCCGGCTACATTATCCTTTTACATGAAATTGTTTTAAATTTCTTTGATCTGTGTTCAAACCCTTGGAACCCACATGGTTCCTCTACTCCCAGAAATTATCCTTTAACAAACATACAGTAGCTTATGTCTTTTTGTTTATTTTTGTTGTTGGTTGAGACAGGGTTTTTGAAGGGGACTCCTTGCACAGCAGGTTGCTCCCTTCCAGACCCCAAATTAGGCACAAACCGCACCCAAACACCTGTTTCCACAGAGAGATCCTTCATTAAGCAGGAAAGAAAAGTTAAAGTGGTGGCTTTCTGACTCAGAAAACAGCAGCAAATGACCTTGCAGGTATGATTTTAAGAGAAGGAAGCGGGGAGGTCTGTGTTAGAATGGGCTAGGATGGCAGATAAAGGAGGAGGGACAAGGGAAAGGAAGCAGGGATATTTGTCCTGGAGGACAAATGACTGCCTCTGAATAGAGGGGAGACAGACTTAGGATGTAGGCAAATGGTGGTCTATAAAGGTAAAGGGGGAGACCCTGTGTTAGGTTGAGGTGTTTATAATTAGTCATATTAATTAGGTAAACCACTGGGGGCTTCCCATTGCTAGACTTTGGTAGTCAGCCTCAGGAGAAGAAAGGAAGTTGCCAGTTAGGAATGTAATCTAATGGTTTTTAGCAAGGCAGAGGGAATAGGGAAGAAGGATAAGACATGCCAGAGTCATATGTTCTAGTGTGCTAGTGTCCTTCAGTCTTAACTATATAGACCAGACTAGCCTCAAACTCAGAGATCCTTCTGCCTCTGCCTCCCAACTGTGTCACTACACCTGGCAAATAAATACTTTTTCTTTAATACTTAAAAAAAGGAATGCATGGCCTCCCTATGTCATGTATCATTGAAAGTGGGAAAATGAAAAAAGCAAACAACTTGAGGCTGGGGAGATAGATGGCTCAGTTCGTGCAGTATTTGCCATGCAAGCATGAGGACCTGAATTAAGATCCCACAGGGGTACCCACATAAAAATGAGCCATGAAGTGGGGGCAACAGGATGGTGGACAGTGCCTATAATCTCAGCACTAAGAGAAAGACAGGAGGATGTTGAGGGTCCTCCTAGCCTGTCAGTCTTAACAAATCAGTGAATTCCAGGTTTAGCAGGTTTTTTTAAACAGTTCTCTGTTTCAAAAAAAATTAGAGGGAGACTGCTAGAAGAAGACAGCCTACATGAGCGTTTGACCTCCACATGTGCGCACACACACACACACACACACACACACACACACACACACACACATCCATATATCACAATATGCATATTAAATAAAATCCTCTGGGTGTAAGGGAATAACCACTGTAGTACATGTAGCCATTTCTCTTGTTTTTGTTTACTTCGTGGGCTGAAGATCAAAGGCCTTAGATGCACCCTAGACAAGAGCTCTGCCACTGAGCCACATCTGCAACTCTAATGGATTTGCCTTTGATTCAGTCTCATTGATCCAGATAAGTCCTACCATAGTCTGGGCTAAAGTGCTCATGACTACAAAGTTAGCCTTAATTTCTATTCAGTCTGCAGAATTTAACCTCATTTTCTGGTCACAGCAATGAAAAAACCGATTAATACAGTTATGAATTGTAAATTTTAACAGTATTTTTATACTGATATACACCGTACTTACATCATAGGAACTGCAACATAAGCATAGCCAAATATCCTAAATACCAGGTATCCTGGAGTAGTCCAGTAAGGCAGGTTATAATGTTTCTCAATATCTGAGAGATGCCAAAAGTAAACAGAAGGCATCAATTCAGATGATTTTCTTTCCCACTTCATCATTTGAACCAGTCTGATGTACTCACACCTAATAATCTACCAGCTCCAACTCCAATTTAGCTTAGCTCCTTTTGACTCTTCAGAACTGCCCTACACTGAACCAACAAATACAAACATTTCTATACAAAAGCATAAGAGCTTGCACTGTACTTATTAAATTTAGATACAAGCCAAAATTAAATAAGTAAATAAAGACACACAGAGAAGATTTTATACCAACTAAGTAGAATAGAGTATAATGTAATTACAAAATGAAAACAACTTTTCATGGCAAAGTTGGTTAGTTAGGCATTAGACTCTTTTAAAAAGTTTCCTTTAAAAAAATTTTTTTTTTTTTTTCCGAGACAGGGTTTTCTGTGTAGCTTTGTAGTCCAGGCTGGCCTCGAACTCACAGAGATCCACCTGCCTATGCTTTCTGAGAGCTGGGACTAAAGGTGTGCGCCACGACCACCCAGCTAAGATTTCTTACTTTTGTGTGTATGAATGTCTGCATTTGTGATGCTTGCCATCTGTTTGCCTGGTATCAAGAGAAGCCAGAAAAAGATGTCAGATTTCCATAGAACTAGAGGTACAGACGGTTGTGAGGCACCATGTGGGTGCTGGGAACTAAACCCAGGTCCTGTGCAAGAGCAGCCAGTGCTCTTTAGTAGCTGAACCATCTCTCCAGCTCCCAAGAACAGTTCTCCTGAGTTATAATCTACCTTCTTTATAATTCACCCAATTAATGTATACAATGCAGGCTTTGTTTGTTTTGGTACATTCACAAGGTTATACAAACGTTACTACAATTTTATGTTCCATCAGCCTTAAACTATTGTATCCATTAGTAGCCACAACCTGTTTTCTCTTGCCCTCTCATCCTACCCCAGTCTTAGTCACACTAATCTACTTCTAGGCTTGGCCTATTATGAACATTTTATATAAATAGAGCCATTCTAAACAACAACAAAAATAGCCCTCAATTATATCCTCACTAGAATGGGTCAATCAAGAAATGAGCAACTCTTCCTACACAATAGGAAGACTTCTCTGCTGTCTCATTGATTGCATCAGAGTCCATGTCTCATGTACCCTGACTAGACTAAAGGATCTGTGGACTGCTCCTCTGGACAGGACCGCCAGTCTCTTCATCCAACACTCCCTGGCTTACCTTTTGGATAAGGGCTCTGCTTTCCTTGCTCCTTATAGAGCTGTGTAGCTCAATCTATGTACTGCTTGCCCCATTTTACTGAAATGCTCTTGTGTTCTCAGCATTTTCCAACAACCCAGTCTACCTGTTGTGATTTTGGTGCTCTCCCACTTTCTCTGTTTACAGTAGTCTATTCATTGTTACTCTTTTTGTTGTTATTGGGTTTTTTTTGTTGTTTTTTTCAAGACAGGGTTTCCCTATATAACAGCTCTCTGGAGGTCCTGGAACTTGCTCTGTAGACCAGGTTGGCCTTGAACTCAAAGATCTGCCTGCCTCTGCCTCCTGAGTGCTGAGGTTAAAGGCCTGTGCCACCACCACATTCATTGTTACACTTATTTGTCTCTTTTATCTCATCAAGCAGGTGCTTTTAAACCTCCATCTTCATAGCTGGCTTATTATAAAAACACGATTCATAGTGAGTTACAGCCCTGCCCTAATCCAGGACAACCTTGTTTTTAACAAAATTAATTATGTCTACAAATGACCAGTATTTGTAGTGGAAGGGGTGACAAAATTTAACCCATGATATAAATGCTTCTATATCTTTTTTTTTTTAAGATTCATTTATTATGTAAACAACATTCTGCCTCCATGTATGGATGCACACCAGAAGAGGGCACCAGATGTCATTATAGATGGTTATGAGCCACCATGTGGTTGATAGGAATTGAACTCGGGACCTCTGGAAGACCAGCCAGGGCTCTTATCCTCTGAGCCATCTCACCAGCCCCTCTTTATCTTTTTTTGGTTGTTTTTTTTTTTTTTTTATGGAATTATGGATTTGAACCTAAGCATGTACTCTACACCTGAATGTCAATCACTTCCCTTTTCTTCAAGTTTGTTTTAGTGTTTAGTTTTTTGTTTAATTATTTGTTTGTTTTGGAAGGGGAGGTAGGAAGATGGCTTGAGCCTACGACTTTAAGATCAGTCTCGGTAATATAATTCGATCCCTGTCTAAAAATAAATAACATTTTTATTTCAACAAAGAGGCTATTTAGAAGTTAGTTTTACCTATTAAAATGTACCTCCTAATTTCCTTTCATGCCATAGTTCAACTGAATATTTCTTATGAAACTGTTGGTTTCTGTTATTAAGAAGAAAAAAATGGAGGATAGAAGGATGGATCTTCACTTAAAAGCACTTGTTCTCTTCCAGAGGACCCAAGTTCTGTTCCCAGCATTCACAATTGCCTGTGATTCCAGCACCAAAGGACTGAACATCTTCTGACCTCCAAGCACATGCATACACATGGTATTCACTCACACAGACACACACACAAAAAAAACCCAAGCCAGGTGGTAATGACGCATGTCTTTAGTCCCACCACTAGAGAGGCAAAGGCAGACGGATCTCTGTGAGTCTGAGCCCAGTCTGGTCTACAAGGCTAGTTCCAGGACAGACAAGACTGTTACATAGAGAAACCTTGTCTTGGGGAAAAAAAAAAAAAACTTTTTTTAAGAAGAAAGTGATTTGAAGTTCCCAGAGAAAAGCCAAAGCTCTGATAAAGATGAGTATGTGCATGAGCACGTGTGGATGTGTGCATATGCGAATGCAGCCTCCCCACATCCCTGTTGGGGCACCGAGGTACACACACTCCTGCCATACGTAGCACCTATGTTTCTACAGACAGCCTGGGAATTTGAACTCAGATCCACATTCTTTCTTTACAAGCACAGTTTTTTTGTTGTTTGGCTTGGTTTTGACTTTAGTTTTTGAGGGGTTTTGTTTTTGAGACAGGGTCTCACTATGTAGCCCTGGCTGGCCTTGAACTCACTATGTATAACAGACTGGCCTCAAACTCACAGAGATCCTCCTGCTTCTGCCTAACTAATGCTAGGATTAAAGTGCCAGGTGACTGAGCCATCGCCCCAGCCCAATACCCGTGTTAAAGTCTACAAGGCCAAATAACTGAACTCTTTGATTATAGAGTTAAAATGTTGCAGACCAGAGACAGATTATTTTGAGTTACTTTTAGTCCCTTTGAAAGCCATGTACTGCCCACTCCTATCTCATCTAACATCCTTGTGACTATCATAACCAAAATTACTCTCAGCAGATCGCTGGCTTCCACTGTCCTAGAGCTAAGAATGAAATGTCATCAGCATCTGAAGCCTGTAAACTGCATTTTACCTGCTTTGCTCAAACCCATCTGCCCTTGGTACCCAACAGTGTAGCTTTATTCGAAATACCTGCATTTAATATATGTCCTTATGATTTTCTGCATTCATGGGTGTTCATTGTAATGTCTCTTTTATCTAATTTTATTAATTTGGGACTTCTCTTTTAGGTTAGTATGGTTAATTTATCTTGTTTATCTTTTTAAAAAACCAACTATACTTCATCATTCTTTGTGTTTTCTTATTTCATTAAGCTCTACCCTGACCTTATTTCGACCAATTGCTTCTGGGTTTGATTTGTTCTTGTTTTCCCAAGGCCTTCTGGAGAATTTTGTTTTATTTTTCCATGTATGTGTGCTGTGTGTGACACACAGCATGCATGTAGAGGTCTGGAAACAACTTTGTGGAGTTGATTCTCTTCCACTTTTAAGTGGGTACCAGGGATTTAATTAAGGTTGCCAAGCTTGCGTGGCTACTGTTTTTTTATCCACAGAACTATATTGCTGAGCTATTTGAGTTTTGTTTTTTTTTTTTTTTTTTTTTGACTTTCTAAATGTTCTGTCATTTTTGTTTATGTAACAGCATGGAGCAAAAACTCAGTCTGCCCCTAAAATTCCTGAAAACAATGGAATAACAAACCTTTGGCCACTTAATTTTTAACTTACTATGAACTAATATTTCTAGTCTTTGTGAACCTATAAATGTATATTTTTTTAATGTAATTTATATATAAATGTAAGCATTTTAGGATTTGGGCAGGGGTCAAGACAGGCTTTCTCTGTGTAGCTCTGGCTGTCCTGGAACTAGCTCTGTAGACTAGGCTGGCCTCAAACTCACAGAGATCTGCCTGCCTCTGCCTCCTGAGTGCTGAGATTAAAGGGGTGTGCCACCACCACCCAGTTTAGGGTTTAAAAAAAAAAATAACAGTAGCAGTAATATATAGGGATTAATGCCTGTCTGCATTTCCCTCGTTCTTTGTCTTACTGAGCTATTAAAAAACCAGTAATTCCAAGTTATTAGCTAGGCCTAGCTAAAATACAGACATTTAAGATTAACTGTAGAATTTAGGATAGAATTTTAAAAACTGGTATACTTTATCTCAGCCAGAGTCAACAAAATTGTGGATAGTAAGACATTAATTTTGAACTTTCTGAATGATTTGAGTCTGGCATTCTCAAATGTTAATTCTGAAAAATAAGGCTAAAAAAGAGAAGAAACATTTATAAGAGCAATAACTAATGTCTAGCATTTAGTTGATGACTAAATTACTAAAACGTGCTTTTATTAAATATTTGCCTTAGTCAGTATTCTATTGCTGTGAAGAGACCATGACTATTTCAACACTTAGAAAAGAAAGCATTTAACTGGGGCTAGCTTACAGTTTCACAGGTTTAGTCCATTATCATCATGGTGGGAAGCATGGTGGCAGGCAGTGTTGGAGAAGAAGCTGAGAGTTCTATATCTTATCAGTAGGCAGTAGGAAGAGAGAGACTCTGGGCTTGGACGATTTTCTTGAAACCTCAAGGCCACACCTCCTAATCATTTAAAGTAATGCTGCTCCCTGATGACCAACTATTCAAATCTATAAGCCTATGGGGATCATTCTCATTCAAACCACCACAATGCTCAAATTTCTAAATTGCCTTTTGCTAATCAACTTAAAATATACATTTAGAATATTTTTAAGAGTTAAAGAACTAGCTTATATGTGGGGAAACTTTTATGTGTTTTCTAGACTTTACCCTATGTTAAATTATATTTTGATTTGTTGAGATCAATTATTTTTGCTACTAGATAAAGTTGTCACTCAACATTAACTCATTGCTGTTAAGTAATACTTATGAGATTAGATAAAACCCAATGTTGTGCACAAAAAGACAATATTGAATTTAGAGTCTCTGTTCATTATTTGGTATTTATGTTTGTAACAGACAATGTGTGTGTGAAGTGTGCAGCATAATGCTATGTAAGTCATTTTCTGACAGGTGCAAGCTGACAAAATGTCAGGAATTTTTTTCTTTCATTTTTCAGATAGGATATGATGGTGGTGATGTTGCAAACATACAAGTAATCTGGACCACTCTGGCATCACTGGTCCTAAAAAAACTCCTGTCTCTTCCCTTGTTCCTCCAGAAAAAAAGTAACCATTTGCCAGCTCTTCCCTTTTTGATCCAAAACTACAATTACAGGGATAACAAAGAAAGACGTCTGACAGTATTTTCCCCTCCTGTGTATTTTGCTAAGACAAGTTCATTGTCCAATGTCAGTTATTATCTTGGCTAGCTCTTGTGAAAATGAGACATTTTTAACTCTCAAACTCTTCTAAGACCAAGAAAAGCAATGTGTTCAGAACCTTTCTGAGAATCCAAGCAGTAGTAAAGTCTGCCTGAGATGCACCACCTTTATCTCATAGTAAAGACAGCTCTTTCTACAATAATATTTTTTACTAAAGGGATTTTCTGAAATAGAAAATAAAGACAAAACTAAAAGGATAAATACACCATAAGCAGGTTTATAAGCAATAAGACATATACTTACTATATACATATACTCTTTCATTTTACCAGAGTTAACCTTTAAAGCTTATTAAAATTTCCTTAAATAGGCTGGGGAAATAGATCAGCAGCTCTTTCAGAGGACTCGGGTTGAATTACCAGCAACCACATGGCAGCTCACAATTGTCTGTAACTCCAGTTCCAAGGGAACTGATCTCTTATTTCTGTTCCTGTCACTAATAATATTTGGCACACAGAAAAAAGAAAAATTTTCAAGAAGAAAATTTTAAATGGTATTATTATCTGATTTCTTCTGTGATTTTCCATTTACATCCCTAAATTAAAGTCTGATGTAATAACAAAATAATGGGACAAATATAATTATTAATCACAGGAGTTATAATAACCTAATATTTAAAGCTAATCGTTCCTAAAGTCTGAACTAGCAACCCCCCATGAGGTCATAGCTATGTAATCAAACTAGTAAAAAGGAAAACTAGAATACTCCAAACAAAATATTGCATATAGTTCAAAGGACTATAGACACAGGGAAACATATGCAGTCAACCTGGTCAAGTAAATTGATTGATCCTCTCAACTGCTACCTTTACTTCTTTAGACAATACTGTTATTATTTCAAGGCCAGATCTCATGTAGCTCAGGATGTCCTTGAACTCATCGTGTCATTGAGGATGACCTTGAACTCTCTAAACATTACTTATATCTCCAGTTGTAGAGTGCTAGGACTTGAACCTAGGGCTTCATGCATGAAAGGCAGGCACTCTAAAACTTACTACATACCTTACCCACCATCTTAATTTGGGGAAAGGGAGTTGGGAGGGGCTTGAGACAGGCTTTTTGAGTAGCCCTGGCTATTCTGTAACTTGCAGTATAGACTAGGCTGGCTCAAACTCAAGAGACCCGCCTTGACTCTAACTCCTGGGTGCTGGGGTGAAAGGCATGCACCACCTTGCCTATTAATTATTTTAACTGTAAGTATATTACTCCTAAAATGTCAGATACAAAGAAAAAACAATCAGACTCAGGTTGTAATAGGTGGATTTACTTCTTAATGATTTTAGGAAGTGTTCCTCCCTCCAAGACTGTCTATTCAGCCCAGTCTTTTTCAAACAGTATTACTTAGTCTTCCTAGCCTAGCCTTGTGTAACAAAAACATTTGGCCTCTGCCTGCTCAAAATGCCATTATGGGAACCTGTGAATGAACTTCCCAAAAAGAAAATCCTCATCTGTTTTAAAGATTCTACAATAGCCAGGCAGTGGTGGCGCCGCCTTTAATCCCAACACTGGGGAGGCAGATCTCTGTGAGTTCAAGGCCAGCCTGCTCTACAGAGCTAGTTCCAGGATAGGCTCCAAAGCTACACTGGCAAAGCCTGTCCTGAAAAACCAAAATAAATAAATAAGTAAGTAAGTAAAATAAAAATTGGGTCTGAAGAGATGGCTTAGAGGTTAAGAGCACTGGCTGCTTTTCCAGAGGTCCTGAGTTCAATTCTCAGCAACCATATGGTAGCTCACAACCATCTATATAATGAGATCTGGTGCCCTCTTCTGGCCTGCAAGCATATCAAAACCTTTAATATATATTTTAGAAAATAGTTTTTTAAAGCAAAGAACAAAATCAAAAGGGCATTTTTGGTAACCACGAGTTGCCACCAATCCAAAGCTTAATAATGTCACCAGATAGCATCTGAAAACTCTGCTTTTCTATGACCTACCTGTGGGCACCACCAATGCACTGATTCATGGCTTTCTTTGTTCTTTTTTAAAGATTTACTTATTTATTTAGGTGCATTGATGTTTTGCCTGAGTGTATATTTGTGTGAAAGAGGGTGTCTGATCCCCTGGAACTGCAATTATAGACAGTTATGAGCTGTATGTGGGTACTGGGAAATGAACCCAGGTCCTCTGGTAGAGCAGCCAGTGCTTTTAACCACTAAGCCATCTCTCTAGCCCCAACTTTTTGTTCTGTAATTAATGCAATTGCATGTAACCAATTCTAAAGTGGAACATACCTTTTTCTTTTTTGAGATTTTACTTATTTTCTGTGTATGGCTGTTTTGCCTGCATGTTTGCTTGTGCACCATGTGCATGCCTAATGCCTACTGAGGCCAAGGGAAGATACGGATCCTCTGGAGCTGGAGTTGTAGACAGTAGTGAGCTATCAGGTGGGTGCTGGAAATGGAACAGGTCCTCTGGAAGAACAGCCAGTGCTCTCGACTACTGATACATCTCTTCAGCCTGGAACATGTCCTTCAAGGCAAACTAAATCCATGTACTGTGCCACAGATTTGGCCACAGATAGCTCTCACTCCCTTTGAGGTAAGAGCTGTATTTTTACATTAGCAAAACACATAGTAAAACACTATTTAGACATCCAATAATTACCAGGTGTTCCTCCAGTCAGACTTTGTGTGAAACAAATGAAATACAGTATGATCATTTCAATATTGTCGTTTCTTTTCTTTCCTTTTGTTATTTTTGTTTTTCAAGACAGGGTTTCTTTGTGTAGCCCTGGCTTCCCTGTAACTCACTCTGTAAACCAGGCTGCTCTCAAACTCAAATCCACCTGCCTCTGCCTTCTGAGTGCTGGTCCCAGCTATGTTGCCATTTCTTGACTTGAAATTAAGGGGTCTATTTCACTATACAGAGAAACCTGCCTCAACAAACAAAACAAAAATGTCTATTTCAAAAAATATTCCTTAAGTTAAATATACCCCTTCATTGTACTTTAAGATTTAGAAGTCAGACAGGCAGTGGTGGCACATGCCTTTAATTCCAGCACCCCAGGAGGCAGAAGCAGACGGATCTCTGAGTTCAAGACCAGCCTGGTCTACAGAGCGAGTGCCAGGACAGGCTCCAAAGCTACACAGAGAAACTCTGTCTCAAAAAGCCCCCCTCCAAAAAAAAAGAAGGTCTTGATTGCTCAAGCATCAGTATACTGAAGTTTCAGTTGTGAAATACTTGTATAAATGCCTGCAAATTCATCTTGTTTCCTCTTAAATTCCAGGTCCTGCAGTAGACTGGTGGGCACTTGGAGTCTGCTTGTTTGAATTTCTAACTGGAATTCCCCCTTTTAATGATGAAACTCCACAACAAGTATTCCAGAATATTTTAAAAAGAGGTGATTTTTATTTTTTTCTCTATTAAGATAGAGTCAAGGTTGGAGGATATAGCTCACTTGTAAACACTTATCTAGCATACATACACAAGACCCTTAATTCCATCCATAGAACAAAAAATTCATTTATTTCTATTAGTTGGGAGTGATTAACAGACCTGTTTAATAAAATTAAGTATGCAGTCATATGAGTATGAGAAAAGGAGGCACTCAAAACAAAGTAAGACACAAGCAGATTATGGGTGTCAACTTCTCCAAAGTTTGCAGAAAGTAGGACATACCCAAGTGTGGATCCCCAAGGGAGTCAAACAGTTTTACTTATATATTTGTATTTGTAGATATCCCCTGGCCAGAAGCTGAAGAAAAGTTATCTGATCATGCTCAAAGTGCAATAGAAATACTTTTAACCATTGATAATACAAAGAGAGCTGGAATAAAAGGTGAGGTCTTTTGTCAATGAATTGTTTTATGCTTGCTTGGTTCCAGGTAGTAATTATAACATACAATACAATACAATAATCTGACTGTTCAATGATAAAAATATAGTATATTTGTCTTTATTTTAATGTAAAACTCAATACAGTGTAGTTGCAACTCACACTAAATTTTGCAACTTTCCATGAGGTACCAGAAACAGTTTTGTATTGTATCTTGGGTTTTCTATATCTGATAGTCAACTATCTGTAAGTATAGCAAGTCCATTTATGAATATCCTGTTGTGTAATTTTGTATCATTTAATTTCTGATTCCATTACTCACTAACAAAGCATTTCATCCCAGTGCCTCAAATAAGACATTCAGTAGGTTATGAACCACTGGGAGGCTTTTTTAATGCTTGGGAATGTAAATTTGATCTAACTTTGAAACTGAGGTAAAGCTCATTGACAGCAGCCTTAAAATCTTTTTTTTTCTTAAGGTTTAGGAAACAGCTAAGATATGGAAGTCATTCTTACTTTGTGTCACTCTTCAACACCTGAAAAACTTGTATTGTGTTGCTGTAATATAAACAAACAAACATGTACCCCAAAATGCATTTCTACATGAACCAGAGTATTTGCAAAAAAATGAAGTTGGGATTATGTCATGTCAGGATGGAGAAATAGCTCAGCAGGCCAAAGCGTTTGCTACACAACCTGAGTTCAATTCCCAGAATCTACAGTGGAGGAGAGAAGTAGCTCATGAAAGCTGTCCTCTGCCCTTTACTCACATGCCATGGTACCTATGTCTTCCACACACAACTTTTTATTTTTTATGTATTTGTGTACACACACCACACACACCACACACACACACACACAGAGAGAGAGAGAGAGAGAGAGAGAGAGAGAGAGAGAGAGAGAGAGAGAGAGAGAATGTTACTTGCATCAGCTTCTACATGTTCTTTTTCATAAGGTCAGTAGTTTGGGATCTAGAGAGATGACTCAGCAGTTAAGAGCACTTGCTATTCTTCTAGTATCTAAGTTCAGTTTCCAACAGCACCTAATGGCTCACAACACCTACCTCCCAATTCCAGGGCAAAAAAATACCTTCTTCTGGCTTTCATGATTACTTGTGAACATAAGACATAAATAAATAAATGTCAACAGCTATTGGTATAACTAAACCTGTAGAGTGACTTCGAAGCATTTGTCAATGTTGCTCTGGTCCTACAGCTACCCAAGGGATGAATTACACAAATCCCTCTCACTGTGGGACTTACGTTAAAATTTTCCTTAAACAAATTGTTAACATAATACCACATAGGCATAGATGTTATCATGAAAGCTTCACCCCAGCTCCTGGCATCCATATACCCAAGAGTCTGGGATGTTATGGTGGAAGTTCCACCCAAGTCCCTTCCCCTGTCTCTCCAAACCCTGCTGCATTTCAGAAAGCCTGCCAAATGATGGCCTCTCCCCCAGAGTTGCTCAAGATCATTCTCACAGGGTATTTAAACTGCCTCCCAGAAAATAGACTAGTGGTTTTCTGGTCTCTCTTTCCCATCTCCTCTCGGGGAGGGGAAGGGGGAACTGGAAGGCCACCCAGGAGCATTGTATCCACTAAACGTGGGCTTTTTAATTCGGTTTGATTTGGGTCTGATTTGGATTGCTGTATCAGCAGAGAGGCTTAATCCAGGTGTAGAAACTTTTCATCTAGAGGTCCCACATGGTGACTTACAACCTTCTACAACTCTAGTTCTAAGGAATATGATGCCCTCTTTTTACCTCATAAGACACCAGGCATGCATGTAGTGTACTAACATACATGCAGGAAATTTTTTAATTTTAGAGACCAGGTCTTACTACATATCTCTGGTTGACCTGGAACTCACTACGTAGACCAGGCTAGCCTCAAACTCACAGAAATCCACCTATTTTTTTCCAAATGTTGAAATTAAAAGCATACAGCACCAGGTCCAGATAAAAACAAATCTCTTTTTTATAAATATTTAAGAAAATATATATCTGTTTAAAGCATATTTGAGACTAAAATTTCTAACAATGGAGAAGAAAATTATAAAATGTATGAAATTTAAGATTTTTTTCTGGTTACACTGATAATACTTTTAAGAAATGAAAGCTTCCAAAATAAGTCTCCACTGTTGCTACTGATTAGAATATTTTCTTCTAGACCCACTTTTTTTTTGAGCATATAGCTATTTTCTGAAAGAATTTTTCAGCTTTCAAGTGAAGTACTGTGAGGTTGTATTAACATACTGCAGAATATTTAACAGAATAGCTGGTCTCTACCCAACAGATACCTCCACAGTTATAATGCCAAAACAGTATCTTAGACAATGCCAATATTCTGAGCAGGAAGAAGTCACCCTGGTTGAAAACTATTGTACATAAATAATTTTTAAATTTATCTATTCTTAGGTATTTATCTTAAACATTGAGATAAAATAAATCTCCAAGTGGAAAGTATTTTTGTGATTGTATCCCTTTTTCTATAGTCTTTTTTCTTTCCTTCCTCCCTCCTTCATCTTTTTTCCAGACAGTCTCACTGTAGCCTAGACTGACCTGAAGTTCCTTACATAGCCTCTTGTTTCCACCTCCTAAATGCTAGGATTACAGGCATTTGAGACCCAGAAACTCCATATGTAGTCCATGCTGGCCCTGAACTTAAATCAGTCCTCTTATGTAGACTCCTGATTACAGGTGTGAACTACCATGTCTGACACCTACAAGTCTAGAGGAAAAACTATTTATAGACATATAAATCTCCTAATCTAGATTTCCAATATAAGCATGCTGTGTAGACATCTTCCAATATTCTTCTTAAAAGTAGATACTTTTTTTGGTTTTATTTACTTACTGCCTTGTCACTTAATTTACTAACATTTGTATTTTTGCTTTAAAAAGTAAAGGGTTGAAAACTGGACATGATAGCTCATACCTATAATCTCAGCACTTAGGAAGGAGCCTATGACAGAAGCATTGCTTTGAGTTCAAAGCCAGCCAAGGCTCCATATTTTAAAAAGTGAGGAGTTGGGGCTGGAGGTGTAGCCCCCATTAGACACTCGCATAGTGTGTGCAAGGCCTTGGGTTCCATCATCAGCACTGCAAAGAAGAAAGGGGGCTTTTTTCTAGCAGCTAAGTATCAGTTTAGTCAAACAATTGAGTGTGCTTTTATTTTAGTAGGTAGAATAAATTTTTTAAAAAATGAATCCAGGTATGGTGGTACATACTTTTAATCCCAGTACTCGGGAGGCAGAGTTTGAGGATATCCTGGTCTATGTGGAGACCTGTTCCAGGACTACATAAACACCTATCTCAAAACAAACAAAAAAGGAAGAGTTTGACATCCTATAAGGAGCAGTGCTGTGATGGAAAGATTCTAGATGTACCTGTAGTGCTAGCTGGTAAACTCTAATAATGCTATCAGTGGAACCAAGTAAATCAAAGCAGATGGAGAGGATGTGTGACAAATGTCATCAAAGACCAGAACCAAGCTATGGTGGTCGATGCCTGTAAACCTAGAACTTAAGAGGCTAAGGAAGAGAACTGTAAAAACTTTTAGCTTGGGCTACCCAGTGAGTTCCAGGCCAGTCTGGGCTACAGTGAGACTGTCTGGAAAAAAAAAGATGCAGGAGGGAGGAAGGAAAGTATAACCTAGACAAGTATAAACTAGACAAGTATAAACCAGGCACCTATAATATAAGGTGATATACAAAATGATACAATGTAAAGTATGTAGCCTGATAGGGAGACAAACATTAAACAAATACCAGTGATATTTGGCATAATAAAGTAGGGCGAGATATATATAAGACATTCTCTTGTTAATTTTTGAAAGCAGAGCTTAAGTAATGGTATCATAATATTGTTTTTGGGTTTTTTCCACATTTCCCCCTAAGAACTGAAACATCATCCTCTCTTCAGTGAAGTGGACTGGGAAAATCTGCAACATCAAACGATGCCTTTCGTACCACAACCAGATGACGAAACAGATACATCCTATTTTGAAGCCAGGAATAATGCTCAGCATCTGACCATATCTGGGTTTAGTCTATAGACCATACATGACATTTTTATCTAACCTTGTGATATAGAATTAAGTTTTGCAATAATATGCTCCTTAATGCTAAATTGAGCTAACATGATAGAAGTCATTATTATGCCTACGCTAATGTGCTTTCACATTACTAAATAGAGCAGCTTTTACAAACTTAAAATACTATAAGAAATATGTAATTTATCTTTACCTTAAACTGCATATAAATCATCAAGGCTTTTTTCATCTTACTATCTTATTTATTCACTGCACTTTATGAATACTAACATTATCAATAAACTAAAACACTACTGTGCTATACAGAGGCAATGAGCCATAAGCTTGTCTACATCTGCTGATTGCATTATTCTATGGACTTTGGTGTTGATAGCAAACAAAATAGGACTATTTCATTTATAATTATTTGTACATGGATGCCTGCAAAACTGTGGTCTCAGGACAGCCATATAATATATGGCTACCAAAATCATTTGAGCCAGACAAGACCCCATATTCAAGAGAAAGATATAAGACATGAGTATAACTACAATTTCAAGACTAAGGCTCTCTCCCCTCCTCCTCCCCCCCCACATCCATCTCTGAGCTGGAGGCCTGCCAGGACTATATAATGAGACCCTTTCTTGCAAAACTTTAAAATAAAATAAAAAAATAAAAATAAAAAAGTAGCTGGAAAACTCTATTACTCAGTAGTATAACTTTGCAGAGTGCAGCCTAGACTACTTACCCTCCTAGTGATAGAATTTTGCTACCTGACTGCTTTTAGTGCTTCCCTGTTTGTTTAAGAATTCTGGAAAGGTTGAGTGTGGCACTTTAAGCAATTTTAATATCTTGTTCAGTTTTAATAGAAAATGTATACTTTATATCTTATCATTCTAGTATCATAGACAAATAGTAATAACCTACTCTTGCCTAGTAACTATAACTAATGGTTGTCAGCAACATTCTTTCCAAAGAATGTACTAAGAATCAGCTCACAAGTCTTAAACTAATTGAGGCTTTTAGCATTTCCTGAGAACAGCAAAATTAAGATTTAAATGTACCATAGATAAGGTTTTGCTAATAACCTTTTACACACTGACTTTAGAGTTTCTTCTTTCCATTATCACCTACCTAATCACAGCCCAGATATAATGTAGTTTGCAAAGATAAGACAGACAAGTTTTTATCTGTTCCAATAAAAGATGCAGCATAATATGACTACATAATTTTCCATTCATCTTTTTAAATAAAAATATTTAAAATTCAGTTACTACAACTTCATTTAAAGTGAGTCACACTTTTGGGTGACAGCATATTCTACAGGGTATTTATCATCTTTTTATAGTGTTTTCAAGTAGGGGGGAAAAAGCCTTTGGGATCAAAAAGGGGTTAAACAATTGTGTGCCACATCGAAATGCCATAGCAGGTTAATATCGAGCACCAATATATTGACTATTGATATAATTACTTTGGAGGCTGGAGGTAGAGAAGACTTACCTAGTATGCATAGGTCCCTGGGTTCAATCTCCAGTAAGACATACCCAAATACTAATTACTTTGTAGAATTAGAGTAAGCAGATTAACAAACTAGGGGGTCCAAGGATTCCTGGCCTCTGAGAGCTCTAGATCCCAGTTATGTAAAAATGAGTCTGCAGAAGCAAACCCCTAGTGGCTTCTTAAAGCAAATCATTGGACAGTGAGTTTCAGTAAAATTAAATTCTGCTATGGATTATTGAGAGGTCCTGACCTACCTAGGGCTACATGAATAAAGCACTAAACTAAACAAAAATGTATGTCAATGGAGGGCTGGATAAACATAGGGATACATTTATTCAAGGAAACAATGTGCTATACACAGAGAAACAGTTCTTTTCACAGATGTATTTTTTATAAAATGTTTTTCTACTTTTTGGTTCTTGTAAATTGGCCTGTTTTCATAGTAGTTGGTGGTGTTTTTTCATTGACAGTGAATCATAAACACTTTGCACATTTATGTTTCATTTCATTTTACCTGCCTGTACAAAATGTAAAGTATTAAAAATAAAAAAGCATCATTTCTCCTTTCATGATTATTTAACCTAAGGTTCCAGCAGTGTTGTTTCTTTCGTATGAGATGGATTCAATAAGAATGGTCCCCATTGCCAGGCGTTGGTGGTGCACGCCTTTAATCCCAGCACTCAGGAGGCAGAGGCAGGCGGATCTCTGTGAGTTCAAGGCCAGCCTGGTCTCCAGAGTGAGTGCCAGGATAGGCTCCAAAGCTACACAGAGAAACCCTTATGGTCCCCATAAGCTCATGTTTGAATACTTGGTCCCTGGTTGGTGGAACTGTTTGGGAAGGATAGGAAGTATGTCACTGAGGGTGAGCATTAAGGTTTCAAAAGACTCAGGTCACTCCCAGTGTGCTCTCTGCCCCAGCCTGTGGTTAAGGTATGAATGCTCAGATGCTGCCTGCTACCTCTGTTCCACCGTCATGCACTCTACCCTTCTGAAACCATAAGCCTCAAATAAGGTGTTTTTTAATAAGCTGCCTTGGTCATGTGTTAATCACAGCAATAGGAAAATAACGAATACAGATGATTTACTTATTCAACTGACTAAATGGGACATCACATGAATGTATAATTAAAACATTCTGGAAAACAAAAACTAGGGCCAGCAAACCTGACCACCTAAGTTCAGTCTCCAGGAACCACACAGTGGGAAGAGAACTGCAAGTTATTTTCTGACCTCCATACATGTGCTGTGGCACGGACACATGCACTCTCAAAAACACTAAAACCTGAAGCATTGCTGAACTGGACTTATTTCTAATAGAGAAGACAGGGCCCTTGTCTTAGGGTTTCTATGGCTGTGATGAAATGCCATGACCAAAAAGCAAGTTTGAGAGGAAAGGGCTTATTTGGCTTATTCTTCCATAGCAGTGTTCATCATCAAAGGAAGTCAGGACAGGAACCCAAACAGGGCAGAAACCTGGAGGCAGGAGCTGATGCAGAGCTGATGGCAGGAGCTGATGGCACCACCCACAATAGACTGGGCCCTCCCGCATCAATCACTGATTAAGAAAATGCCTGACAGCCAGACTTTATGGAGGCATTTTTTCAGTTGAGGTTCCCTCCTTTCAAATAACTCTAGCTAGTGTCAAGTTGACAGAAAATTAGCCAACACAGCCCTTGAGAAGAAAATTACAATTTACTATCACGTACATGGCATATGCAGCTACAGTCATCTAAAATTCTGCCACTAGGTAAGGCAGGCTGTAATAGTATTTACTGAGAATAAATGATTTATCATCAAAATTTACACCTGTTGAGACGCTTGTTAAACAAGGAGATTAATGATCTTGGCTGTTCCCCACAGAAATCAATCCATCTGAAGAAATAAGACTGTCACCCCCAAATATTCCTCTTTCACCTAAACATTATTTGAGCTAAAGGCAATCTGAAACAGAAAACAGTAGGAACTCATCGCTAGCCTTCTGTATATGGGTACATATAAATGCTCCTGTGCTGCAGACAACTCTACTGTGACCCGAGAGACAGCACCAGAGGAATCTAAAAGATTACTCTATACCTTTACATCCCCAGCTTCACTTCTATGGAAACTTAAAATGACTTTCTTTGGCCTTTGTAGGCAGCTGCTTCAAGTGTGAGGCCAGTCTGAGCTACACAGTAAAACCTATCTATTTTTTTCTAACATCCTCAATCAGAAAACAAAGTGAGTTAAATTGCATCCATTTCTGAAATTTTTATCATATTACACAATATGGCTTTATTTAGTTTCATGAATTTCTTGTCTTTGCATTGTACTGGGGACTGAACCATGGGACCTCACATTCTTGGCAAGTGGAAAAGGTATATCTCCTGCCTGTAACTCAGGATTACTTTACAAGGACTCCTACTATTCTCATTTTAGCTTTGTACACAATCAGTACATTAACCAGTAATAAAAAAAAAACATTTCATTTCTCATTAGCCTTTTATTTTTAACTTAGTTTTACAATTAACAGAAAAACTGATCATTAAAAAAATACCATAGCTGTCAATTTTTAAAATGAGGTTTATGTTTTAAAGCATATCATTACAGCCTAAATTATATCTTTTATATACAAGAACTGTGTGTAAAGTGCTTTTCACACTATAAAGTAATTCTGATATAAGATACAAATGGTTGCCCTTAAGAGTTAGTTACCTTGACTACTTGCAATGAATCACAATTTGTTACATCCATGATTTGCATTTTATTTATATAAGAAAAAAAAACCATCATTTTATTATACCAACTTGTTGTCTAATTTAAAAAAAATAAACTCTTGATCCACACTTTGTCTATAATTCAATTATTTGCTTTTTTTTCTCCTTTTAAATAAGTAGAAGATTAATTTGGGTTGGTTTGTTTTGTAGCTTAATCAAATACTAGTAGTTCCTTTAAACAGATCAACCAAGCAAGATGTGATACATAATTTAAAAACTAAGTCACAATAAAAAAAAAATGAAGTCTGGGACAAGCAAATCATATTCTCATACTTTTTTCTTCAAAGAAGAACCATATATACCAGATAAGGATTCTTCCATTCTTACTGAAAATATACAATACCTAATGCTAATCTCCCCTATATCATACATATCAAGAATGTGTTATTTTTTTTTTTTTTTTACTATACAAAGCTAGCCATGGTGGTGCATGCCTGTGATCCCAGAACTGGAGAGAAGTGGAGACAGGAACATCAGGTGTTCAAGGTCATCTTTAGCTACATAGTGAACTGGAGGCTAGCATGAGCTACTGAGACTCTGTCTCAAAAGGATAAAAGGGGGCTTTGCTATAAAGTTTTTAAATTACACATATGAGTGAGCACAGATTCTGGAAAGTACATAAGAAAGGGTTATCTTTCAAATATAGTCTTCCAGGATTAAATTAGTCTTCCTTTTGGTCTAATGGCCAGAAGGAACTTAAGTTTCCATTAGTTAGGCATTCCTTAATTATGTGGATAAAGATGGCCTGTATACTCAAAGTCCTAATACCTTGTGAAGTACACCCCAAAGGAAAACCTGAGGCACTAAGAGGTTAAGAATCCAGACTGGAATTTACCACTTGCAGGAAAAAAAAAAAAAAGCATTTCCGTACTTGTCCTTAGTAAAAACAGTATAAATATGTTTTCATTTTATTGCAAAGCACCCTATGAAGCAGACATTGGATATCCTCACTTAAAGAAATATGATTACCAAGGATTAAGTGTATGGTTGAATTAAAATCGGATGAATTCTCTGTGTCAGCTTGGAAAATACTTTTACACATACACTAGGTCTATTCATCATTTCCATCATCAAGTTAAGTCTAGTCAGTGAATCATTTGTAAAAAGTAACCACAGTACAAAGGATGATGATTTTGAGTTGTGAAAGCCCAAGACTTCTATGCAGACCACAAAGAATACAGAGGACTCGTCCATCAATTTCCAGCTACCTGGCTGACAGTTCAGTGACTGATACAAAACTGATTTAACCTCATTTAAATCCACTCTTGTGTTGCATTCTTTCTTGCATTTAATTTAAAAAAGTAAATATTATAAATCTTATAATCATAACAATGCCTTAGAAAAGCAGCTTATATATCTTATGGGAGAAAATCAGGTAAATGTATTACCAAACAGTAATTAATAACTTAGTGTCCATCAAGCTCAAAAAGAGTAAGTCTATGTATGCTGCTTAAACCTAGTTGAGATTGATCTTTCAAGTATCAGCAATATTAGTCCTTAAAATGTTACCATTTGTGTAGTGCAAAGAATACATATACATATATATGAGTTTATATATGTATAAATATATATATATCAAACTATTGGACAAAAAAGAAATGTAATATCACAAACTGAGATTTTCTTGTGAAATCCACAATCCATTTCATTTCTTAGGTCATCCAGGCCCAGCAATCTTCTTGAATAAAATGCCATTTTCTTCAGTTTAGTTTTCTTTAAAAAGAAAGTAAAAACCAATCCTGTAAGCATAAACGCAACTAGAATATCAAGCACATTCATACCAAAAAATTTTCTGGACAATAACATAGCATTCAAATTCAAGATAAAGCTATAAAACTACACATTATCATTATGCAGTTACTTCATGTGACTCACTTGGTAGGAAAGACAACTGTAGATACCAAAATCATCAAAGACTTTTCTGTATATTCATTTATTGCTGGTGCTGGGGACTAACCCCAAAGCCTTTCATGTGCTAAGGATATGCAGTATACCAAGTTATTATATAACAGCCTGCAAGCAGTTTTTAATAAATAATTTCAATTCTATCTCTCCTTTTCCCTTATAATTCTCGTACTTTTCTGTCTACTATACAGTTAACACATGGGGAAATTAATTCAGAATTTTATGAAAATATGAAACAAATTATTTTCAGGCACTCCACCAGGTTAAATATGGCAGGCTCCTAGATCGGTTCAGTGGCAAGAGGTGGGTGGGAGAGAGAGAGAAACATACTCCTCAAAACATGGATATGTTTCAATGAAAGTAGAGCAAGCTACCAGATAAATGTAGTCTTGCTGGTTTAAAGCACATCCATCAATGCATGATTTGCAAAAGTCTCCACTCCTGGAAAGAATATAGATGCCAAACCACCTGCAACTCTCATTACAGACTGAGTTCTTTCTCTAGACATACTCTTATTATACAACTCATTGGCAGTAATATTTCATTATTTTTAATTATGTCCTGATGGGGTAAGTCTTTCTGTGTATATGTTTTTCGACTGCTGAGCCATCTCTCCAGCCCATTCTTTAGTTATTATTAAAAGATAAGCTACATATAAGACTTTAGACTCACAAAGATAGCATAGATGATAGAATATTTTCTTTAAAATCTTGCTAAATGTTAATGGACTAAATATTGTAACTATAGTTCTTACTTGATAACTGTTTTGTTATATATTTTACTATGTTAATGTTAAAACCCTTCTTTTTATTTAGACAGAAAAGAGGAGATGATGGGGGAAGTCTTTCTGTGTATATGTCTTATTGGTTGATAAAGAATGTTGGCCAATAGGAAAGCTAGATAGGTGGGGCTGGGAGTCGAAGATTCTGGGAAATGTAGTAAACACCAGGAGTCACCATGTGATCCTGGCAAGAGAGGACGCATGTCACCAGCGTCCTCAGTAAGAAAAGTCTTTATAAAATATATAGATTAATGGTTATGGTTGATACTTAGGACAGGGCTAGCAAATGAGAAATCCTAGTCATTGGCCAGCAGCACTGTAACTAACATAAGACTCTGTGTGTTGTTTGGGGGCACTAGCATGGCGGCAGGGCTCGGGCAGCTGGCAGAAAGAGTTATTGTTACAATGTCCAGTTAGGGACAGTTTTGAGCCATCAACATGGGTGCTTCCTCTGGAAGAATGTTATGTGCTCTTAACAGCTGAGCCATCTCTCTAACCACAAGGTGTAATATTTCAAACACTTGGGCCCTTTCTTAAGTTCTATAGAAAACCTCTTATATACACTTCCTTGGCATGAGTGACATTTTAAATAATCACATTTAAACAACATGGGGTCTCTGCATCGGGAACAAAATGCCCATGGAGAAGAAAATTGAAATGCCTGGCGAAGAGATATGGGTGGTTCTGAAGACAACTGCTTGCGAAGGTGTAGAGAAATGTTAACTGTTGGGTGCCTGCACAGTTCACTACCCTTATCAAGGAACACATGGTGCAGATTGCTATACACGGTCCTTTGCAAAGCAGCAAACAATTTAGTTCCTTCCTGAACTCCCAATCTTCCAAAGTGCCAATAAGTATCAATCATTATCTTTAAAACTTCAGAGTGTTTTTCAAGTTCTTAACAGAATCTTTGTTTTGTATACTGAAATATCTTTAATTAACTTACAAAATAGAGGATATAGAGGATATAGTATTATAGTATTATACTATAGTATTATAGTATTATACTGTATTATAGTATAATAGAGGAATAGCAATTCAATCTTTCCTCTCCCCCAGCTACACTCTATGAGGACTGTATATGGAGGTCCCTCTGCTGTAAAGCCTCCCTGTCTAATGGCATTCATCATGCTAAAATACCAGTGCTTGCTACAGACTCTTTCCTCTGCAGAAGTATGTATGCCCAGCTCCCCTGGCCTGACTTTTTATGTCAGTATCTGCTCTCTGGGCTAAAGAATATTCCTCTCACCAGGCAATGGTGGTGCATGCATACCTTTAATCCCAGCACTGGGAGGCAGAGGCAGGAGGATCTCTGTGAGTTCAAAGCCAGCCTTGTCTACAGAGCTAGTTCCAGGACAGTCAGGACTGTTTCACAGAGAAACCCTGTCTCAAAAACAAACAAACAAAAAAAACAAAACAAAAAAATTCTCTTGAGAACCTCCCCATTCCTACTTTTTTGTTTATTTTGTTTTTCGAGACACAGTTTCTCTGCATTTCCCTGGCTTTTCTGGAAGTCACTCTGTAGACAGGGTTGGCCTCAAACTCAGAGGTCTTTCTGCCTCTGCAACTAAAGGGATGGCCCACCACCACATGGCTCTACCAATTTTTATTTTATCTTAACTGTTAGGTTCACTATCCCCAACAAAACTGAATCTAGAAGTCTGGGAAGGCTGAGAGTGGTTAAAAATACGCTTTCCAGGGCTGGAGAGATGGCTCAGTGGTTAAGAACACTGACTGCTCTTCCAGAGGATCCAGGTTCAATCCCCAGCACCCACATGACAGCTCCTTACTGTCTAGAACTCCAGTTCCAGTAGACTCAACAGTCTCATACAGACATGCATGCAGGTAAAACACCAATGAACATGAAATACATTTTTTAAAAAAATTTAAAAATATATATAGTATTATAGTATTGGAAGTATAGTAATTTCCATCAAATTAATAGCTTAACCAGCCAGGAGTATATATAATGACACCCTGTCTCAAAAAATGTAGACCCTGTGAGAACGAGTAGGTCTCTTGACTCTTCTGACTGCTCTTGGGACTCTTTTCCTCCTGTTGAGTTGTCAAGTCCAACTTTGATATGATAGTTTGTGCTTCATCTTATATATTTTATTTTGTCATATTTGGTTCTTATCTATTAAAAGTCCTGTTCTTTTCTAATGACAAACAGAAAGGAAGTAGATCTGGAGAGGAAGGGAGGTGCAGAGGAACAAGAAGGAATAGGGGGGGAGAAATTATAACTAGGATATTTTATATCAATAAATAAAAATCAGGAAAAATGCCAGATTAAGATACCTAAATCCTCTCAAGCCTAAAACTCATTTCCTTATCAAATTTGGTTCTGCCTCCAACTCAGCCACAAACTGTGTTTAAACATACCTCACTAAAACATGTTGTACTGAACAAGTTGCAATTGGAAGGATCACTAAACAGTGAAAAGCCCAATAATAAAGCAGAAACATCATTATTTCTCCATCTTGGAACAACCAGAAGGATACTTAGAAGAAGCAGTGAGCCTCCTTTACTGACTTCTGCTAACAATGAAGTATTAACATAAATGAATGAAGTAATTTTACAAAAATAGTCCAATTTTCAAAGGGGTGTGATGACACAGACCTATAATCCCAGCAATTGGGAGACTAAGGCAGAATACCACTGTAAGTTCAAAGCCAGTCTGCACTCAAGTCAGCCTAAACAAAGACTGAAAGTCAAGCTCAAAGAACAAAGAGCAAAGAGAAATAAAAAAAAATCTAATTTTGTATAACTTCTAAAACAATTTTTCTTCCTTTTTTGTTTTTGTAAGACAGGGTTTCACTGGCTAGCCTGGAACTCTTGCTCCTCCTCTCCCCACCTCACACATGCTGAGATTATAGGCATGGATTGTCATGTTTGAATGTATCATTTGTTTTTTAACCTTTCATGATGTGATAAGATTTTTCAAATTTACATCTAAAAAATTAATAATTATTGTTCTATGCCAAATTTCTCAACTACCTTCATTTTATATATTTTGTATATATGTGTGTACATGTGTGTAGACATTCACATGTGTGTAGTGCATGTATGTGTATGTGCTGAATGCATGTAGAAGCCATAGGTCAACATCAGGTATCATTCCCTAGAGCAGTAGTTCTCAACTTTCCTAATGCTATCACTGGTTAAGAATCACTGACTTGGGCTCAAGAAATGGCTCAGTGGTTAAGAACACTAGCACGTCTTCCAGAGATACTGAGTTCAATTCCCAGCAGCCACATGGTGGCTAACAACCATCTGTAATGAGATCTGGTTCCCCCACTTCTAGCCTGCAGAGATACATGCAGGCAGAACACTACATATATAATAAATAAATAAATAAATAAATCTTTAAAAGGAGGGAAAAAAAAAAAAGAGAGCCACTAATTTAGATACTTGCCATGTTTTAGAGCAATGGTTCTCAACCTGTGGGTCAAAATCCCTTTGAGGGTCAAAGGAACCTTTCACAAGTGTTGCCTAAGACCATTGGAAAACACAGATGTTTACATTATCATTCATAACGCAGGAAAATTACAGTTATGAAGTAGCAATGAAAATAATTTTACAGTTGAGGGTCACCACAACATGAGGAACTGTATTATAGGGTCAAGGCATTAGGAAGGTTAAGAACTACTGTTTTAATGGAGGCAGTGAAACTCACCAAGCAGGCCAAGCTGGCTAACCAGCAAACCCCTTATCCTGTATCAACCTCCTCCTTAGCAGTGATACTACAAGCATGCGCAACCATGCCCAGCTCTGTTCTGTAGGTACTGAAAATCGAACTCAGGTCCCTCATGCTTACGAAACTATCTCCACAGCCCTAACCACTGGCGTTCTACAAAAGAAACATGAAAAGTTTGGGGGCTGGAAGGTACATCTCAGTGGTAAACTGTTTTCTTAGTATGAGGCCCTGAGCTCTACACCCAATATACCCACAAATAAAATAAAAATAATAAAAAAAGAAAAAGGATTGAAACACACCTAAAATATGTAACTATTGTAGAAGTGATTTAAGGTCTGTATCATCAAAGAGTATGCATATTAACAGTGACTGCTGCTTCTGATATTCTATTAAAGCTATTTAGAAATGACCTTTAAGAGCATCATGTTTTCATTAATCCATAAAACTTATGAAGCATATAGTGACTGTCATGTTACATAAATTAAAGGTGTATAAATTGTTCACATACTCAAGTGAAAACATTCTTTACCTTTTACAAATACATAGAAAACTACAGATACCTTTTCCAAGGCAGTTTTAGTTTCAGGATCAGCAGATGTTCAAAATGACAATGTATCTATTAAGTACCTATCTCCTTAACTACTGCTGCCAGTTATATCTACTACTCTTATAAGAGTTCATGCACCATTTCAATTATAAACCTATGGTATTACCTTCTCCTTCTTTGATAATATAAATGCACCAACCACTGGGCGATAAAAGGCCATATAATAGCAAAAGTTAATGCACCAGGAGACATCGCAAAGGGCCACCAAGATGGTCTCTGGAAAAATAAAATAAGCTTGTCATTTATCAAATAAAGACTGCATAAAGAAACTTGCAGACATTTCTTTGTTTCTTTTGTTTTTCAAGGCAGGGTTTCTCTGTGTAGCCTTGGTGTCCTGGAACTCACACTATAGACCAGGCTGCTCTCAAACTCACAGAGATCCAACTGCCTCTGCCTACCGAGTGCTGGGATAAAAAGTGTGTGCCATCACTGCCTGGCTTGAAGACATTCTTAGTGCAAAATTCATAAAAATTAAAACTAGTAGCAAATCTCTCCTCTGACAGATTATTCTATGTTCAGTAAGCAGACTTCCAACACTTAAACACATCCAACTTTTTTATTGTAGGAAATAAATTTATTACAGAATAAAGTAAAGCACTCTCAAGGAAAAGAGTGGGCAAAGATTAAAAGGGACACAGTCCCAAATGCATTTTTAGCTTCAATGCTCTAAAAGGTAGATTTCATATTAAATGGCTTAATTATTTCCAGTATGTACTATAATTAAAACTCTTACCTGTGAGGAGGGCTGATTACTTGACTGCAATGATAATTTCGCCTTTAAATAAAAATGAAAAGTAACAACTTTGACAGAATGAAAAAAAATGTGTAATTTTAGGGAGTTTTTATTTGTTTGTTTCTATTTTGGGAAAGGGTGTCTAGCCCAAGCTGGCCCTATAACTCCAATGCAGTTGAACTTGCACTTCCTATCCTCTCTGCCTCCCCTCCCTAACATTAGGATTACAGGTATGAGCCACCCATGCCATCACACCTCACAACCCCCACCCACAAACACACCTGGTATTTATGCAAGTATCATCAACAGAGATTCCACACTGCTTTACAGAGTCAAAAAACAAAAAATACCAATGAGACAGTCTGACTCGGCAGCTTACCTGCGAAGCAGTCAGGGTTTCCAGTTTATGAAGTCTCTGGAGGACATTCTGCATGTCCTCTTGCAATCTAATGAGCACAAGGGCAATCTGCTCATTGAGGCTGGCTCTGGACCCCCGGTCTGAACCCCAGCGTTCTCCATCACCTCCACTTCCCACTTGCCGACCCTGGGTTCCTTCACTCAAATGTGGCATTCTATGCCCTGTTAAGAGAATAAATTAAGTTAGCTATTGAATAAATGTCTCTTTATCAAATAGAAATAGTATATTATTCATTTTTCTTGTTAATTCCTTGATATGTAAACAAAGTAAAATAAAAGCAATCAGGAAGCATAAAAAATAAACCATTAAGATTAAAGGAATCAGGGGTTGGTGGGGAATATGGGAGGAAGGAAGGGTGAGGGAATGGGGGGATGGATATGTAAATATGAGTGCCTCTAAAATAAAAAAAAGTAATTAAAAAAAGATTAAAGGCATCAACAAAAACTTCTATATTAGGGGAAGACAGTACATAATTATTAGTATATGACAATGTTTATGCAATTCATAGGGAAGATTCATGTTCAGAGTACATGTTTAAAAACTCTTTACTGGGGCTGGAGAGACAGCTCAACAGATAACAGAACTTATTGCTCTTGCAGAGGACTTGCACTTGGTTCCCAGAACCTGCATGATAACTTAAAACCATCTGTAACTCCAGTTCCAGGGGATCTGACACCATCTTCTTAATGCTACAGGCAAGAGGCATGCACATGACGCACATACACATATGTGAAAACACTCATACACATAAAATAAAATAAATCTTCTTTATAAAAATTTAAACCCTCTTTACTGTAAAGATAATTAAAGCTGCTTTAAAAACATAATTTGTTTTTAAAGTATTTAAAGTTACATTAAATAACTAAAATTTCCTTCTTGGTTTAAAAATATTTTAAGCTCATAAAAGGGTTTCCAAATTATAAACCTCATACTCCTTATACATATTAAATATCTAACTACTAAGATTTTTCTATATTGCCATTTATTTCTTTTTATATACACAGATTTTTAAATTGTCTTAATTTCATAATTATGTTCTATTTTTAAAATCATATTACAAACATTTACCCCCATCATTGACTCTTATTCCAAAAACTTACATATAAATTCCTTAATATGAACCATGAAGTAACTAACCCAACCATTCTGTACAAATGGTGGCACATGCTTGTAATCCTAGCACTTAGGAGGTAGATCCAAGAAAAACAGAAGTTCAGACTCAGCTTGGGCTACATAAAGAGTTCAAGGCTAGTCTAGGATACATGAGACCATGTCTCAAAAACATAACAAAGGACAATGGTTTTAAGGCTGGGTGTGGTAGTATATACTCTAATCCCAGCACTTGGGAGGCAAAAAGCAAGCAGATCTCTGGGAGTTCAAAGCCAGCCTGGTCTAAATAGAGAGTTCCAGAACAGCCAGGGCTCTACAGGGAGATCCTGTCTCAAAAAAACAAAAAAGCAAAAAAAAAAAAAAAAAACCACAATTAGTGTGTGTGTGTGTGTGTGTGGTGTGTGTGTGTGTGTGTGTGTTCTGTGTGTGACTGTATGATATGTATGGATGTGTGTTTGTGTATGCACTATGTCACATGTGTAAAAGTCAAGGGCAACTTTCAGGAATCAGTTTTTATCCCTCACTATAGGTTCCAGGACTGAATTCAGGTCATCAGGTGTGTGCTGTAGCAAGTGATTTTACCAGCTCTCGGGCTTCAAACCACATTTTTGCTAATATAAATAATGTTGTAATAAATACCTTCATATATAAGTCCATTTCTAAATTTTTGTTGTCTCCTATGTTAGTAACTTTCCTGGTTGCTGCAAAAAAGTACCTGAGCAAAGAAACTTAAGAAAAAGGAAGGTTTGGTTTAGCTTCCAGTCAAGGCCAAGTCCATCGTGGCAGGAATGGTATGGCAGCAGGGGCGTGGGGTTGCTGGTCACACTGGTCTCAAGTTAGAAGGCAGAGCATGATGAGTACGAGTGCTCAGCTCAATTCCTCCTTTGTGTTAAACTAGAACCTAGTTCAGGAAAGTCTTCTTACCCCAACTAACCCAATCTAAACATCCCTCCCAGGCATGCCCAGAGGCTTGTCTCCTAGGTGACTCTAAAGCCTTCAAGTTAGCAAACAGTATTAACCATCATACCTCCTTTAGGACAGATTCCAATAATAATTATTATTGGATCAAAAGATAACAAATTTGTCAGGGTTCTTAGTATTGCCAACTTACTTTTCAGAAGGCTAACAAGAGGTTTTTTGTTGTTTCTTGTGTTTGTCCTTTATATGTGTTCCCTCCCTCCCTTCCTTCCTTCCCTCCCTCCCTTCCTTCCCTCCCTCCATCCCTCCCTCCCTCCCTCCCTCCCTCCCTCCCTCCCTCCTCCCTCCCCCTCCCTCCCTCCCTCCCTCCCTCGTGTGTGTGTGTGTGTGTGTGTGTGTGTGTGTGTGTGTGTGTGTGTGTGTGTGTGTTTTGTTGGGGCTTGAGCCTATGTCCTTACATATATGAGACATGCACTCTACTACTGAACTACATACCCAGCACAACTAATGGTTTTTATTACTGTGTATTTTTGTAGAAATGGAGTGTTACAAATCTTTCCTCATAACAGAAATCAAGGGTTTTTTGCTTCTTGCCTTTCCCACATCCTCTTGTTCAATATTTGTATAAGCAGATCAAGTGTTAAAGCATGCCCCAGTTACTTTGAGTTCTAGATACAGTTCTATTTATAATACAAGGAAAGAGCTACATCTATGTAAAGTCAATAAACTGGAATACTAGGAAACTAATCCAATCCCTTACTGATTTTCCTCTCTACTTTTATGCATTCAGTGTACAAAAGTTTCTACTGAATGCACAGATTCTACCTACAATCTCTCAACATTACAATGGTGCAAAAGTATACCCATGTAACAACTGTGTTTTTCACCTTTAGTACAGTATTTTTTTTTTTTTAAGTTTTATCTGTGTGCCGGGCCGTAGTGAAGCATGCCTTTAATCCCAGCACTCGGGAGGCAGAGACAGGTGGATCTCTGTGAGTTCAAGACCAGCCTGGTCTACAAGAGTTAGTTCCAGGACAGCCTCCAAGCCACAGAGAAACCCTGTCTCGAAAAACCAAAAAGATTTATCTGTATGTATGACAGAGTGAGAAAGAGAATGTTTATGTCTGTGCACTATGTGCAAGCAGGTGTTCAAAGAGCCAGAGAGGGTGCTCAATCCTGGAACGGGCATTACAGGCAGTTGTAAGCCCTCTGATATGGGTACTGGGAACTGAACCCAGGTCCTCTGCAAGAGCAACAAATACTCTTAACCACCATCTCTCCATCTTGTCCATCTCTCCAGTCCCTGAAATATAGTATATTGCTTTAATAGGCTTTTTGTTATATGATTTTACCCAAGAGTAAGCCAATGCACGTGTTCTGAGTATAGTGAAGGCAGTTAGGCTACATGCATATTCAACTTATAATAGTCACAATTAATAAGGGATGTGTTGGGACATAACCCTATTGAAAATTGAGAATATCCATACTTTGTGCAAACAGTTATTTCTCAATCCTTTTCCCTTTCCTTTCTCATTCAGTGATGGGGACTGAACACAAGCTATGACTGAGCTACACCCCTTGTTCTATGCTTCAATTTGCTTTGACAGGGAACTCACTCTGTAAACCAGGGTGGCCTAAAACTCAAGAGATCTATCTGCCTCTGCCTCTGCCTCTGCCTCTGCCTCTGGAGTGCTAGAATTAAAGGCCTGCACCATCACCAACAGCTCTCTACACTATAATTTTATGTATTCATTCTCTCTCATTCTTTTCCTTTCACAATATCTTTATTTCTTACCAAAATAATAACAAATATATTTACTTTTTTCTACACTCACATCTAGTCTACTCCCTAATCACATCACTATTCCTTTTTTTATTATTGTTGCATTTCTTATTTGTTTTGTGTCAGGGTGGAGGGCATGCTCATGCCAAGGCAGGAACTGCAGGTCAGAGGACAACTTGTGGAAATCAGTTATATCTCCTTCCACCCAAGTTGTCAGGTTTGGCAGCAAGCACACTTACCTGTTGACCATCCTGCCAGCCCATATCACTATGTTAATTATTTTAGTGTTCAGTGTTCCTTAGCTCTTATTGATTTGTCAGCTTTAAATGATTTCCTTTAATCCAAATAAGGCAAAGATAAATAATTCTGACTGACTTACACACAGGGACTCAAAATTGGCAGCACAGTTAGGACAGTCACTGATGGTTCAGAGAGAAAAACAAATAAAGCTTCGATGTGACTCCTTAGACATACAGCATAATGAATGGGCTGCCAAGGTGGCTCTGCAGGTAAAGACATGTGTTGCCAAGCCTCATGTCCTGGGTGTCCTCTAATTTTTACATGCATGCCATTACGTGTAGAGTACACGTGTGCACGTGCACGTGCACGAGCGTGCGTGCACGCAAATGTTACTTTAGAAAACACTGCACAAATGATTAAAAAAATAAAGCTGGGCACTGCCACACCAATGCTTGGCAGCCAGAGGTAGAAGGATCACTACAAGTTCTAGACCAGAGAGAGCTAGTTAATGAGACTGCATCGGAAATCAAAATGAATCAGTGAATGAGGAATACGCACCTCTCCCTCTTCTGACATTAGAGAAGTCCTCACTTTCTCCTCCTCTCTTCTCACGGTGTGGAGCTCCACTGCTACTTCTGCCATCTTCTCCTCCGTGCTTTACTTCACCACCTTTTCCTTCCACGACTACCATTTTCCCAAGGCTGCCAGTTCCAGGAGATATTTGAGCATCTTCACAAAAAACAGAACTTTCCAAGCGCTGACTGGAATCACCACCTAAGTAATACTGAAAGTGTCCATTGTTTGACATAAAGCTGTCTACTAAAGACTACAAATTTAAAATGACAGTTAAAAGTTAAGAATATAAATGATATACCAAAAGTTTTCATGGTGATATAAATACCATTTTTCTAAAAGGGTCCTTCCATGTTCCTGTTGAAAATATTTTTTCTTTAAAATACTCTTCAACTTGTACTCAGCACCCCATATAGAGGAAATAACTGAGATATGCCTGATTTACTCAATGAGCAAAAAGTAAGGTTTCCCAAACGTCTATCAATCACTCAAGATATAACGACATGCTTACCTTAGTTACCATACTCAACTCTAGGCAACCCTAAGCAAAGAGGATCCTTGCTCACAGCCTGAATAAGGGAGTCACAAGAGATTATTGCTGCACTGTCAATAAGATTTGTGAAAAAACGGTATGTGGCAGATACTACAGAAGTCAATCGATAAAAACCTAACCCTTACTGGAAACAGGTTGAGGCTTGGTCAGGAAAGATTTCCAAAAAAATGATGGAACTTCAACTAAGAACAAATGAGTATGGACCAGGCATGGTGGCATATGCCTTTAATTCCAGCACTCAGAAGCAGAGGCAGGCCAATCTCTATGAGTTAGAGGACAGTGTGTTCTATATAGTGAGCTCCAGACAAGTCAAAGCTACACAGTCAGCCCCTATTTCAAAACAAAATCAAAAAAGAACAAATGAATATGAGATAAATCAGAGGTTTCAGAATGACAATGAACCATCAGTGTAGTTGGGATGGAAGATGTTTGAGGACTTACAACAAAATAGTAATGGTCTTAAAAAACTGAACACAGAAAGTAAGAGAAAGAAAAGCTCTGAGGACTAGACAGTCTGAGACATACTAAGATAAGGCTGTAGGAGAACAAAAAAAGATAATGTTTCAGATATAGGTATATAAAAACTGATGCCACAGGTGTCTTAGTTAGGGTTTGTGTGGTGTGCTAAACACCGTGACCAATAGCAACTTGGGAAGGAAAGGGTTTATTTTACCATACAGCATATAAGTCATCACTGGGGAAAATCAGAGTAGGAATCTAGAGGCAGGAACCCATAACCCATAAAAGAGTGCTGCTTACTGGCTTGTTCTTCACAACTTACTCAGCCTGCTTTCTTACACCAGCCAGGACCATGGGCCAAGTGGTGGCTCTGTCCACAGTAATCTGGGTCCAAATACACCAATTATAATGAAGAAAATATCCCATAGACTTTCTTTTGGTGGGAACACTTTCTCAACTGAGGGTCACCTTTCCCATATGACTCTAGCTTATATCAAGTTAACATAAAGCTAGCCATTCCTGGATCAACAAGAAAAGGTGACTGAAATGAACTATCCAAGTAATGCACAAGGGAGGCACTTGGGTAGTACAAGCAGTGGATCTCTATCAATGCCAGCCTTGTGTACATAGGGAGTTACAAGCCAGCCAGGGCTATATAATACAACTTTGCCTTGAAAGTAAAACTTCCTTGCTGTTCCTTTGGTTGTTTTTTTTTCTAGGGAACAGGGTCTTACTATGTAGCCTGGGCTGGCCTGGAACTTTCTATGTAAACTAAGCTGGCTTCAAACTCAAGGATGTAACTGCCTCTACTCCCAACTGCTGGAATTAATGGTGTAGGCCAGTACACCCAAACACAGACTTAGGTTTAATTTGTTCTTCCAATACTGAATCATGACTAAAATCTGAAGATTAGTTTGTCTAAAAGTGTTTTTTTGTTTTAAAGGCTTTATTTTTATTTTTAATTATGGAGATATGTGTGCATCTTGTGTGTGGGTTTGGGTGGAGGTTTTTACAAATGAGAACAATACCCATGTGGGCCAAAAGAGGGCATCAGGTCTCCTGGGGTAGGATTCACTGGCAGTTGTGATCTGTCTTGATGTGGTGCTAGGAATCAAACTTGGGTCTTCTGCAGGAGCACTCTTAAGAGTACACACTCTTTTTTTTTTTTAAATAATTTATTTAACTTTATTTTATGTGCATTGGTGTGAAGGTGTCCGATCCCCTGGAACTGGAGTTACAGACAGTTGTGAGCTGCCATGTGGATGCTGGAATTGAACCCAGGTCCTCTGGAAGAGCAGTCAGTGCTCTTAACCACTGAGCCATCTCTCCAGCCCCAAGAGTACACACTCTTAACTGCTGAGCCAGCTGTCCAGCTCTTAAACTAAAACTTTTAACGGACAGCAATATACTCAATATGAAGAACTAATTTATGCTTGAAGATTATTCAATTTTCTTCACTAATCAATGTTTTAGCAAAGACAGTAGCATAAACAGTTTACCCTCTGCTTTTTAATTATGTGTGTATTTCTCTCTTTTGGTATGTGTGTGTGAAAGCATGTGTATTGGATATGCCCATGTATCAGTATAGGCATGTGCGCCCATGCATGCACATGCAGAGGCCAAAGGGTAAACAGTAGCCTACTCTGTCACTGTCACTCTCCATCTTATTCCCTTAACACAGGATCTCTCACTGAACCTAGAGCTGACAGCCAGGAGACCCAGGTAACCCTCCTCTCTTCTGTTCCCCACAGTACTGAAGTGGAGGTACATAGAGCCATAGGGTTTTTGTTTTTTGTTGTTTTTTTTTTTACTTTGAGACCAGTTCTTACAGTATAGCCCTGGCTGAACTGAACTCACAGAAATCTGCCTGCCTCTGCTTCTTGGGTGCTGGGATTAAAGGTGCACACCTCCACACATGGCTTCTGATATGGACTTTGAGTATTCAAACTCAGATCCTTCCTTTATATTTATGCAGCAAGTGATCTTACTAAACCATCCCCCAGCATTATACACTTTTATTTACACACACAATAAAACTATAAATGTTTAAACATTTTCAAGGTATTTTTTAGTGTGTGTGTGTGTGTGTGTGTGTGTGTGTGTGTGTGTGTGTGTGTGTATTCCAATGTGTTCATGGCTGTCATTTTAACAGTGAGTGTCACAGCATACATGTGGTATTTAAAGGACAACCACCTCTGATGTCTGTCCTTGCTTTCTACCTGAAACAAGGTCTTCTGTCATTCATCACTACGTACAGCAGCCTAGCTGGCCTGTGAACTTCTAAGGATTCTCCTGTCACCAGCTCCCATCTTACTATAGGAGTACTAAGATTACAAATGTACTACAGACTTACACAGGTTCTGGGGATCTGAAATCTGCAGGCTTGCATAGCAAGCACTTTGCCCTACAGCAGATATGTTTTCAAAGCAATGAATAAGTTTATTAGCTACTAACAGAAGTTATGCACTGCATTTTTGTTTTTGTTTTTTGTTAATTTTTGTTAGCATGCAAAGTAATAGGTTTTATTATGGCATTTTTGTACATGAATGTCATATTGTATTCTACATACTCAATATACCACTTTGAAATTTTGTAACTGGAAAATGTCATCTTTACCTCTTCTTGTCCAAATTGCTCCATAGAATCACAGTATACTTCACTATCTGAATCACTTGTCAAATGATGAATTCCTGAAGCATCTTCACTGTGATCATCATTTGTATCTAAATATGAACAAATGTCCAGACAGTATAATTATACAATAAAAACATATTCCATTCTATTCTTCACAACTCATCAGTACTATAGTATACTCATTCTGGCAATGAAATCTGTCTTACCAAGTCACAGTATATAGTATGCATCTCAGGTTAACCTCAAATCCACAATGCTCCTGCCTCAGCTTCTGAAGTGCTAAGATTACAGGTATTCCACCACTGGTTCCACGTCAATAAATATATCATATAAACATATAGTGTGTATAAGTATATATTATATGTATGTACATATAATATATATTTAACTGAAAGGATTACAGCCACACTTAAGAGGTAAAGACAGGAGAACCACACCAGTTCTAGGCCACCAGGTCTACAGAGCTGGGTCCTGATAAAACAGTTCATGGCTGGGAAAGTAGGGGAGTTTACTGCCAAGCCTGACTACCTGAGTTCAATGCCCAGAACCCAAATGATGGAAAAAGAGAGCCAACTCTATCAAGTTGTCCTCTGACCTCCACACACACACCACAGACTTACCATGTTACCCACACAACTACACACTATGAAAAAATAAAAAAGAAACAAACATAAGAAAGCATTCTGGCTCTAATTCACTGTTTCAAAGTAACAAAGCCTTACAGTAGTATTTACAACCCTAAGAAGACATTACTAAATAAGAGATTTTAAGTCCTAAACTATTCCTAAACATCCTAAAATTGTTTAAAGAATATTTTAGTTGTAGGAAAAAGGTTAGACAAAGAAGTACTTGAAAACAATACCTTGGTGAACACAGACAACAGTGTTTCCAGTCTGCTCCAAGGTGTGATCTACAGGTTTTGCTTCTTCGTTGCTTCTGCCACTCGGGGAGGAATTGGTATGAACATCGTTGTGTGTATCCTGAACAAAGCTATCCTTAAAGCCATTGGTAATGATGACTTCCAAATTCTTATCTGTTGATTTATTCATCATTTTCTTATCTTGTATGGGGGGAAAAAAAGGAAGTGAGATGCATAAAAGGACCTAGTAACCAGGCATGGTGACTTAAGTCTTTAAGCCTAGCACTCAAGAGGCAGAAGCAGGTAGATCTCTGTGAATTTGAGGTATACATAGAGAGTACCAGGTCAGGGCTACAAGAAAGACCCTAACTCAAAAAAATAAAAGAAGTTCTAGACTCTAGTCAATTCCCAAATCACCACAATCCTTTTGAAGGGCTTCCTATCTGGATGGGAGCATGGGTGGATCCTCAAAAGGGGAGCTATTATTACATGCCAAAGCTCACCCAAAACTCATATTAACTTTTCAAAATGCTCCCACTCCCCATGACTCTTATAAAACCCTTTAAAACTCATCCCCATCATCATCTTGGACTGCAGAGATGGCCCATCAGTTAAGAGCACTTCCTGTCCTTCAGAGGACCCATCAGACTCACAACTGCCTAGAGCTTCAGCTCCAGAGAAATCTGATACCCTGTTCTGGCTCTGCAGGCATCAGTATGCTCACACAGACTCTCAGATAAACAAAACAAAACAAAACAAAACAAAATCTAAAAATGAAAAAAGGACTTACAATTGTATCTTCCTCTTTTGTGGTTTGTTTGTTTGTTTTTGCTTGCTTATTGTTGTTGTTTTGTCAAGACAGGGTCTCACTATATAACCCTATTCACAGATTACCTGCCTATGCCTCACAAATATTGAAATTAAAGGTGTCTACCACAACAACAAATCCTGAGTTTTGTTTTTATGAAAAAAGGTCTCACTATGTAGCTTTAAATGGCCTACTATTCACTTTGTAATTCAGGCTAACGACAAACTCATAGCAATCCTGCTGCCTCAGCCTCCTGCCTATATGGTTACATCACCAAACCTGTCTCTAAACATAATCTCTTGAGCTAAAGTTATGTATCTCAACAAGTTCATGCATTTGCTGTAAAGTCTGCTGACCTGAGTTCAATCTCCAGGTTCCACATGATGGAAAGAGAGATCTGACCCCCAAAGGTTTTGATGTCCATTGATGTCCATGTGTGCACGGGGGCACACAAACAAACAACATCCATGCATGCATGTGTTCGCACACACAAACACAATAAATTAAATAAATAAATAAATAAATAATGAACATGCTAAAATTTTTATATGTGTGCACACATGCATATATGGGCACATATGTTGGCACATGCCTTTCATCCTAACACTTAGAGCCAGAGGTAGACCAGTCTCTATGAATTTGAGGCCTAATCTACATACCAGGTTTCTGAACAACCAGAACTACAAAGAGATAACCTGTCTCTAAAAATAAAAAATTTAAATCTATTTTTAATTTTATTTTTATGTGTATGGGTGTTTTGCCTACATGTATGCCTGTATAACACATTCATGCTCAGTGAGTGTCCTAGTAGGCCAGGAGAGGGCATCAGATACCCTGAAAATGGAGTTCAGGTGGCTATGAGTCTCTATGTGAGGGCTGGGAATTGAACCCAGGTCCTCTGGAAAAGCAGCCAGTGCTCCTAACTGCTGAGCCACCTCTCCATCCCCTAGAATAATGTCCTAATGTTTTTACATTAACTCAGACAGACAAACTGCTCTAGAAACCTAGAAATGAAGAGGATTACCAGACTGATACATAAAGAGCGGACTGCAGAAGCAAAGATAAGTTGTGCAATTTCAGTGCCTCTTTCCTTTCGAAAATTTTAACTACTTATCCTTCTACTAACAGGGCACCAGAATGTGGCACCCCACGATTCCAATACTCCTTCATCAAAATGTATGCCTGAGGTGATCCCAACAATCAAGAGAAAGAATCAAGATTGTTAAAATTAAGGTCACCTCTGAGCTACATAGAGAAACTCAGTCTCAAAATACAAAGAGCTGAGTGTATAGCTCAGTGGTAGAATGTTTGCCCAGCATGTGCCAGTCCTTGGATTCAATCCTCAGGAAGTAAAGTTTATACCTACTTTCTATTCTCTGTATTAATTTTATTTTTGATAAAATGCTAAACAACTTAGTACATATGCATATATCCACACCGGAAATAACACCTTAAAATAATACAAAATGAGGCTAGGGAAGTAGATCAGTTGGTAGAGTATTTGTGTAACATTAATGAAGCCCTGGCCTTAAATGCCAACAATGCATAAACTGGGCATAGTAACAGTCACCTCTAATCCAATCCTCAGCTACAGAGCATATTCAAGGCCAGCCAGGGACAACTGAAGCATTATTTCCCAAAAATTAAAATTAAGAAATTATATAAAAAGGGCTGGAGAGAGGGCTCATCAGTTAAGAGCACTGGCTGCTCTTCAAATCCCTACACCCATATGGCGGCTCACAGCCATCAGTAATTCTAGTTCCAAATGATCTGATGCCCTTTTCTAACCTCTGAGGGCACTGCATGCACCACAGTACACAGACATACATGCAGACAAAACACCCATACACAATATAAAAGTAATAATCCTTTTTTAAATTATGTAATACAATATGCACTTATTTGTGAGAATAGCCTACTCTTGTCCACCCTCAATTAACACATATTTCATTATTAAGTAAGGCTGGCTGCCTGTATATTCCATAGTAGAGCATTTTGATCCACAGAAAACCTTGATATACAGTCAATACCACAAATGGCACCACATACATTAATATACAAAAAAATAAAATCAGTGCAAATGCTCTATGTCCTTTTATCTTATCTGGTACAAAATTATTAACTGTATTAGTTACCCAAGACTTACCATTACTGTCACTCTGTTCTGCTCCTTTTAATTCTTCTTGGGCCTCCTCTTCCTCAGACTCAGCTCCACTATCACTGCTCTCAGTCTTACCATTAACAGCTTTGGCATTTGAAGAGATCAGAACATTGCCAAGATCTAAAACATGAAATAAAACCTAAATCAGTAATATGCTAATATATCTTAATGTTGGAATTTGTAAAACAAAACTGGTAAATCATTTTTTAATTATAATACTAAAAATGGAGGCTAGAGAAATGAGTCAGACTTTAAAAGCACTGGCTTCTCTTCCAAGGTACCTAGGTTCAGTTTTAGCACCTACGTGGTGGCTTATAACTGTCCGTAACTCTAGTTCCACTTACATACAAGCAGGCAAAACACTCATACACATAAAATATCATATTAAAAATATATACATAATGTTATTCTTTTAGTTATTTATAACTACACAAATTACTTCAATTGCCAGTTTACAACAAAAATTATAAAGCTATCTTAACTATCCTTTCTGAAGCCAAGGGAGAACTAATTTTGAAATTAACATCAATCAAAAAAATAAACTGGAACATAAATGACCTTCATACTTAGTAAATGAAAAAAAAAATGATTTGCACCAGGAGGTGGTGGTGCATACCTTTAATCCCAGCACCTGGGAGGCAGAGACAAGTGGATCTCTGTGATTTTTAGGCCAGTCTAGTCTACAGAGCAAGTTCTAGGACAACAGGACAACAGGACAGGCTCCAAAGCTAGAGAGAAACCCTGTCTCAAAACAAACAAACAAACAAAAAAAAAAAACAATTTGCTAGCTGCTAAAAACATCAACATGCTATTTTAGCCCTACCATCAGTCTCGCTGTTCTTCCTGAAAATATAACTGGACTCCATTTAAATTGTTGAGATAAAGCCTCACACTACAGCACTGGCTGGCTTAGAACTCACTATGCAGATCAGACTAAAATCAAACCTGCAGTAAGCTTCCTGCCTCTGCTTCCAAAGTGCTGCGGTTACAGGCATACACCACCAATGCCCGCCTAATTTCTTCCTATTAGATATAGAATGCTACATGGCTCTGTGCCATGATAATCACGCCATTATTCAACTTCAGCATTTGTGTTGCTGAATAGGCACTATTTACATTTTTTTTTGTATTATCTTTAGGGCCTGGGGTATACAGCCTAATTTTTATGTATTTATAATGTAGATGATATGATAGAGAGATAGACAGACAGACAGACAGACAGACAGACAGACAAAGACTGACTGACTGACTGACTGACTGACTGACTGACTGACTTTTTGGGAGGAGTTTCAAGACAGGATTTCTCTGTGAAGCCCTGGCTGTCCTAGAGCTCAGTCTGTAGACTAGGCTGACATCAAACTCTGCCTCCCGAGTGCAGGGATTAAAGGCATGCACCAACACTGCCAGTGATATAAACTTTTTTAAAACATCAATTTCATTGCCTAAAGAAGCAAATTGTATTGGCCAAAGTTTACCCTAAGAGAAGACACAAACTACAATGTGCTTATCAATCAACTGAGATCTAATCAGGGTACACAATTAGTAGTTTTAGAGGGATCTAAGTTTGTCCACATCCATAAAAGTCCCATGTATTACCACTGCTGTTGAGTTCTGGACCACATTTTGAGAAACAACAGTGAATACCATCTGCATAGTGTTTTTAGCATACTAATGAACACTAAAGAAAGTAGAAAAGGCTAGGTGTGGTACCTATCATCCCAGCATTCAAGAAGGCTGAGGCAAGAGGAATCCTGAGTTCAGGTCAGCACAGTCTATATTACTGAACCCTGTCAAAAATCAGATAAAACAACAATTAAAAAAAAAAAAAAAAAAAAAAAACAGAGCTGGGCGTTGGTGCCACATGCCTTTAATCCCAGCACTTAGGAGGCAGAAGCAGGCAGATCTCTGAGTTCAAGAACACCCTGGTCTACAAGAGCTAGTTCCAGGACAGCCTCCAAAGCCACAGAGAAACCCTGTCTCGAAAAACCAATAAAAAATAAATAAATAAATAAATAAAAACAGAAAAAAAGAAGTAATCTTCTACCATAAACTTTTTGGCTTTCTCTTATAAAAAATCTACTTTATCTACTTTGGCACCAGAAGTATGTCTCAGCAGGTAGAGATGCCTGACACAAACCTGACCTGAGTTCAACTCAATTCTCAGGAACCACAGGATGGAAAAAAGCCAATTCCTGCAAATTACCCTTTGATCCCCACAATCACACTGGGGTGTGTACACATGCATGCAAGCAGTGGTGGCTGGAGGCAGAGGCAGGAAGATTTCTGTATGTTCAAGGCCAGACTGGTCTACAAAGTAAGTTCCAGGACAGCCAGGGCTGTTACACAGAGAAACCCTATCTCGAAGAAAAATAAAATCATTAAAAAGAAAAAAATACAATTACATTAAATTCCAAAATATCCATATACCTTTAACAGCCAGGTCAAATTCTTAAAATTTAAGTCCCCCTAAGTAACCAAACAAAAGACTAAAACTTCAAGTCTATTTTCTGTTAGAAAATCATGACATCTCCAATAGTTTGTTTTGTAGTTCTAAAAATCAGACTATGAGTCTCTTTTTTTTTTTTTTTTTTTTTTTTTTTTTGGTTTTTCGAGACAGGGTTTCTCTGTGGCTTTGGAGGCTGTCCTGGAACTGGCTCTTGTAGACCAGGCTGGTCTTGAACTCACAGAGATCCACCTGCCTCTGCCTCCGGAGTGCTGGGATTAAAGGCGTGTGCCACCAACACCTGGCTCAGACTATGAGTCTAATGCATGATAGACAAGTATTCTACTAATAATGGTCACTCCCAGTCCTTAAGTATGTATTACCTAGGCTTTTTATCTAGAACCTTGTGTATGCTAAGCATGAGAGCAGAATTTTTTTTGGTTTTGATTTTTAAAACAAGAACAAGAAAAAAAATGAAAACAAGTACATACACACATAAAAAGAAACTCACACCCATGAACATCTTCATCAAATGTAACAAGAACCCCCAAACCTCCATCAAATAGACATTTGCAACAAAACCACCTGACAGCAGAAAACATAACAACAATGCAGTTATGTGATAATGAACACTACTCAACATCCAAACATCTATGTAAAATTCTGTATTAACATACTAAATGGCAAGAGCTACATGATTGTCATACAGATGAAAGAACAAAATCACAAATTTCTTGTTATAAAAATGGTAAAGAAATAAAGAATAAAACAGAACTTCCTTGACCTCATAAAGAACAAAAGACTCCTAAGAGGCTGAGAGATTGACATGGCAGTTGATAGCAGCACTGGCTGCTTAGGATCTAGATGCCATGCCCAACACCCACACACACAGTTGTTCACAATCATTCATACTGCAGTTCCCAGGGATCTGATGCCCTCTTCTGGCCTCCCTAGGCACTAGGCACACAAGTGCTACACAGGCATACCTGCAGAACAAACACCAATACACATAAAATACAAATAAATCTGTTTACGAAATGATCTAGGAGCTGGAGAAATGGGTCAGTGCTTAAGAACACTGTCTACTCTTCAAGAGGATCTGGGCTCAATTCCCAGTACCCACAAAGGAGCTCACAATCATGTGTAACTCCAGTTCCAAGAGATCTGATGGCCTCTTCTGACCTCCAAGGGCACCAGGTGTGTTTGTGCAGGTGCACAAACAACCATACACATAAAATAAAATAAAATAAAATAAGATAAAATAAAATAATTCTTTAAAATAATCTGTTAGCCAGGTGTTGGTGGCGAATGCCTTTAATCCCAGCATTCAGGAGGCAGAGGCAGGCTGATCTCTGTGACTTTGAGGCCAGCCTGGTCTCCAGTGCGATTAGGATAGGCTCCAAAGCTACACAGAGAAACCCTGTCTCGAAAAACCAAAAAAAATAAAATAAAATAATCTGTTATATATGGCATGCTCAAATGTACAGAAAAGTTTAAAAACAAAAACAACAAATGCCTGGGCTACACAGTGAGTTCTAGACCAACCTGGCCTACAATGAGGCCCCATCTCACAAAACCTAAAAATTGCAGTACCAAACCAAGCAGTGGTGGTATGCCCCTTTAATCCCAGCATTCAGGAGACAGAGGTAAGCCGATCCCTGTGTGTGAGTTAGAGGTCATTCTGGTCTACAGGGAGTTCCAGGACAGCCAGGGCTACACTGAGAAACCCGGTCTGGGGAAAAAAAAAAAAAGTCCAGTACTTAGGAGGTGAAAGAAACGATAACTGTTCCAGGTCAGCCTCTTCTACATAGTAAGTTTTGAGTCAACCAGGACTATATATAAAAAAGCCCTGTAAAAGAAAGAGAGAAAGAGCAAGAATGAAAAGAGAGAGAGAAGGAAGGAAAGAAAGAAGCAAGCAAGCAAGCAGGCAGGCATGGTTGCACACTTCCCATAACCCAACAACCCTGAAAGGTGGAAACAGAGTAATCAAGGGTTCAAGGTCATCCTCATCTACATAATGAGTTCAAAGCTAGTGCTGTCAACATGAAACTGTTTCTAAATAAACAAATATTTTTAAAATATGCTAGAAAAGCATTTGATTCATGGTATTGCTAGTGTATTTCATAAAGCAAAATCATTTATCAGAACAAAACTGGCCAATGAGATGGCCCAGTGAGTAAAGGCACTTGCTACCAAGCCTGAGGACCCGAGTATCAGCCCCAGGACTCACATGGTAGAAATAACTGGATCCCACAATTTTCTCTCGGCACTATGGCATGAGTGCCCTAAATAAATATTTTTTTTAGTTTAATTAAGAACAAACAACCTGTGGGGTGCTGTCGCACACCTTTAATCACAGCAGTCAGGAGGCAGAGGTAGGCTGGTCTCTTGAGTTTGTGGCCAGCCTGTTCTACAGAGCAAGATCCAGAACAGCCAGGTACCCAAAGAAACCACGTCTAGGAGAAAAAAAAAAAAAAAAAAAAAAAAAAACAGGTGGTGGTGGCACATGCCTTTAATCCCAGCACTTGGGAGGCAGAGGCATCGGATCTATGTGGATCTCTGTGAGTTCGAGACCAGCTTGGTCTACAAGAGCTAGTTCCAGGACAGCCTCCAAAGCCACAGAGAAACCCTGTCTAGAAAACCACCCCCCCACAAAAAAAAAAAAAAAACAAAAGAAAATGAACAAACACAAAAAACTATTAATTCTTTTATATTTCTGTAATATAAAAGTAAACCACTTGGCATATTTTAATACATGAAAACTTAAGAGTTTAATAATATTTTAGAATCTCATACAATGTGAGCCGGGCATTGGTGGCGCACGCCTTTAATCCCAGCACTCCGGAGGCAGAGGCAGGTGGATCTCTGTGACTTCGAGGCCAGCCTGGTCTACAAGAGCTAGTTCCAGTACAGCCTCCAAAGCCACAGAGAAACCCTGTCTCGAAAAACCAAAAAAAAAATAAAATAAAAAAAGAATCTCATACAATGTGTTTGCTTTAAATAACAATTCATAGATAAATTTATGTTTTATGTATCTGTGCAGAATTACTTTTTCCTTAAACTTTTTTATTATTTATTTTTATATTAGTATTTTTAATTATTTCATTTTATTTTCTATTTGATTATTGTGCCTGCATGTAACCCTGGGCACTACTTGCATTCCTGGTACCCACAGAGGCCAGAAGAGAGCATGAGATCCTCTAGAACTGGAGTTGAAGATGGCTGTGAGCCACCATGTTGATTCTAGGAACTGAACCCAGCATGTCTGGAAGAGCAGCCAGTGCCACTGAGCCATCTTTTCAGCACCATTACTTATTTTTAATTCTGTGTTTAAAGGTATGTATTAGTGTATTCCATGTGTGTGCAGGTGGCCACAGAGCCAAGAAAGCATCTGATGATAGCTTAGAGCTGGAGTAATAGGCAGTTGTGAGCTGCCTGACATGGGTGCTAGGAATCATACCAGCTCTGGAAGAGCAAGAAGCAGCCAGTGCTCTTAACCACTGAATCATCATTCCAGCCCCATTGTCCTATCAATTTTAAACAGTGGTTTTACATGGATTTCATTATTCCTACCTTCTAAGTATTTGGAGATTTTCTCCAATCGGACTGGCATGTGAAAGTAAAAGAGAAAATTGAACACATAGGTATTAGTGTAGCATAATATATCAGTTGCTGAGTTAAGAAAAAAAAAAAAAGTAAAACAGTACAGAACAGGATTACACATGCCTGTAACCCCAGAACATGGGGGAGTAAGACAGGAAGATGATGAGTTAGAGGCCAATCTGGCCTGACCTTGCACACAAGACTCTGTGTCTTGAAAAGAAACATAATATTGTCCAACCTGAGGTCAAATCAGTACTCTTGCCACTCTTTTTGTCTTCTACAATTTCATAAAATGGACCTATAACATGTAGCAATTCTTCAACTTTCTCAGTCATAGGCATAGTTTCAAGAATCTGTAATTAAGAGAAAGAAATACTGTAAAATCACCAACTATTAACTTGGTCTGTAGTTGTACAAAATCCACTATTTTCAGTTTGTCAATTTTCAGATTTGAAGTTTATTAGCAGACTCCTCAAAGGGAATACATTAATTTTATAATGTATATAAATTAAATTTTTGTTAAATATACTAGGGATATATATACCAAAGATCTAAATGTATTCTTGGAGCTGGAGAGTTGGCTCAGCTGGTGGTTAAAGAGAACTTTTTTTTTTTTTGGTTTTTCGAGACAAGAGTTTCTCTGTGTAGCTTTGGAGCCTATCCTGGCACTCTCTCTGGAGACCAGGCTGGCCTCGAAGTCACAGAGATTGGCCTGCCTCTGCCTCCTGAGTGCTGGGATTAAAGACATGCGCCACCAATGCCCAGCCAGAGAACTTGATATTCTTAAAGAGTACCCAGATTAAGTTCCCAGCACCCACATGGTGACTCACCACCATCTGTAACTCCACTTATGACCTCTGAGGACTCCTATATGCATGTGGTCCACATATACTCAGGCACATACACATGAATTAAAATAACTTTTTTATTTTAAAAATATTTTCACTTGAGACTATTTTATGAGGGCTTCACATGAAAAGATTATCTTAAGTGATAATCTTTACGTTATACATTAAAATCTGGAGTTTATTAAAAAACAGAAAAGAGAGCTAGAATTAAATTATATCGGCTGTTTGACATTAAGGAAGTTTCTAGGAGAACATAAGGATAAAGCAGGAATTGATAAATTCTTTGATACCTTCAAGACTATGAGACAATTTAGAATCATCCATTTGTTTCTTTTGGGGTTTGGGTTTTTTATTTTTGTTCCTTTGGGGGGACAGAGAGAGTCCAGACAAAGCTTCTCTGTGGTTTTGGAGGTTGTCCTGGAACTAGCTCTTGTAGACCTGGCTGGTCTCAAACTCAGAGAGTTCTGGCTGCCTCTGCCTCCTGAATATTGCCATTAAAGGTGTGTGCCACCATCGCCCGGCTTTGTTTTTTGTTTGGAGGGGGGCACAGGATCTCACTGTGTACCCCTGTCTGTCCTGGAACTCCCTGTATCGACCAGGCTGGTCTTAAACTCATAGAGATCTGGCCACAGTCTCCAAAGAGCTGGGATTAAAGGTGTGCTTGACCATGCCCTGATGAGACAAGGTCTTAGCACTGTAGCCCAGGCTGGCCTCAACTCCTAGCAATCCTCCTGCTTTAGAGTCCAAATTACTGGAATTAAAAACATCAGTCACCACTCCCAGCTCCTTTCCTTACTTTAAACTGTGGCTAAACCATTACTTAATAAACTAGACAAGAAAAATGGGTAAATATTAATGTCAGTTCAACTTTATATTGAATTATAGAAATATATCTTGAATATGTCTATACAGTATTTGAGGTTAAGAAAGAGGTTGGCAAGAAGGCTCAGTGGGCCAGGCGGTGGTGGCACATGCCTTTAATCCCAGAATTCCAGAGGTGGGGGCAGGCAGAACTCTGTGAGTTTGAGGCCAGCTTGGTCTACAGAGTGAGTGCCAGGGCAGCCAGAGCTGTTACACAGAGAAACCCTGTCTCAAAAAAGTAAAATAAAATAAAATAAAACAAGATGGCTCAGTGAGTAAAGGCACTTGTGACAAGCCAGACAATCTGAGGTTAATCCTTAAAACCCACACAGTGGAAGGAGAGAACCAAGTCCTATAACCTGTCCTCTAAGTGTCATACATGCACTATGACACACACATATAAGTAACTAAGTGTAACTTTTTAAAAAGAAAGAATTATCAAACCACAATGCCTTTTAATTCGCTCTGCTTTTGAAGGACTCCTTTGTTTCTGTGCTACTGAAATAGATAACAGCTAAAAAATTTAACTCTGCCCTCTGTTCCAAAGTCCAGTAAATAAAAGTTGTGAAAATGTAACAAAGGGCACAGCAAAAGAGTAGCATAGGCAATACTAAAAAGACACAGAAAAATATCATTCTGAATTTTCCAAATAAAAACTATTAAAAACCCTCTAGAAGGTGGACTAATTCACTTATTACAGATTTCCTTTTGTTCAAAAGCAGTTTTTTTTACTATTATCAGACAGGGCTGGGCATGTAGTCAGTTAGTCTGGTTGGCTTGCATGCATGAAGCCATGGGGGTCTACTCCCAACACCGAGTAAAACTGGGTTGCATGGTGCTTGTCCATAATTCCAGCACGCAGGAAGTAGAGGGAAGATAACCAGGTCATCTCTGTCACAGATCAACTCTGAAGCTGTTAAAGCTACATAAGACCTTGTCTCAAAAAAAAATAAAATCAATTAGAGGTGCTGGACATATAGCTCAATAGTTGAGTAGTTGGATGACATGGGTTCAGCCAAGACTACTGTCACACACACAAAGTAAATTGAAGCTGTTCTGACTATTTTTATTCTCTACTATGCATTATTTTCTGTACCTTTTTCATTTCTTCAACATATGCAATCATGGCTTCTTCTTTAGTCATATCACCCAATGAACTCCAAGCATCCCTAGAAATGAAAATATAAAGGTGAAATGAAATGAAAATAAAATAGAAATGAAAATAAAAAAATATACAAAAAGATACTTGATTTTTGAGCTAGGCATGCTAGTTCAAGCCTGAACCCATTAAATAATGAAGTTAAGCTAACTGCAGGAAAATGGAAACAACTAGAGAAAATCATATGAAATTAATTAAATCGATCTCAGGAAGACAAACATAAAATCATGTCTGTACTGATGACATGAAAGTTAAGTGAAATGAAGGAACCCTCAGGGGACTGATAGGGTAAGGGAGAGATGAAAGAGGAAGGAAAAAGGGAGGGTAGCAGAGTATGGGAGAGATGTGCTCAAAGCATATTGCATGCAAATGGCCTTATGTATCCTTTTATGATAATTTTTGAACATATAAAACAAGAAGATTTTAAACATTAAGCTTTCAACCCATTCACATATGTGTAGACCATAGAAGACTATAAATGATTCATAAATATTTCCTAAGGACTCTTTAGTTTTCAAGGATTTTTTTTTAAAAATGTTTTTTTTTTTTTTCTGGTTTTTTGAGACAGGGTTTCTCTGTATAGTTTTGGAGCCTGACCTGGAACCTACTCTGTAGATAAAAAATTTATTTGCATGAGTGCATGTTTGCAGAAGCTTATGTATGTGCAGGAACTCAAAGAAGCCAGAAGAGACTACTGGATTCTCTAGAACAGGAGTTCCAGGAAGTTGTGAGTTACCATATGGGTGCTGGGAACTAAACCTAGGTCCCCTGCAAAAGTAAGTATATTTAACCACTGAGCCATGTCTCCAGCCCCAAAGATCTAATATATATGTGAGCCTGAATATATGTATGTGTGCCATTTGCATGCAACTTCCCTGACAGGCCAAAAAATCAGATCCACTGGAACTGGAATCACAGGCGGCTATAAAACATCAAGTGTGGATGCTAGGAACCAAACCCAAGGCCTCTGCAAGAATACTAAGTGCTTTTAATCACTGAGTCATCTCTCCAGCCTCAAAAAAGCTTTTATGTCATTATGAAGAATAGTAACCGTAACAAATGGTTTAGGAGACTATAAGAACTGTTGCACATAAGAAATTCTGTTTAATTTTTTCCACTAATTTAAATATATAACTAATTCATATTCTAAAAATAAAGATGAAATAGGACTGAGGATGTTGTGTAGTTGGTAAAAGTATTTGCCTAGCATGCACAAGGCCCTGGATTCAATCCCTAGCATGGAATAAACTAGGTATTGAAGTTCATGCCTGTAATCTTGCCTGTAACCTCAATACTGGGAAGGCAGAGAAAGCCAAAGTTCAAGGCTATATATTGAGTTTTAAGATGAGAGTGTCTCAAAAAGTAACACAAATCCCCTCTTGATACATTTTTTTCTTTTAGCAGTTAACTCTGCCAAAGGTCAACTCTAGGGAAAAAAATAATTTCCATCTGTGAATCCAGTGACTTAATTATTTGAAAAACATGATGCACTAATTACCATACTCCACTGATAAAGTCAGGATTTTATAAATCTGCAGTAGTAAACATATCAGCTGCTCACAAGTATTAGTCAATTCAGAAAATGGTAGTCTAAATATCTCATGACTCTTAACTATAACATTAGAAACCAATATTCTACTAAGTCAAGTGGGTCAGGAGTCATCTTAGACCAAAGTTAATGTAGCAGTCACTGAGTCATGCCTAGTTACACATTAACTTAAAGCCTCAAAGCAAACAACTCACTTAACAAGCAAAAGCCACTATTTTCTTTGGCAGTTCAAATAGATAAAGAATTTTATTTTTGCTTTTTTTGTTTTGTTTTGTTCTGTTTTTGAGAAACAGTCTCATATAGCACAGGCTGGCCTCATGCTCACTATGTAGCCAAAGATAACCTTGAATTCCTGATCTTCCTGCCTCTTTCTCAAACTGTTGGAATTACTGAGTTGTACTACCAACAGCAAACTTGTTTATTTAATATGGGGATCGGTCTACAGATGGTGGGAGGAACCTCCACAAAAGGAAAGAAAGACTAAATGCAAACATTTTCTATCTGTAAAGTACCTACCCACAGCATTGCTGTTTTCCTATCTTCCCCAAGATTTTCCTAATTATGTAAAGTGTATTAGGGACACTTAAAGAATTAAATTATGAGCAATACCTAGGAGGCTTTATGCACAAAACACATAAGGAACAGCTGTATAATTAATTGACTTAAATGAAAATTCTTCCTTAGTTCTGTAAATAAAATTACCATTTATATCTTCCAATGGGGTCCCAGAATCCAGGTCTTGAAAGCTTACAGGGTCCTTCAGTTGCCTGTTTGTAGAAGCTATAGAACTTGAGCATCATTTCATTGGTTGGCTGGAATGATCCTATGGGAAACAAACATTAAATACAGACCACAGCGACTCATAAAGTAAAGTTGTGTATTAGCTGAGCCAGATCACACCAGTAGTGGTTTCTTGTTTGGTTTGGTTTTATTCAGATAGAGTCTAACACTTGCCTGGAACTGCTATGTAGCCCAAGCTGGTTTCAAACTCAACAATCTTTCTGAATCAGCCTCCTGAGTGCTTAGATAAGGGCAGAAGCCACCACAACTGGGCTACATCTCTTTATAATTCAGATCATTTATTTCTACCTGAAAAACATCAGGTATTTGTTGTTCTTTGATTTCAAAAAGTTCTGAAAGTTTAAAGGTTTGTTGTTGTTTTGTTTGAGACAGGGTTTTTGTGCAGCTTTGGAGCCTATCCTGGCACTCAGTCTGTAGACCAAGCTGGCCTCGAATTCACAGAGATCCACCTGCATCTGCCTCCTGAGTGCTGAGATTAAAGGACTAAAGGAGTGAGCCACCACCGCCCGGCCCTACTGCTAAAGTTTTAATAACTCTCAGTTTCCATGTAAACTGGGCTGACCTGGAATTTACTATGTTACCCCTATTCTCGTCATCAAAAGTCTCATGATGCCAGGAAGTGCATTCCTTTAATCCTAGCACTCAGGAGACAAAGCAGGTGGATCTCTGTGAGTTCAAGGCCAGCCTGGTCTACAAAGCAAATTCCAGGATAGGCTTCAAAGCTAAAGAGAGAAATCCTGTCTCGAAAAACAAAAACAAAAGCTTCATGTTTACTTTGGTTATTTAAATTATAATTTGCATAATATTCAATAAAAACCATATATTAAAATATTAATATTTTATAAAACAATTATATCTATTAAAAAAAGTAATTTATAACTACAGCTCTAAAATATACACTGTAAAGACATATAAATAATGGCATAAGAAATTTCATGGCCTGCTATTAAATGGAGGAAGGAAGAAAGCATCTTTAAGAAGCCATAAACAGGGGCTGGAGAGATGGATGGCTCAGTAGTTAAGAGTACTGGCTGCTCTTGCAAAGACCCTAGGTTATATTCCCAAAATCCACATGGCAACTCACAACCATCTGTAACTCTATCTCCCAGGTATCTGATACTCTCTTCTGGCCTCCCTGGGTACCTGACACTTACAAAATACACATACAAGCAGGCAAAACAGTCACACACATTAAGAAGGAAAAAAATATATACAATAAAACCTAAATAAGGTAGGGGTGGGTGTGTGTGTGTGTGTGTGTGTGTGTGTGTGTGTGTGTGTGTGTGTGTGTACAGTACAGTATACCAAGTGAGATTACCCATCTGTAATCTGTAATCTCAGCACTTAGGAAGTAGAGGCAAGAGGATTACAGTCAGATAAAGACCAGCATGGGATGACCAGTGTTGTTACATAGTAAGTTCCAGGCCAGCCTAGTCTAAAAAGGAACAATTGTGCCAAGAAGTAAAACACAATATGCATGAGAATGTTAAAAGGGAATGTTTCTGGATACTAGGTAGGTATGCAGACAACTTCATTTTCCCCTTTTCTGTTAAAAAAAACTCAAGTGTTGTTTGGTGTGTGTGTGTGTGTGTGTGTGCTTGGACATCCACATGTGAGTGCCCGACCTGCAGGAGGCCAGAGGCATAGGATCCCCTGAAGCTAGAGTCACAGGAATTTGTGAGCCTCCTGATATGAGTAATGGGAACTGAACTCAGGTCCTCTAGAGCAACAAGGCTCTTAACTGCTGAGGCATCTCTCCATCCTAGTGCTCATTACTTTTAAAAATGAAAATTGTTATAAAAATAATAATCATAAAGGTAGTTTAAAGATAATAAATTATATATCAAGTAGTGCATGAAGTAATCAAAAGCTAATAGGTTTTTTTAACTAGAAATTACAACATATACTAATTGAAAACTAGTAGTTCAGGTTTGGCCAAGAGTGTATAATTAATTCTGAAATCACAGTAATAATTACCTATATAATATATGAACATTTAGGAGTATTTCTTAGTCACAGTATTTCAACAAAATCATTATTCTTTAGCAAAGAATAAAAATAGAAAAACCACAGTTAAAATGAGTTAATAACACAAATCTAAATTTAAATTTCTAAAACAACTCAGTACATCTAAGGCCCTTGTAACCAAGACACTGTGGAAGGAGAAAATTAACTCCTGTAAATTGTCACACACACACACTCACACACACACACAAAATAAATGTAATAAAAAATTTAATTAAACAATTTCATCTGATATCTTCAGTAAGTTAACAAAGTTTATGTTTATTGGGCTTAAGTAAATGGCACATATTATAATAAATATAAATCGAAACTGAGAACATATACTGAATATACTATATGTAAGACAGCAATACTTCTATCCTAAAGACGTTCCTATGGCATATATAACATATGTGTTTGAAATATTATCTATGGGCAGTGGTGGCACATACCTTTAATCCCAGCACTCAGGAGGCTGAGGCAGGAGGATCTCTGTGAGTTCAAGGCCAGCCTGGTCTACAAAGCAAGTTTCAGGACAGCCAGGACTGTTGCAAAAAGAAAAAACAAAAAACCAAAAACTAGTGTTTGGGCTGGAGAGATGGCTCAGTGGTTAAGAGAACTAGCTATTCTTCCAGAGGACCTGGATTCAATTCCCAGCATCCACATGGCAGCTTACAACTATCTGTAATTCCAGTTCCAAGGTACCACACACCTTCATATAGATATACATGGAGGCAAACACCTATGCACATAAATAAAAATTTAAAAAAAGAAATATTACCTAACAATTTATGTCTAACAACTAAGGTTCTATCAAACACATATTTTATATAATTCATTAACTTAGATTTGTTTGTAATTTTTATTTGTGCTCCTGTGTATATACATATGCATTGTCAGTACCTGTGGAGGCCAGAAGAGACCCTATATCCCCCAGAACTGTTGTTATAGGTGGTATGGATGCCAGAAAACAAACTGGAGTCCTCTGAAAAAGCAGCAAGAACTCTTAACCACTGCACCATCTCTCCAGCCCCTCATTACTTTAGGCTTTAAACAAAAATTAGGCAATAAGTAACAAAAGCTACAAGATCTCATTGCAAATTAATTCAAAGCTAACACAACAATTTAAAATAGGACTGGAGATATATCACAATGGTAGAGAACTTGCTTAGGATGATCAAAGCCCAGGTTCAATCCCAATACTGCCAATAAATAAATATAAATAAACAAACAATAAAATAAATAAAGTATTACAAGCCAGGCATGGTAGAGAATACCTATAATCCCAGAACTTGGGAGGCAGGAGCAAGAGAGTATCTACCAAATTTGAGGCCAGCCTGAGCTACATAGTAAGTTTTTTTGTATCAAAAAAACAAAAAACAAAGTACAAAAATATTTAAATATTCATTGTAGCAAATGTGGTTCAGGCAATATCAATTAGCTTTAGGGACATAACATTGAATGTTGTCTAACATAGTGCCTTTTTTGTCTTTTACTTTGGGGGGTGGATTTTTTTTTAAACATTTATTTATTTTTTATGTATACAGTGTTCCACTTTCATGTATGCCTGCAAGCCAGAAGAGGGCACCAGATCTTGACAGATGGTTGTGAGCCACCATGTGGTTGCTGGGAACTGAACTTTTGGGATCCAAAGCTACACAGAGAAACCCTGTCTCGAAAAACCAAAAAAAAAAAAATGTTGAGGATTGAACCCAAGGATTTGGGCAACATCTATCACTGCGCTACAGTCCACTACATCTGTCACAAGGGCCATTTAATAAGTTTATCTTAATTTTGCAATACTTTGTTGGTTTGGTTTTTTTTTCTCTCTGTGTAGCTTTGGAGCCTACCCTGACACTCACCCTGGAGACCAGGCTGGCCTCGAACTCACAGAGATCCGCCTGCCTCTGCCTCCCAAGTGCTGGGATTAAAGGCATGTGCCACCAACGCCCGGCCCTGGTTTGTTTTTTTAACAGGATCTTGCTATGTAGCCCAAACTGCCTGGTCTGCAATCCACTATCTATTTTTGTATGCAATCTATATATACATGTCATATATATATACACATATATATGTTTCTTTTCTTTCTTTTTTTAGAGAATACTTTATTAGTTTTTGTAATCAAACCCATGTAGAAAAGACCTTACATATTTAATACAGCGCATTACCCCTGTACAAATGGAAAATAATTAAGTTCAACATTTCTAGACCAATATGGCTGTTAATTTCTGTACTATGCCAACTCAACACAGTAAACTGGGATACTTTTTTCCAAAGTTGACAGCACAGCTAAAGTTTCCAAAAATTAAAATTATATATATATGTATATACATATATATATTTATATAAAAAGACCAATAATAGCAATATGTATGCATCAATAGCAGCAACAGCTTTTTTTTGGTTTTTCGAGACAGGGTTTCTCTGTGTAGCTTTGGAGCCTACCCTGGCACTCACTTTGGAGACCAGGCTGGCCTCGAACTCACATCGGAGACAGGGTTTTCTATGTAGCCCTGGCTGTCCTAGAACTCAATCTCTAGACCAGGGTGGCGTTGAACTTACAGAGATCCTCCTGCCTTTGTCTCGGGAGTGCTGGGATTAAAGGTGTGTACCTCCACCACCCAGTTTTGTTCACTTTTCTAAACCATGTGTTTTATAACTTTGAAAGCTGATAAGCTAGACCTGATCATTTGATACTTCCTACTTTATTATTTTATGCTCTACTTAGTATTAAGAAACACATGAAGCTTATTATTTCCTTCCTTCATTTAGCTGATTTGTATGTATCCTTTAGCTTTCCATGTATCCTCCTCTAATACAATGTTAAAGGTATAAAATAAAACAACATTAAGCCTAGAGCTTGAACACACTAGGCAAGTGCTCCACTCCTGAGCCCTAACTCCAGCCCTCCTGATCCTCCAAAGAAAATGGGATTACAGCCTGTGCCACTGTTTTGGAGGGGTGCAGGAACTGAATCAGGGCTTTGTACATGGTAATACATACCCTACAAGCTTTCAAAACTTTACTTGAAGAATTTTATTGAAATGAACTATGATGACTATTCATACTTTGCCCAAAGAAGAAACACAAGAAGACATTAAATATTACAGTAATATAGTAATGCTATGTTTGACTTGGCTTACAAATCTGCCATACTTCTTAACAATGTTTAAGGTAATTTTTAATTTAATTATTATGAAATGTAAATCATAATGCAAATGGATATGAATTTAAAAAGTGAAAGTCTCCCTTTCCAAGCTTCTCTACTTAGAACAGAAAGAAAAATAAAATTTAGTGGTGGAGAAATTCCTTAACACAGGTCAGACAAAATTACAAAAAGTTTTGTAAATTGTTAACAGGATACATAAAGGAAGAAAACCGTATCTAGACACATCATAGTCAAAATAATCATTTTACAAGTGAATATATTTGTTCTTTCCTTACTTTCATATCAAAAGTTTCTAAAGGTCTGGATTACACACTTTGGAGTTACGTGGGGTTTTTTGTTGTTGTTGTTGTTGGTTTTTTTTTTACATACCCAAATCCACAGTTAGGAAGTGAGAAGACTTGTTTTCAACGATATAAACTACTTAAAGTCTGGACAGTATGTTCACCTTTGGCCTCAAAGATTGGGGATAATTAACTCACATTCCATAACATCCTTTCAATTACATTCCTATTAATGACTGAATGAATGGGATGGGGCGCTAAATAAGGTAGACTAGAACCAGCTGAGAGGCTTTAACCGGGAGCCCAGTGCACGTACCATTTTTCGGCAAACTCTGGATCACCTTCACGGCCGCCTCAAACCTGGTTTCATATACCGATCTTGTGTCCGCCATCTCCAGCTGCCAGCGCCGGCCTCGGTCCCAAGGTCTGTCCGCCGGAATCAGAGAGCAGCAGCAGCACCAGCTTTCCCAAGAGCCTGCATGAAACTGAACACGGAGCGCAGCCGCTGGTTATGATAACCCGAAGTCAGGAGGCCGGGCAGAGCAGCTTGTCAATTCCCCTTTGCCCAGTCCAATCAAGGCCACACCGACCAAGGTGGCCTGTTCCTTCCTCCTTCGTGGGGCGTGACTAAGAGAACATCCCAGCCAACAAAAACAGCAAAACAACTCACCGAGAGGAAGAGCATCTCTAGCAGCAGGCCTTGGGGACTGCGCCGCCAGGAACAGCGGACCCTTTCTCCCACCCGGATGATGCTGGCCGACCAGCCACACCCCCCATTCCGGAGAAGTCGTTCAGTCGGGGGGCACCCTCCCCGCAGCCCCGCCCCGAGTCACCGGAGGACCCACTAGCTGCTGCCGCCTCCTTCGCCGCCGCCGCCGCCGCCGCCGCCGCGGTGCAGCAAAACCCCACCCACCGGCTCGGCAGCGGTGACGCGCACGGGCTGAGCTTTCTCAGAGAGAGGCTGCCGGGAGCCTCGGCTGGAGTCGGTCTGCCGAGGACCCTCTGCTTGTTTATGTTCCGGCTGCGGGGACCCAGGCTGGTGACGCGCTAGGATTCTACACCGGGTCCCAAAGGTGCCCCTGGTTACCGCTAGTGTTAAAAGAAAGAGTCCGCGGTCCTCAAGCCTGACGTCTCTCGGGTTAAACTCTGTGGACAGCACTGAGTCATAAAAGTTAGCTTCAAAACTTCCTTTTTGCCCCTTAATCTGTGACCCAGGGCAAGTCGCTTGGCCTCTCCTGCGGATTTAACCACGCTAAGGGGTACACAGGGGGATTAAGGACAAGGATGGAAGTGCTTAGCCTTGGTTCACAAGACTGCGACAGCTTTCACCGCCTCCGCCAAGGGCGGCGGGGGAGCGAGCAAAGACGAGCGGCGGTCGCCCTCTACTCGAGTCCGATGCTCCCCGCGCTTCACTCGCACCTCCTGGCCGGCCCGAGGGTACCGGTGGAGAAACGCGCGTGCGGAGCTGCCGAGCAGTCCCCGCGTGGTCGGCACTGGGAAAGCTCGCGGGGACGTGGGGTCCTGCGGCCCGGAAATCTCAAGGACGCGCGTCATTTTTGTCGGTTTAGGATGGGTTGGGAGGGTTACTCGTACAAGCTAATTGCGAACCATAAGTCAACTCTTCCCTCGGAGCCGCGGTATCGGCATTTACCTTGAAATAGCCAAATGACGGGCAAGGCCTGTCCGGTTATGTCTCGACGCCTGCCCCTCACCTTGCCCCGCGGGCTTATGGGAACTGTAGTCCCCTGGCGCTTCCGGACACCTTCCTCAGTGGGCTGGCGTCATTCCCTCCTGTTCCGGTTCGGTTTCTCGGGGTAGCCCGCACTCCCTGCGTATGGCGGAAGTTCCTTTTATCCGGGTTGCGGTTCGGAGACGGTCTCCGAAGTGCATCCTGCGCTCCCTGCGAAAAGGAATCTCAGTAGATTCTCTGACAGGCATGTTTATTCCCCGACAGCAGGTTCACCTTGGTATTGCGGGCAGTGTCGCCTGAAGAATTCCCTCAGAGCTCATGTGCCCCCTACTCAGAGGTGACCCGGTGTTAAGTACCCCAGAAAAAAAAAACAGGACTCACTGATTAATCAAAAGACAAAACGCAATGGCGAAGAGTAAGCGCAGGCATCGAGAGAGAATCGCTTGCAAGTGCTTCACCGCCTACATATATGTGATACTTGGCAAGCATACGATGTATTCCAAAAAGCACTGTAGGGTGTTTATAAATGAGGAAATGTTAGTTGACTTGCCCAAGGTCCTAAAATTTAGTGAGTTAGCAAGCTAAGTGTCAATCAAATCATAAAACCTGCTATAAATTAGGCTTTTAACTGTACGAAAGGAAGTTTTCTTTAACTTTCTCAAGATGAAAAGGCTTTGCGTGTTTAATTCGTTTTCCTCACCTGCTCTTTTCTTGAACTGAGGTCCTTCTCTGTCCTAGTCTACTCAGTTATGCATATTCATAACAAGGGTTTGGATGGTTTTTTGTTTGGTTTGGTTTGGTTTTTGGTTTTTCGAGACAGGGTTTCTCTGTGGCTTTGGAGACTGTCCTGGAACTAACTCTTGTAGACCAGGCTGGTCTGGAACTCACAGAGATCCTCCTGCCTCTGCCTCCCGAGTGCTGCGATTAAAGGCGTGCGCCACCAACGCCCAGCTTGGATGTTTTTTGTTTGGTTTGGTTTCCTTTGGTTTCGTTTGGTTTTTCGAGACGGTTTCTCTGTGGCTTTGGAGGCTGTCCTGGAACTAACTCTTGTAGACCAGGCTGGTCTGGAACTCACAGAGATCCACCTACCTCTGCCTCCCGAGTGTTGGGATTAAAGGCGTGCGCCTCCAACGCCCGGCCTTTGGATGTTTATTTTTAATAATTCATTTTGACACCTATTAATTAGACTTCTGTAACAAGCTACCCTGCTGGTTCTGTTGATCTTTAGGTAATATCGATTGCATGTTTTGCTAGTGTTTCCACTGAATTTTATTGTATGGCTGTATGGATTTCCAGTTATAGAATTGTATACCTTTTCCCCCAAGAAGTAGAAGCAAGCTAAGTGTCTACCAATAAGTGGACTTTTAAAATGTAGTATACATACATAGAAAACTGATGAGCCTTAAGAAAATGAAATCCTTCCAATCTTTGTTTTTGTTTCATTTAGTTGTGTGTATGGAGGATGGGTCATGTGTAACACAAAAGTGCAAGTCAGGACAACTTGCAGAATTAGTTCTCTCTTTCTGACATGGGAGTTCTGGGGATTGGATTCAGGTGGTCAGGCTTGGCAGCAAATATTCTTACCCACTAAGCACTTCAGTGGTCACAAATCCTGTTATTCCTGACTGTATGGATGGAACTGGTAATTATGCTAAATGAAATAAATCAAACATATGAAAACAAGTATTGCATGATCTAATTGTGAAATATAAAAAACATTGATCTCAGAGATTGTAAGTAGTGTTTGGACATACCACCCTAAAGGGACCAGATCTGGTCCAATCTCAGAAGCTAAAAAAAGGTTGGGGCTGCTGTGCTGGCTAATTTTACATCTGCTTGACTGACACAAGCTAGAGTCATCTAAGAGAAGGGGGATCCCAATTGAGAAAATGCCTCCTTGATATCAGGCTGTTGGCAAGCCTGTAGAGCATTTTCTTAATAAGTGATTGATGAGCCCATTGTGGGTGGTGCCATCCCTGGGCTGGTGCTTCTAGGTTCTGTAAAAAAGCAAGCTGAGCAAGCCATGTATGAGCAAGCCAGTAAGCAACCCCTCCATGGCCTCTGCATCAGCTCCTGCTTCCAGGTCCTGCCCTGACTTCCTTCAAAGATGAGCAGTGCTGTGGAAGTTTAAACCAAATTAACCCTTTTCCTCCCAGGTTGTTTGATCAAGGTGTTTCACTGTAACCCATACTAACACAGATGCCTAGTACTTACTAAGAGAAGTTGAAAGTATAATAATTACTGGTGGGACAGAAAGTAGCTAGAAGTTTGACTCATGGTACTAAGTTATATGTAGATCAGAGTAAGAAGCTCTCATGTGATAGTATACAGTGGAGTAATTATAGATAATCATGTATAGTATATTTCAAAAAACTGGAAGAAAGTATTTTTTTTTTTTTGTTTACCACAAAGTAATGATCCAAGGGGCTAGAGAGATAGCTCAGTGGTTAAGAGCACTGACGGTTCTTCCAGAGGACCCAGGTTCAATTCCGGACATCCACAGGGTAATTTATAATGTCTGTAACTCCAGTTCCATGAAATCTGATACCTTCTTCAGGCTTTCTTAGGTACCAGGCACACAGTGATACACAGACATGCAGCCAAAATATTAGTACACATAAAAAAGATTATTAACAATATTTACATCTCTTTTGCCGGGCTGTGGTGATGCATGCCTTTAATCCTAGCACTCAGGAGGCAGAGACAGGCGGATCTCTGTGAGTTCAAGACCAGCCTGGTCTACAGAGCCAGTGCCAGGATAGGCTCCAAAACTACACAGAAAAACCCTCAAAAAACAAAACAACAACAAAAAAGTAATATATGTTTTTATATTGGTTTAAATTGCTAAATTCTGCTGTTATATATGCATGGATGTGATAGGTTGAATCTTCCCAAACTGCCTTCTAATTATATGAATCTCTTATTCTAACCGAAAATGTGATCTCATGAGATACTGTTTAGTGTCTTTAATATTTTCAGTATATTACCTAATGTGAAATATTCTAGATCATGTATTGCTATAAATGTTTTATTTTAAAATACATCTGTTTTTGCATATAGCCATAAGAAATATGAAATTTAGAATTATGTGGCTTAAGAAGCATAAATGAATAAAGATTAAGTTTTAAATGATTATTTTAGATGTTCCTTCATTTACAAATACTTCCTAAATTCCTACTATGTTTGAATGTGGTTGGGAGTGCATCCCAGTGGCAGACTTCTTCTCCCACAAGTCTGAGATCCTGGAATTGGCTTCCTGTTCTGCCAAAAATAAACAAAATTAATCTCAAAGAACTCATAATTTAATGTGACAAACAAGACATATAAGATAATTAAAACAAAGTAGTAATCTTGAAAATAGAAAGATATATAAAATATTGAAGGATATAAAAACAGCTCTATTATGTTCCCCAAAACTTGGGTGTAAACATAGTCAGAATGCCCAAAGTCATGGTGCATGTCAGTAATACCAATACATGGAAAAGAAGCTGAGGCAGGAGGATTGCTGCAAGTTCTAAAAACAGCCTGTTCTACATAGTTCCAGGCCAGCCCGAGCTATCATATGAGACACTGTCTCAGAAAAGCAAAAGCAAAAATGTTCACAATACCACTATTTGACAATATCCTATGATGTTTAATATTGACTGTCAATTTGACAGTATCTGAAATCTTGTAAGAGAAAGCCTCTGGCCCTGTCTATGAGTAATCATCTAGATTAGGCTAGGTGAGGTGAGAAGCAAAGGCCTTCTTTAGGCATAGCCGGGATTTCATTAAAAGGACAAAGAGTAGTAGAGAGATGCCTCAGCAGTTCAGAGTGCATTCTATTATTAAGGTGTACAAATGCAAGTTATTAAGGTGTGTAAATGCAAGATAGAAAGGTAAGAATAAAAACCTTAAGTGATGACAAAGGCAAGTGATTTGAGACGTTTAAAAGAATGAGACACATGAGCTGGGCATTGGTGGCACACACCTTTAATCCCAGCACTCAGGAGGCAGAGGCAGGTGGAGCTCTGTGAGTTTGAGACCAGCCTGGTCTACAAGAGCTAGTTCCAGGACAGTCTCCAAAGCCACAGAGAAACCCTGTCTCGAAAAACCAAAAAAAAAAAAAAAAAAAAAATAAGACGAGACGAGGGCTGGAGAGATGGCTCAGCCGTTAAAGGCTTGGCTCACAACCAAAAGAATGAGATGTGTTCAAGATATCTCTCTCTCATTATGCTACTGTTATATTAAGACTCCAAAAGTTCATAGTTTTAACATTAATTGATAAAATCCTGATAAGCTATTAACCTGACAGAATACTACCACTATGTGAGTACACCACCTTTTCTGCAATGTAGATTTCAGCACAGATTACAAACAGTGGGGATACTAATGTGTCTGAAATTTATTTTTTCACATACTCAAAAAATTTTTGTAAGTTCCAGGAAGTTGACTTGGATTCACCTCGAACAGGTCAAATGCACCCCCTGCCCCAATTACCAGGGTCTAAACAGCCTAAGCTTTCCCATCTGTCCCTGGTCTTGACACTCCCCTCCCTCAATTAACAGAACCTAAGAAAAAAAATTTTCCCTAAACTTAACCTTGGCCTCTTCTCTGACAGCACCTTGCCAGGTCCAAGAGGCACAGGACAGTGGTGAGGCAACCAGTTACCCCAGGACATGGCCAGCATCCCAGCTTTCTCAGGTCCAAGATTTTGACACCTACAAATCATCAGGAAACAGTCTTGAGAACCTGGCGCCTCCGTCCCTGACCCACCTGCTACCCCCTTTAATTTCCTCACCTTTTTATAATAAGCAAAAGGTGGGAATGTTAGCATTCAGACATTATGCTGGCTTGCCCCCTGTCACCTGGCAGGATGCACTCAAGCAGTACCCTGGCAGCCCAGGGTCCCATGGTTGTATGTCACTACATAGTCTGTATGCAGGTGCAAAAGGCCCCTTTTAAGAGATAAGCTCTTCCCATTCCCACTCTCTCTTTTCTGCCCCTTCAGAAGATACAGGCAGGTCTTTTTTCCCCCAACTCCTCCCTCTCTTTCTTCCCTTCTTCTCCCACTCCTTTTCCTTCTCCCAATAAAACTTCCCACATAAGCTCTGTCTGCCTGGTGTGTTTGTCCCTCACCCTCCGTGGGGCTTCCCACCAAGGTCCTTCAGGAGCTGTATTATAACACACCTCGCATATGCAACAGAAAAATAGCAGAGACCCTGTCTCAAGCAAGATAGAAGATGAAGGCCAATGCCCAAGGTTGTGATCTGACCTACACATTTGTTCCGTGGGTGAGTATGTCAACATTCACACAAATGTGCAAACACGCACAGAATTTACAGTAAGTTTATGTTGAATATTTTTTTTTTTGGTCAAGGCGTTATGAAAGCAAGAAAGCTTGATTAAAGATATAGATTAGGTTGGGGGAAGAATAGAGGAAAGAGAGTAGGATGAGAGATACAATATCAGAGGGAGCCACTATAGGCCCGAGAAGGGATCTGGAACCAGGGAGATCTCCAGAGACCTACAAGGATGACACGATCTGACAATCCAGGCAATGGTGGAGAGGATAACCTAAAAACCCTCCCCCTAAAATGAGATTGATGACTTCTCTTTATGCCATCCTAGAGCCCTCATCTAGTGGCTGATGGAAACAGAGACAGACATCCACAGATATACAATGAGCCGAAATCGGGAATTTAGTTGAAGAGAGGGAGGAAAGAAGAACGAAGGGGTCTGTACCAGGTTGGAGAAACCCACAGGAACAGTTGACCTGAACAATGGAGAGCACATCGACCCCAGATGCTGTCCAGGAGGCCCGTACAAGACTGATCCAGACCCCTGAACATGAATGTAAATAAGGAGGCCTCTGCACTCCAGGGAGCCTCTGGTGGTGGATTAGTATTTTTCCCTGGTGCAAGAAGGGACTTTGAGAGCCCATCCCACGTGAAGGGTTACACTCTGGCCCTGGACACATGGGGAAGGGCCCAGGACCAGCATAGGAAGACTTGGTGGACTTTGCAGAGCCCCAGTTGAGGGCCCTACCCTGCCTGGGGAGTGGTGGGTGGATGGGGTGGGGGGTAGACTGGGGGTGGGGAGGAGGGTTGGGGGTGAGGGGAGGGAGAGGGAGAAGGGACTTGAAATAAGCTTGTTCCCTAACTAGAACTAATAAAATAAAAAAAAAAAAAAAAAAAGTTCTTGTCATACAAGGCTTTCACATGTTACTTAATCCACACACCTATGAACACCTGATCTTTGACAAATAAGCAAAAAAAAAATATTATATATATATATTAGGAAGCTACACAGTTGAAGTCACATTTGAGTGGGATTTTCAACAAGGAGAAGGCATTTACATGCAGCAATTTTGGGAAGAAGAACCATTGTAAGGAGAGGGGCGAGCTACCAAAGCACCTAAAAGTAAGAAACAGAAATGGTGCTCATGTGATAAGTGCCATGGACCACATGGTGACCACTGCTGTCTGACAAAGTTCCAGCATTTCAACATTGCAGACCACACTTCTCCAGCACCTTTCACTTCTGTTTTTAAAGATTCTCACTATTGATGCCTTTCCCTTGGGGAAATTTTGTGTGGCCTTTGGTAAGGTATGAAAATGTATACAATATAGACAAAATAATTCTTTAGGGAAAAAAAAATCCTCACCATGGAAACAGGAATCCCATTGTGCCCTCTCAATTACACCAAGAATAGGAAAGTTAGAGATTTTACTAGACACACCTGATCCCAAGGATGAAATGCCTACAATTCAGACCCCAAACCTGAGGTCATTAGGGGCAAGAGTTCAGTTAATAAATACTGAGAAATCAGAGCAGTATGCTGTCATGGGAAAAAAGAAAGATATCAAGACCTCCCCCTTTGGCAGAGTTATGAGGGGAACGGGCCTGTATAGTAAGACTAAGAAACTGTAGTGTTGTTTCTGTTCCCCAAAAGTTCTTATCCCAAGGTCAGGCACTGAGATTAGGGCCTCCATTCCTTTGGGGACTTGAGGAAAGTTCCTGCTTGATAAAGCAGTCATTCTTATCTCTACCAAAAGGAGCTTGTGGCCCTTTCATTAAAATGTGACTAGGACCATAGATATGAGAGGTGAGACAAAGCATGAAATAAAAAGCTGAGGCAGGTTGAAAAATCATATACATCACACCTTTTAAAATGCTAGTTTCGTGGTGTAGAGAGACAGCTCAGTGGTTAAGATCACTTGCTGGTCTTGCAGAGGAATCTGTTCCTAGCATCCACATTGGGCAACTCACAACCACCTGTACCTCCAATTCCAGGGAATACCACACCCTCTTTTACTCCCACAGGCACGGAATGCACATGGGGCATATACAAACAAACAGAAACACACACGTGATCTCTCAGATGGGAGGATTCATTCGGGAGTTGCTTTGCTCAAATAAACCTGTCCTTTTACTTTAATTCAGCTTGATCTGGCTTACTGCATTGGCAGAGAAACCTATTATCGAGTTACAGAAAGTCAATTATGAACAATGAAAAAAAAATGAGTTTCCAAAATGGAAAAGACTTCAATAGGCATTTCTACAATGGGGCAACAATCCTGAAAAGTGTTCAGCAGCACTAATTATTATGGAAATGTAAGTCAACACCACATCCATTAAATCTCGTCCATTATCACATCTGCTTTCCCAGTACTGGTAGTAAAGACCTGTGTCCCCACACCTGGCCACCAGGAACTTTTAGAGACATCTTTGATTTTGACTTTTGTTTTAAACAAGACGTTAACTGTGAATGTTGCTCATTTCTATGCTTCAAAAAGATTTGTTCTAGAACTTTGTATTGTGTATATAAAAGTCACAGCAAAACCCTGTTTTTCTTCACATTTCACTCTTATCATTATTATTATTAATTATTATTATTATCATTACTATTGTGGGATTGTGGGGTTTTGCCATTTCTTTTTTTTTTCTAGTTTTCTTTTCTTTCTTTCTTTCTTTCTTTTTTTTTTTTTTTTTGATCAGGGTCATGCTGGTCTTGAACTTAAGATCCTCCTGCCTCAGATCCCTGAGTGCTGGGATTGAGTTGTCTGTAAAGTTTAGCTAAAGAAATACTACATGGATTGTCATTTGTTCTTGAAACTTGTTTTGAATTCTGGGTACTGACCCTAGGACTTGTGTATGTATGCAAAGCACATGCTCTTCCATCTCTATCCATCCAGGGGGTCACCCTAGGACATCTTACTATGATTTGCTCAATTTTGTCAGAGTTCACTAAGAAAAGGGAAATTGTATTAGGAACTTCACACAGTAAGGGATTTATAAAAACAAAACAAAACATTGAAAAGGTTGATGGGACAAAGTTAGGGACTTTTTTGGGACTAGCTCCCAGTTTAATGAATGAGGTACTTGTTAGTGCTATCCAGGTCAGCTGTCACAGAAACTGCTTTGATTGTTACAGATGTCAATAGTATCTTACTAGGTTGAGAAAGAGAGGTGAAGGGAGGTGTATTGATTGAGCAGCGTCCAAAATTAACAAGAGTAATTCATTAAACCATGTTGCTTATAATATTTCAGCTCCTAGAAAAGAAGTGAAAACACAATGTACATGGCATTTTTAGCCCATCGGTAAAATTTAATTGCTTCTTGATTATACCTTTTTGCACACTAAACTACCTTTGTTGTGTTTGGCATAAGATCTCCCAAGATCTCAAGAAAGATCTTGTACTGTACAAACTGGAGACTGATCTATGATTGTCATACTTTTAGTTTTAAGTGGTTGCGCTTATTACGTATATAGCAAGCCAAAGTAAAAAAATAAAGAGCAAGAAAGAAGGGACCAAAACAGCACCAGTCATATATTTAAAATGAGTAGTAAAAAATCGACCCTGTTAAGGTAGGTCAGTTGCAGTTCCCAATAGAGAGAGAAGACTTGGGCGGTGTCCCCTCCAAGTGAGCTTTCTATGAGAAAGACTAAATAACAGAGAGATGACATCATCAAGGCAGGGGTTTACAAACACCCAGCCAGAACTGACTGGGGAAGATGAGGTAGACAGTTGGAGTTCCTAGCTGAGTTTTCTTTCCATGGATGATCTTCCCCTGGGTGAGTCCCCTTTCCCCTACCCTTTCAGATGGCAGGCACTTTTATGTCATGGGATAAGCAACAACCTGTTTAAAATGGTTTGCCTTCAGCCTAGTGGTGGGGTACACCTTTAATCCTAGCTCTCAGAAGGCAGAGGTCAGCGGATCTCTGTGAGTTCGAGGCCAGCCTGGTGTACAGAGCAAGTGCCAGGACAGGCTCCAAAGCTACACAGAGAAACCCTGTCTCAAAAAAAAAAAACCAAAAAAAAAAAAAAAAAGTTTATCTTCTAAGTGTCTTCAAGTACACAGTATTTTTACTCTCAGGCTGTCTTGTTCTCCCTGCCACAGCTCCTCTTCAGACAAGGGGGTCTCAAAGAACGAGTCACATAATCATACTGGGAGCTGAAGCAGGTGCGAGGCAGAAACCCTGCTTCCAGAGCCAGTGCCTCAGAAGACTTGGAAAGTACATGATGATTTACCAACATAATGCACATTACAGACCTTCTCTCCTCTGTTAAATTAATCAGATCTGCCTGAAAAGAGGCCTGTGGGTCTTTTATGTTACAAATATTATAACTACATAAGATGACTTCTGCCATCAATTGTAATAAAAGCTGGAAGGAGGGTTCATACCTCATTTTGGCTTCTGAAACTCTCTCATGGGCTTTGCTAAACTGGAAGGAATGTTCTATTAATCTTTCTTTCCTTTCTGGAGAGTCCTGGATAGTAATGTTATTTTTTTTCGTCAATGCTGGGGACAAAGCCCAGGGCCTCTTACCTCCCAGACTCACATTCTATCACCAAGCTGAATCTCCAGCCTGGTAATATTAATTCAACAAGAGGTAACAGGAGGCTGGATGTGGTGCCTCACTCCTGCAATCCCAGCATTTGAAAGACAGAAGTGGGCAGATCTCTGTGAGTTCAAGGCCAGCCTGGTCTACAGAGAGAGTTCCAGTAAAGACTGGGTTACATAGTGAAGCCTTTTCTTGAGGAGGAGGAGGAAGAGGAGAAGGAGTAGGCAAAGGAAGAAGAAAGAGAAGAAAGGATGAAGGAAGGGAAGAAAGAGAAAAAGGAAAAAAGATATATCTCAGTAGTAGACTACTTGAATGGTATGTGCTGTCTATCCCACTGCACAAGAGTAAAGATCATTACCCAAATTCTTTCAGTTGAATTAAGCAAGCTTTATTTTCTGCCAAACAGAGCTATATCCCTAATGTGGGGTTTGAGAAAATAGCATAGAACACAGGAGAAGGAGGGCTTATATTTGCCCCAATACTGAAAAGCTAGGGGGTTTTTTAGGATCTTTGGTTATGTAGGAACCTGGCAGAACATTTCAAAATTATTCTCAGAACATTTTATCTTATTGGGGTAGAGGTTAGGGTATAGAATGGGGAACATGTCAGATTCCAGAAAATAGATCAAATTCATGGTCAAACCCAAGTTTTACAGAAAACAGGAATAAACTTATTTTGGCCTTGTAACAAGATGGCTTTTAATCTTAAGATGGAAACAGACTGGTTCATCAGTACCAGGCCCTGGGCCCAATCCTCAGCACCAGAGGAGGAGGGAGAAGCAATAATAGCATCCGTGGCAGCAGTGGATGGCAGCAGCAGCAATAGTAGCAGCAAAGAGAACATAATTGAGGGTTTCAGAATATCAGAATGTTAGTGAATCCCCTGTTATGAACTGAATTGTGTCTTTTCTTCTTATGGTTTTGGTATGAAGTGTCCTCCAGAAAAGCTTAAGTATCTGTTAAAGGCATTTTCTCTAGCTGTTGATACTATTTGGGAGATGATTAGATCATCAAGGCACTGACCTCATCAACAGTGTAACCCATGAATGAGTTTGCAATTGAGCGTGATATTGGGAGGAAGGGCCTTATTGGAGGGATGGGTCACTATGATTCATTCTTTCTCTCTTTCTCTCTCTTTGTTTCTCTCTGTCTCTGTCTCTGTCCCTCTCGTACGCTTGCTTGCTTTCCTCATGAGTAGATTTATTTCAGCATGCACTCCCATGCTGTTCTGCCTCAACATAAGCTCACATCAATGGAGCTAAACAAATCACTAAAACCTCAAAATCTAAGAGCCAAAGTAAACCTTCCCTCCTTAAGTTACTTTTCTCAAGTGTCTTGTCACTAGGACCCCTCCCAAAATCATATGTAGACGCCTGCCTAACCTCCTGTAATATGCATTGGACTGTACTTGGAGTTAGGTTTTAAAATAAGTAATTAAGGGGAAAATGAAGTAATTAGAGTAGGGCCCTAATTAAGTACAGCTGAGATTTTGTGTCCTTCTAAAAAGAAGAAAAGACACAGAGAAAATGTCATGTGAGGACATAGATTATCATGCAATGAGAGAGCTCTCAGGAGAAACCTTGCTCAGGACTTGTGTCATCCAGAACTATGAGAAATACCTTTCTGTTGTCCGAGCTACCTCTCAGCAGTACAGAACCAAGACAATTTTCTTCACTGTCTGTGCACACGGAAGAGAAATAGGATGGCTTGTTTTGTTAGTTTGTGAGATTTGAGCTCATTTAGCAAACAGAGCCCTCATCTGTGTGTGTTTCGAGAGAGGACTAGCTTTCAGAGGAGGGGAGATTGACCCTCCTTTCTAGTGGCTGGCTCAGATATAGAGGAGAAAGCCATCGTCACCTGGCTCTCTTCACTTGTTCCTGAGTGAATGCACTCACCACTGCTGCCACCACCAGACTCCACATTCTCTGGCCTTCCAACACAGACTGAATCCCTGTGCTTGTCCAGGGGCTTCCAGGCCTGACTGTTGCTGAGGCATCCAGCTTTGTGGACTGAGCCGATGCTGAGTTCTCTGCTGCTCTTTTGTGAGGACAGCTGTTGCTGGACCACCCCACTTCTATCCTTTTCCAATCAAATAACTTTCTTAGTCACTGTTCTATTGCTGTGAAAAGACACTATGGCCATGGCAACTCTTATAAAAGAAAGCATTTCACTGGGGGTTTGCTTAGATCTTCAGAGGGTTAGTCCATTATTGTCATGGCAGGGATCATGGCAGCAGGCAGACATGGTACTGGAGTAGTAGCTGAGAGCTATATCCTGACCCTTAGGGAGAAAGAGAGGCAGAGAGAGAGAGAGAGAGAGAGAGAGAGAGAGAGAGAGAGAGAGAGAGAGAGTCCACCCCAGTGACACTTCCTCCAACCAGGCCACACTTCCATTCTAATCTTTTTAATCAGTTCCATTCCCCAGTAACTAAGCATTCAAGTATATGACCTCTGGGGGGCTATTCTTATTCAAACCGCCACAATACTCTTTATATATATGGTCCTTTGAGTCTTTTGCTACACAACCCTACCTAACTCAAGAAATTATGTCGTGTGTGGGGGATGATTGCAATAGAGGTGATGGAAATATTTTGAGGGTGGAGAGCAGATGGGGGAAAGAGTCCTGGCTTCCTGACTGCTAGATTCTTGCAGCATATCATATCAGCATCCTGATTTTTGCTGACCACCTACTTAATGTACTGGGATGCAGCGTTCTGAATTATCTATATAAAATTCTGAAGTTAAAACAATCCAGAGTTCTGAGGTTTTTCCAGTATTCAGTGGGTGCCTGATAATATCAACAATTATATACCAAAGTAACCAAATTATTATTTATCCTATCACATCTCATATCTCTTTTTGTATACATGATTTCTGATAAAGTCACTTGCCCTGTAATCCGGGCTGACCTCCAACAGGCAATCCTTCTGGTTCAGCTCCCCAGATGCTAGAATTACAAGGGTATATGACCATGGTCAGCTATGTAACATATCTCTTAATCTCTCTGAAGCAAAGTCTGTGACTGTCTAATCTAATATTTAAAAACTCAATCTGTAAAATTTCTTCCCATATGTCCAGAATATACAGGTCACATTCTGGTAATTTTTTCATTACCAAATTACTTATGTCCTTGAGATGGAAGGTACAGGTGCCAGGGAATGTAGCTAAGCTGGTCTCTGCTTGCCTAGTATGCGCAAAGTCCTGGGTTTAACCCTTAGCACAGGTCAAAACAAGATGTGGTAGCACATATCTGTAATCCCAGGACTGAGGAGCAGGAAGCAGGGGGAATGGTTCAAGGCTGTCCTTGGGTACATGCTAAGTGTGAGGCTGTGCGTGTGTGTATGTGTGTGTGTGTGTGTGTGTGTGTGTGTTCACATGGTCACATGGTACATGCGTGGGCGAGTACACCTCCCTGTGGAGACCTGAAGTTCCTGTAGGTTGTCTTTATCACTCTCCACTTTACTTATTAGGAAAGAGCTTCCTTCTCTTCTTTTAGAAATTACATGTATTCATTATTTATTTATTTACTCCACGATGGGCATAGCACGTATGTGGAGGTCAGAGACACTTTGGTTCTCTCTTTCTACCGCATAGGTCTGAGAATCAGATGTACCTCATCAGGCTTGGCAACGAACACTTTTACCTGCTGGGCAGTCTTGCTGGCCCCAATCTGGCTTGTCTAGCTAGCCAGTTTGCCCCAGGGATCTTCTGTTTTTGTCTTGCAAGTGTTGTGATGACTGGAGGTCAACTCTTTATCCATTGACATCTCTCCCCAGCCTTTATTTTATTTTTTTATATGTGTATGTGTGTATACCTGTGGGTACATGTATCTAGGGGTGCATACAATATGTGCTGTGTGTGGAGGCCAGAGTTCACCTTCACACATCTTTCTTCAAAAACCATGAAGTTTTTGTTGGTTGTTGTTGCTCATTCATTTAGCTTGTGAGCCCAGAGACCTGAGATTACAAGGAAGCACCTTGACCATTGGTACTTTTTTTTTTTTATATGTCTTTATCTGGAGATAAAGTCCTCATGCTTACATGACAATCTCTTTACACACTGAGCTCTCTTCCCAGATCTCTGTTGCAATGTTTTTCTTCTTTATCCTCTCTTCTCTACTTCCTCCTCACCTTCCTCTGTGTGGTGCATTCACAGGAGTGTGTTCAAGTTCACGTGCCTTTGTATACACATTCCAAGGCCAGAGCAGGACATCAGGTGACTTTCTCTATTGTTCTCAGCCTTATCTCATTGAGACTAGGTCTCTGACTAAAACAGACACCAGCTATTTAGGCTAGGCTGTCTGGCCAGTGAACTCAAGGGATCTGCCTCCTGATGCTGGGGTTACAGGCACACACAACCATCCTGGCTTTTAGCATGGGGTCTAGGATCTTGAACTCAGGTCCTCAAGCTTGTACAGCAAGCACTCTTACCCAGTGAGCAATCTTACCAGCCCTTCTTTGGATTTTTTGAGACAGGTTTTGGCCATAAAGTACAGACTAGCCTGAAATTCCTAATTCTGCCTCCATCTCCCTAATGTTGGAATTACAATCATATGCTACAATACTTGGATTCTGTTGCATTTTTTTTTTCAATTTCCTTTTATGTGACTGTGTGTTTTGCCTGAATGTAGGTCTGTGTACCACTTGCACGGTGCCCACAGAGACCAGAAAACGGCATTAGATCTCCTGGAACTGGAATTACAGATGGTTGTGAGCTGCCGTGTGGGTGCTGGGAATTGAACTGGGGTCCTCTGCACTAGCAGCCTATTCTCTTAGCCACTGCCCCATCTCTTCAGCTCCTTGGAATTTCTTTGAAAGGCATTTCATGGACTAGGGATGTAAGTTAGTGGTAGGATACTTATCTATATGTACAAGTTCCTAGGTTATATTCCAGCACTGAAAAAAAGGATACATGTGTTATTCTTTGTAATAAAATACATAGAAAAGCACTAAATTAATGAAGGGCATAAATGTAAATATTATGGAATTTGCTGCACATTAGGGGTTAGGAGCTGGACTTTGGAAAGCTAGCACAAGCTGGGCGGTAGTGGCAAATGCCTTTAAGCCCAGCACTCAGGAGGCAGAGGCAGGCAGATCTCTGTGAGTTCAAGGCTAGCCTGGACCACAGAGTGAGCTCCAGGGTAGGCTCCAAAGCTACACAGAGAAATCCTGTCTGGAGAAACCAAAAAAGAAAAAGAAAGAAGAAAAAAAAAAAAAAGAAAAGAAAAGCTAGCATGATGCTCTTAATGCCATTAAGACTACTTGCTTAAACTAGGCATGGTGATACCAGCTTGTAATCCAAGCACTTGAGTGCTAGAGGAAGATTCAAGGCTGCTGGACATAACTATGTTAAGTGAAATAAATCGGGAACACAAAGAAAAAATAGTTCAAGGTTGTACTTGGCTGTATAGGGAGATCAACTCCAGCCTGAGATAGATGATACCCTCTCTCAAGAACAAGCAGAATCATTCGATGTTATTTATTATTATTTTCAACCACATCCAAAAAAATGTAGGAAGCCATTGATTACACTGTGATGCTTTGTTTTATGACTGTATTCCTACATAATCTTTTATTTTTTATTTTTTATTTTTTGTTTTTTGAGACAGGGTTTCTCTGTATTGCTTTGGAGTCTGTCCTAGCATCCTAGCACTCACTCTGTAGACCCCTAGCCTCGAACTTACAGAGATCCACCTGCCTCTGCCTCCTGAGGTGTGTGCCACCCACACCTGGCTGTAATAATTTTTTTAAAGAAATGGGGGATTTAATTATGGAGGGGTAAGTTAATACAGAATAAAAAGCATAAAATTACTTTTAAGGTGTCAGAAAAGTCATAAGGAATTATTATTATCCATCTACCTAAAATTACATAGAAGTCTGTATATACATATATAGTTCGAGTGCAATTTTCCCATCCAGGCTGACAATACCTCTTCCTCCAAGAGCCATAAATTATTTTTAAAAAGCCCCAAATACCAAGAATGAAAAGCTCTTTTAAGTTGTTGGTCATGGTTGCCCAAGTGTCTCCGAAAACATTACAGGCTATTGCTGTTGTTCTTGGTTGCCTCCCAGAACTTGAAGGTAAGTCCCCATAGCTAAAGACATCATATGCACATTGGTGCACACCTTTAATCCCAGTTCTTGGGAGGCAGAGGCAGGCAGTCTCTGAGTTTGAGGCCAGCCTGGTTTACAGAGTGAGTTCAGGACAGCCAGGACTACACAGAGAAATCCCATCTTGAAAAACAACATAAAACAAAAAAAGACACCATATGCTTCAGACATCAGACCCAGAGGATCTGAGCTTGTTATGACCTGAAAACTCCTTCCTGAGGACTAGCTTTCATGATACTAGAACGTGCCATGCAAGCTTCAGGGAAAGGAACAATCAATAATCCTACCCAGCTGTGATGCCTACAAACCACAACACTGGACAGCATTGCATTATAACCCTAAGGGTACAGTATCAGAATGCATAGTTGGTGGTAATCAAGAGCTTTCCAATTGTGTTTAAAGCCTACTCATCAAAAGAGAAATTGTGCCTGGTACTGGAAACCTAGCCAGCTACTCAGGGCTAATGAACTCATGGATCTTGGAGGAGAACCTACAACTGCCAGTTTACTAAGCCAGGAGAATCTCTAACTGCGTTCTAAATATGTGTCCTTATGTGGCTCTCACCCCTCCAATAGGAGATTTCTCTTTGCAATATGCAGAGACCATTATAGAAAACCACATGTGATAAAAATAAAGAGAACAGAGGGGCAGTAGTGGCACATTCCTTTAATGCCACTACTTGGGAGGGAGAGGCAGGCAGATCTCTGTGAGTTCGAGGCCAGCCTGGTCTACAGAGTGTGTTCCAGGACATCTAGAACTGTTACACAGAGAAACCTTGTCTGGAAAAGCAAACAATAACAGAGAGAGAGAGGACAAGTAACTAGCTAATACACAGCTCCAACTGGTAGATCTGCAGCACAGCTTCTGCTCAGGGATCATTGTAGAAGAAGGGGCAGAAAGACTGTAAGAGCCAGGAGAACAGGAAGTTTGCTGAGAGATTTCATCTCCTAGAAAAGTCAGAGAAGCCTCACTAACAAAGCTTCATCAACATGGCTGCCTGAACAAAACCTGAACAAGGACACCAATAGATATGCTAATGTGAAAGGGAAAAAAATCTCATTGGGCCTTAACCCTTGAAAAAGAACTACAGGCAGCTATCAGGAGAAATAGTCTTGCTCAAGGAAGAGCCGCAAATTGGTTATCAAATACCAAGTTGTCAGCTTTGAAATCATAGACATCCTACAAATACATTATAGACATTGAGAAGGTTGTATTTATGCATTTTGGAATCTATATACATACCAACATATATGTAATAATTTAAGAAATAGAGGCCATGATTTGAGGAAGAACAAGTGGGGGATACATGGAAAGAGTTGGAGGAAGGAAAGGAGGAATGAAAAATTATATATATATATATATATATATATATATATGCTTTTTTGAGACAAGGATCTCTGTGTAGCTTTGGAGCCTGTCCTGGAACTCACCCTGTAGACCAGGCTGGCCTTGAACTCACAGAGATCTGCTGCCTGCCTCTGCCTCCCAAATGCTGGGATCAAAGGTTTGTGGCCACCAATGCCTGGCTTATAAATTTGTAAATTAAAAAATTATATGAAGATGGACAGGAGAGATGGCTCAGTGTTAAGTGCATGTACTACTTTTGCAGAGCACTGGGGAACATTTCTCAGCATTCTTGCTGTACAACTCATATGTGTCTATAAAAGCCCAGCTCCAGGGACATGTAATGTGTCTAGTCTCAGTAGACATCTGTACTCATGTGCACATACCCACAAACACACATACACTCATGCACATAACGTTTTAAAAATTGAGGGGAATAAAAGGAAACAAAAGTAATAAAAACAAATCTCCATGAACACCTGTGAGGGGTCTGTATCTTGGCTATTGAGAATAGATCAGAAATAAACACAGATGTGCATGTATCTCTGTGGTATGCAAACATACAGTCCTTTGGGCATATACCAGGAAGTGATGTAACTGAATCATATGGTTGCTCTATTTTCAGTCTTTTGAGGAACTTTCATCATGACTGCACCAGTTTACATTTCTTGTACCGTGTACAAGGATTTTATCATTTCCCCATGTCTTTGCCGACATTTGTTGCCATTGTTTCTTCTCCTCCTCATCCTACTCTTCCTACTTGCTTTTTTTTTTTTTTTTTTTGAGACAGGGTTTCTCTTTGTGACAGCTGTGGCTATCCTGGAACTCTCTCTATAGAACTCACAGAGATCCACTTGCTTCTGCCTCCTGAGTGCTGGGATTAATGGTGTGACCCATCACATTTGGCTATTGTTTTCTTGATGCAGCCATTCTTACTGGGATGCGACAGAATCTCAGTGTAGTTTTAATTAATTTGAATTTCCCAGATTGCTAAAGTTGTTGGATTTTTTTTTTCAAATATTTACTAGCTAAATTGTGCTGCTTCCTTTCAGGATTGCCTATTTAAAATTTGTGTGTACATTTTTAAGTTGATGATTTAAATTTTTTTTTGCATTTCTTTGCGCATCCTAATCCCATGTTGGATAGGTAATTAGCAAAGATTTTGTCTTATTTAATAGGCTGACTCTTCTCAACAATAGGCTGATGGTTTCCTTTACCCTGGCAAATATTTTCATTTCATACAATCTTATTGGTTCTTGAGATTATTTCCTGTGCTAGTGGACTCTTTTTCTTGTCTAGTTCTATATGCTTAGTCATTTTCATGGGTCTGAGAGCGACCTCAAACTTGCTATGTAGCCAGAGATGGCCTCGGATTACTGATACTCCTGCCTGTCCTTTCCAAATGCTAGATTACAGGTGTGTGCTGCCTTGCCCAGTTTTATAGAGTGCTGGTTATCAAACCAGGGCTATAGACATGGTAGGCAAGCACTCTACCAACCCCAAGCTACATTTTCACCCCACTCCTAGACTATGAAGTGTTTTCGTCTAGCAGTTGCAAGGTTTCAGGTCTTACATTAAAGTCTTTGATCTACTTTGAATTTCTTCTGTGCAAGGTGAGAGAAATGGCCCTAATTTCATTCTAGTTTTGCATCCAGTTTTCTGAGCACCAGTTGTTGAAGAGTCTGACTTTCCCACAAGTGTTTTTTTTTTTTTTTTAATATTGGTGTCAAAAGTTTATGTAGCTGTGTGTGGCACTACCAGAACTGGCCTTGTCCGGGTAATTTTATCACGGTACTGAGAGAAGTAATTAAGGCAGTATTAGAATTCTGATGGGGATTTAATTAAATCTATAGATACAGTCCTTACTGTAATATATTCCTTTCATAAAATCAGAACTTTTGCAAACATTACTCATTTCTGTTATTTTAACATTTATTTGTTGTTTGGTGTGTGTGTGTGTGTGTATGTGTGTGTAGATCAGAAGATAAATTCCAGGTGTTTATCTTATTATGAAATTTGTGTTTTCTCATGTTCTTGTGACTCTTTCCACCTCCTCTGTATGTAGTTTTCCTTTAAGTGTCTACTATAGTGCTGGCTTGGTGAACATGAATTGCTTTTGTTTGAGCTTGTCCTGAAACGCCCTAATTTATCTATCAATTTTACAAGACAGCTTTGTTGGGTGTAGCAATCATGGTTAGGCAGCATTCACTTTCAGGGCTTGGAATACAACCTTTCATGCCTTTCTGTCTTTCAGGTTTGTTAATGAGAAATCTGCTGTTAGTCTGGTGTGCTCATCTTTGTAGGTGAGTAGATGTTTTTCTATTACAGCTTTTTGTGTAGTTTGCTTTGTATTTGTGACAGCTTGGTTATAATACATTGTGGAGAGGTTCTTTTTGTGTTTATATGTGTATTCCTTTCCCTAGATTTTGGGTATTTTCAACTAAAATTTCATTGAATCCATTCTCTATATCTTTAGCATGTATCTTGATACTTCCTTTCATCCTGTGAATTCTCTTGGTTGTATTCTAGAATTCTTGGATGTTGTGGTCATGCTCATTTTTATCCTTTTTGATATTTGCATGTGTTTAGTATTTTCTTGACCTTCTCTTCCATTTCTAATATCTGCCCCCCTCTGTAGCACATTGCACTTTTCATTTGTAAGATTTCCATTTTTCCCCCTTAAATCTCAATTTTCTTACTAACATTCAATTTTCATACTAACATTGTTGATATTCTCCTTCATTTTGAATGTTGCTGACTTTTGCCTCCAGGGGCTAGGTTGACGTTACCTGCTTGGTGTATAACTTTGAGGTCCTTGATCATTCCACTAATAAACTTTTGAAATTTTTAGCTAGTAATTTATCTATTTTAGTATTCAGTAGTTGAGGAGTTATTATCTTTTTGAAGAACCACACAATCTAGTCTTTTTTATGTTTCTTGTGTTTCTGTGTGGTAATTTGCTCATCTTGGTTTGGTATCTTTCTTTCTTTTCTTTTTTTTTCTGGTTTTTGAGACAGGGTGTCTGTGTGGCTTTGGAGGCTGTCCTGGAACTAGCTCTTAAAGACCAGGCTGGTCTCAAACTCACAGAGATCTGCCTTTCCATTTTTTCAAAATTATTTGTTCATTTAGAGTCTCACTAGGTTGCCTTGGCTGCCCTAAAGTTGTCTACGTAGATCAGACTGGCCATGAACTCTCAAAGATCTACTTCCTCTAACTCCTGGGTGCTGGGATTAAAAACATACACTGCCATGCCCTATCTAAGCTTCTAATTTTTTGTTTTTTGTTTTTTGAGACAGGGTTTCTTTTTGTTACAGTCTTAGCTGTCCTGGAACTCATTTTGTAGACCAGGCTTGCTTCTAATTTTGTAATGCTAAAAAAAAAAGGTTTATTTTATGTGTACAAGTGTTTGCCTTCGTGTATGTATATGTACTGCGGTGACTGAGGAGGCCAGAAGAGGATATTAGATGCCCTGAAGCTGTAGTTATAGATGGTTGTGAACCACCAAGTGTGTCTGGGAACAGAACTCAGGTTTCCTGCAGGTGCAGCTAGAGCTTTTAACTGATGAACCATTTCCTTAGCCTCCTAGCTTTTAATTTCTATAAACTGTGTTTGTGTGGTAGTGACTGTGTACAGAGGTCAGGAAACTGGAAACGACCCATGATAGAGGGAACAAAAGAGGCTGTAAGCATGAGGTGGGGGAGGTAGTAGAAGCATGGGGACTGGGTAGTAGAATCATTGGGGTAGGTGGTAGAATCATGGGGTAGGTAGTGGAAGCATGGGGTAGGTGGTGGAAGCATGGGGTAGGTGGTAGAAACATGGGGTAGGTGGTGGAAACATGGGGGTAGGAGGTGGAAACATGGGGGTAGGTGGTGGAATCATGGGGGTAGGTGGTAGAAACATGGGGGTAGGTGGTGGAAGCATGGGGTAGGTGGTGGAATCATGGGGGTAGGTGGTGGAATCATGGGGGTAGGTGGTAGAAACATGGGGGTAGGTGGTGGAAGCATGGGGTAGGTGGTGGAAACATGGGGTAGGTGGTGGAAGCATGGGGTAGGTGGTAGAAACATGGGGTAGGTGGTAGAAACATGGGGGTAGGTGGTAGAAACATGGGGGTAGGTGGTAGAACACATGTGGTATGAAACTGAAGCGAGCAACACAGGGCGGTGGCGGTGGGAAGGATTAAGCAAGGATGAAGGGTGAGGTCAGGAAGAAGGGGGTGTGGGGATGGAGAGTCAATCCAAACCAGGGCTACATGAAAAATCCATAAAGAAACTTGTTGCTTTGTAACGAATTAAAAAATAAAATTAGGTGTTGGGGAGATGGCTTAGTGGGTAAAGCATCTGCTGTATGAGCACGAGGACCCCAATTTGGATCCCCAGCACCCATGTAAAAGCCAGGGGTGGTGCATGCATCAATAATCCCAGCCACTGGCGTGTTTATGTGTGAGAATCACTGGAGATCACTGCCCGGACAGCCAGTAGGAGTGATAGGCTTCAGGTTCAGTGATCGACTCAGTCTCAGAAAATATGCTAGAGACTGACTCTGGAGCATACTGACTTTTTGGATTCCATACACACACATGTAAACGTGTAGGCTGTAGGCTTGTCTCACAGGTATGGCTCCTTGTCTTTTTTCACCAGACACCTGTTTTGCTTAGTGTGTTGATAGCAGTTTCTAAAATGTGGCTGAGTACTGTTGTTAACTCCTATGAATTGTGATCCTCATTGACTCCCGGAGAGGACTGAAAATATGCGTTTGTAAATAATCTTTAAGTTTGGGCAGCTCTTTGCATAGCCTATTATATCAAAATAATTTAGTAGTTCCCATGATATAGCAGCTTGAAATAAAAGGCCTTTTGACTCACTTGCAGAGCAAGTGATAAGAAATAAGGAAAGCAAAACAATTTTGCACAACTTAGAGGAAAATATTCATAATACTTAAAAAGTAGGAAGATATATATAAAGGAGAGTGAGAAAAGAAGTTAGAAAAGGAAAGTACTAACATTATTTGCTTATTTAAAATTTTACTTTATTTACAAATGTATGTATGTATGTATGTATGTATGTATGTATGTATGTATGCATGCGTGCATGATGTATGTGTATATGGCTGGGCTCATGCCATGGCGTAGTGTGGCAGTTAGGGGACAAGTCTCAGGAGTCTGTTCTGGCCTTCCGCCATTCTGGTTTTGGGGTTTGAACTGAGAAAACGCCTTTATCTGCCGAGTCATTTGACAGGCATAAAATTGTTTATTTTACATTTTGGCCCCCTTACATCCTTCTGTCCTGATTTCTGTCTTTTAGGCATGCAGCCAGTTTTCATATTTATTTATTTATTTTTTGTGACAGGGTTTCGAACTTGCTCTGTAGACCGGGGTGGCTTTGAACTCATAGAGATCTGCCTGCCTCTGCCTCCTAAGTGCTGGGATTAAAGGCATTCGCCACCATCACCTTGCTTCCTTTAAATTCGTAAGTCTACAAACTATCCTTGCTCTATTTGTTTCTGCAATATCAAGCACACTGCTTGATGCTTATCTGAGAATTGACATTGTTTCCTAAGTTTTAAATGAACTGGGGCATAAGTTAAGAAGGCAGAGTCTTAGTCATCTCTCTCACAACATTGAAGAAGTCAGGATTCAGAGTTCCGTTTTTAATCCTTTTCTGATTGAATGTCTTTGATATACTGACATTTTCTAATCAAGTTCTGCCAATTTTCCGTCTTCTCAGAGAAAAATTCCCGTTGCCTAGATCACCCTGGGGCGCCATCTTCCGGGGTCTAGAGCACACTCTAGATTTAAAACTGTATGGTCCGTTTTGGTTCTCGAAGTTCTTTCCAGAGTTTTGGGAGGCTCCTTGAACGCATGCGCAGCCTAGTTTAGGAGAAACTACAATTCCCAGAAAGCAATGCCACAGGAGGGGGGGGCGTCCCCTTGTCATAGGGGAAATGATTCTCGCGAGAAAGTGAGGCTCTGGCGGCTGTGCGTCTCGAGTGGAGGGGGGCGGGGAGAGTAAGGAGGAAGAGGAGGAGGTGCAGTCCCACAATACCCGGCGGAGGGCGGGTGGGTGGTTAGTGTCTGGGCTGTGCGGCGCTCCGGTCCCCGGCGGACCCAGCTGCCTCTGTTTCTTTAACGCGAGAGGAAGCGATGCGGAGGGGTGGAAAATGGCAGAGCTGCAGATGTTACTAGAGGAGGAGATCCCGTCTGGCAAGAGGGCGCTGATAGAGAGTTACCAGAACCTGACCCGGGTGGCGGACTACTGTGAAAACAACTACATACAGGTGAGGAGCGGGGGCGGCCGGGGCGGCGGGGCCGGCGGGGGCGGCCGGGGCGGCGCTGGGCGCGGTGGGAGCTGCCCCACTCCGCCGCCCTCCGCCCCGGCCCGAGCGGCCGCCGCGATACAGGAAGTGGCCGCCGCGAGAAAATGGGCGAGGAGCAGGGCCGCCGCGGGCGCCGCGGCCCGACGCCGCTCCCAGTGTGCCCGGCCGGCTGTGCTCCCGGCAGCCTGCCCGGCCGGCTGTGCTCCGGCAGCCTGCCCCGGCCCGGCTGTGCTCACCTCAGCCCGCCGAGACCGCCGGTCCCCAAAGCCTGCCCCGGTCGAGCTCTGCTTCCCGCAGTCTGCCTTGCCGGGCTGTGCTCCCCACCGCCTGCCCTGGCTGGGGTCTGCGCCTACACCCCGCAGCTTTCCCTGCCCGGGCTCTGCTCCCGGCAGTTTCCCCCGCCCGGGCTCTTTTCTGCAGCCTCCCCTGGCCGGGTCGTGCTCCCCGCAATCTTCTCCTAGCCGATTCGTGCGCCCCGCGGCCTCTCCTCCTGCCCGGGTTGTGCTCCCGGTAGCCTCTCCTGTCTGGGTCGTGCTCCCTGTAATCTCCCCTGCCCGGGTTCTGCTCTCCGCAGTCTCCTCTTGGCCGGTCTCTACTCCGCGCTGCTGCTTTTGGTCAAGGTTCGCCCCTAGACACCTCAGTCTTCCCTGGCCGGGGTCGGTCCTGACACCCACTCTTTCCCTGTCCGAGGTCCTCCTAGAGATCCCGCATTCTCCCTTGGTCGCCTTGGTCCCCCACCCCTAGCTGTCGCCCCTCTGCGGAATATGAGTCTAGTACTTAGCTGCGAGAGGAATGGGCAGGGAAGAGGCGCTGGGAAAGGAAAAGCGGGATGTGTGTCGTTGGAGGGTGGGGTGGGGGTGAGGTGATTATGTCAGTTCATCCTACAGGGTGTGCCTTTTATTTATTTAAAAGAAATATCACGAGTCACATTTATACAGACCTCCCAATCAGGTGCAGGGAGTGAGAACTGAGGGTTTGATAGAATTCATCTTAAAAATCTTTTAATTGAAGGTTTGGAAATCCGCGTGCTTGGCAGTTTTCAAGTCGTTTTTTTCCTCCTCATCATATTTACTTCCGCTTTAGGATAATGTATACTCGGTATTATAGATCACGAATGATTCATAGGGGAATTCATTGGGAAAATGTCTTAAATACTTATCTTCCTCTAAATGTTCATGGATTTTTGGATTGACAGTGGTGTGTCGTAGTGGTTGCTTATTTTCTGAGCTTTCTTTCTAACCCAAGTTAATGTATAGAGGAATATGAATAAAGTAGATTAGCAAACCTTATTTAGTCTTTAAATCACAATGTAGAATTACTAATTTATCAGGAAGTTCTTGGCATTTTGACTATTACAGATGCTTGCTTGAATTTATTGGTGATTGTTAGTGAATTGTATGCAGTAGTTTGGCTTGTAGTCTCATGGTTGTGTAAAAACTAGTAGTTTGCACTAGATGCAAATAAAGTAGTAGAATTCTTTGTATCAGATAAGGAGACTAGAAAATAACTTCTGGTTGATAAGGCAAGACCTGAGCAGTCTTTGAGAAGTTATGGTTAGGGTTCTTCAGACCTGCAGTATGTAAATGAGCTTTCCAGGTGATTATCATTTTCAAGAGCCAGTAGTTTCTGTGTTAGCAGATACTTTAGGCTTTATTTCCAGAGGGAGATATTGTTTTGAGACTTGTTTGAATATTTGTCAGTTTCCATATTAGTAATACTCAATCTGGAGTGGTACTCCAAGGAATTTGTCTTCATACTGGCTTTTCCAACCTCTGGCTTTGGTAATCTGCCGATAAACTTGTTGAATGCCTGCTATGCCTACTATATTACTTGTTTTGAAAACTATATATAGCTGATTAAAAACACATTTTAAGGGGCTGAAGGAATGGCTCAGTGGTTAAGAGCAGCTGTTGCTTTTGCAGAGGACCTGGGTTCAATTCCCAGCACCCTCATGGTAGTTTACAACCATCCTTAACTCCAGTTCCAGGAGATCCATGCCCTCTTCTGATCTCTGGGGACACCAGACACATACCTTGTATACATATATACATACATGTAGGCAAAATTCTCGAAAATAAAATGAGTAAGCCGAATAAATACATTAAACATGTTTTAAAATCTTTTTTTCCCCTCCGAGACAGGATTTTCCTGTGTAACAGCTCTGACTGTCCTGGAACTCACTCTGTAGACCAGGCTGGTATCGAACTCACAAGAGATCCGCCTACCTCTGCCTCCCGAATGCTGGGATTAAAGGTACCACCACAGCCTGGCTCTTAAAAATCTTACAGAAATGTGGATATAAAGTAAAAATAGAAAAGTGATCTTGTATTTTATAGATACTAAAAAATGTACAACTTTTACTTATTTTAGCATGGGTACCCAGCACCCTCTTCTGGACTACATGGGGACCTGCACTCATAAGTGTATAGACACACCCACAATTAAAACACAGTTAAGCACACCCACTTTAATTGCTAATAGCCCTGATTATATTAAGTAGTTGTGTTACTTCTTTTTCTTTGCTTTGTGCGTGTTTGTTCTCAGACACAACCTATTCTAGCTCATGCTGGTGGAACTCTTGGTTCTCCTGTTTAGCCTCCAGGTGCTATGACTAGAAGTATAGCTACCATGGCTTACCCAGCTGTGAAAAACAAAAACAATGTTTTTTTTTGAAGGGACAGGGTCTCATTATGCAGGCATGAAGCTTGTGATGTAGACGATGCTGGACAACAGAGATCCCCCTCCTCTGTCTCATCTCCTAGGATTAAACATGTACCACCACACATGGTGAGGAGAATTATCATACCTACTGTGAGACATTAATTGCTGTGTGTTTTATCATGATAATTATTTTGCTATTTTTTTACATCTTGAGAACTCAGGCCTGTTCTGCTGCGTTGTTTGGGCGAGTCCTTGGAGTGCTTTGTGCCCTGCTGAGTTTAGTTCTTAATTGAGTCATTAAAAGCCAAATTTATTAAAAGATTTCTTAAGCTGTCTTAAAAAGGATGAAATTCAAAAGTTATGGGGGTCGGGGACTGGAGAAATGGCTCAGCAGTCAAGAGTACATACTGCTTTAACAGGATCAGACCAGAGTTCACATCTCAGCACCCACATTCAAGGAATCTCATGCCCCCTTCTGGATGTGTGGGCACATGCTTACATACATATGCACACACAGATCTTTTTCAAAATGTTATAGGGAGGCTGGGTGTGGTGGTGCACACCTTTAGTCCCAGCACTTGGGAGGCAGGGACTGGTGGATCTCTGAGCTTGAGGCTGGCCTGGTCTTCAGAACGAGTTCCAGGACAGCCAGGACTGTTTGTTACACAGAGAAACCCTGTTTGGAAAAACCAAAACCATCCAACGGGACAGAATATTAAAATTTTTTTATTTTTATTTATTTATTTTTATTTTTATTTTTTAATTTTGAGACAGTATTTCTCTGTATTGCTTTGGAGCCAGTTCTGGAATGTGCTTTGTAGACCAGGCTGGCCTCTACTTCACAGAGATCCGCCTGCCTCTGCCTCCTGAGTGCTGGGATTAAAGGCATGCGCTACCACTTCCCGGCTAAGATATTTTTATATTGGTATTTAGAAAAGCCTTTGCTGTTTCTGTTTGATGTAAGATTGCTTTTTTTTTTTTTTTTCTTTTTTTTTTCTGATTGACTCTAGGACCATTGATCCTTGAGCACAGCCAGTTACTAGCTAAGTGAACAGTAGAAAGTAAAGAAAAAGAAAAGTTACTTGGGATGAAGATTGTACTGGTTCAGATAAGGATAGAAATGTCTTTGAGAAGTTAGGGTTATGGTACTTCAGACCTCCAGTAAATGTGCTGTCCACGTGATTGTTTTCAGGAGCCAATGGTTTCTGTGCTAGTACTCCAAGAAATCTGTTTTCATATTTTCTTTTCCATCCTTTGCCTTTGGTGATCCTAGTTTTTCTGGCTGAAATTCATTTGGATTGGCAAATACTTTTTAAAAGTATGTTTATTATTTTAAATTATGAGTGTGTCTCTTGTTCTGTGTTTGCATGTGTCACCAGAAGCTCCTGTGATTATATTTTAATTCTTAGTTCTTACATACTAATGTGAAATAGCTTAACTTCAGCTCCCATAACATTTGCTTCCTTATTGAATCTTGGAAAGGAGGTAACTTTTGACACAGAAACAATTTGAGGTTGGTAGAGCTTGGCTGTTTTGGTATTGTACAGTTTATGTTTGTTTATAAGAGGGGCCAATTGTTAAAAGTGCTACTCCTGCATTTAAAACTTTTTATTTGAAATGTAGAAGTTGGTAAATATCTGTAACCCAACACTCAGGAGGCTGTGGCAGGAGGACCATAATTTTCATATGAGAAGCTGAGACTAACCTACCTAGCCTTCATAGCAGGACTTCATTTAAAAAAAAAAAAAAAAAACCCAAAGAAACTTAAAAAAAAAAAATAGTAGTGTTTTGAAAAACAGTTTCATTATCTTAACAAAGGAGACTGGCCTCAAATTTCTGGGCCCAAGCAAACCTCCTATAGCCATAGCACAAGCCTGCCTGCATGGGTGCCTCTCTAGCCACCGCCCCTTCCATTCTTTTCCCCTCTGCCTCCTCTTTGTTGTATTCGTTTACCTTCTTACTCTTGCTCTTCTCTTCTTTTGCTCTTCCTCCTTTTCCTGGGCCACAGACAAACCATCTAGGTTCAGAGACATTAAATATCTAATGTAAATAAAGTTCAATAGCTAGTAATAATTCCTGGAATAAACACTAAATCTTTAGATTCCAATACTAAATTCCTTTAAAACCTAAATTGGTTACGTTCTGCAAAAAGTTGCTTTAAAAAGAATGTGTGTGCTAGGTGGTGGTAGCTCACGCCTTTTTGATCCCAGTACTTAGGAGGAGGCAGAAGCCTGTGGATCTCTGTGAGTTTGAGGCCAACCTGGTTTACAAATTGAATTTTGGAAAGGTAGGATTGTTACACAGAGAAACCGTGTTTTGAAAAACAACAACAACCACCCCCCCCAAATGTGTGAGGAAAATAATTAGAGATAGTAAAGGGTAATATTTGTGTCCTTCATTGAATTTGGATGCTCAACTCTCTTAACCTAGTTTGGCATAGAATTTGCATGAAACCTACATATATATTCTTGTATGTTTTAAGTCCTGTCATCTCTAGTAGATCACTTACAAACTGAATACAGTTTAAGTCCTATGAAAATATTTTTAAAACACTACATTTATTGTGTGTGTATACATATTTGCCACTGTGTGTAGATAAGAGGACACTTTGTAGGGGTTGATTCTCTTTCTACCTTATGGATCTTGGGGATTGACCTAAGTTATCAGGCACTTTTACCTGCTTAGGGATCATACTGACACTAAATTCTTAGCATTTTCCTACACAACAGTTTTTAGGAATAGGGACAAGAAAGTCTGTGAAGCAATGGAGGGAGATTCCTTTACAAAATAGTTTGGCTCAGCAGTAGGTTTAATACATGATTGCTGAACCCACACAGATAAGGAGAATCAATTGATCTTGTTTATTGAGTGCCTACTCTGTTACAATCTTTTTTGTATTTTCCTTATAACCTGTCTATCATAGGGAGTGCCCTTGTACAGATGAGGATTTTTTTGTTTTTGTTTTTGTTTTTCCAGACAGGGTTTCTCTGTGTAGTTTTGGAGCCTATCCTGGCACTTGCTCTGGAGACCAGGCTGCTCATAGAGATCCGCCTGCCTCTGCCTTCTGAGTGCTGGGATTAAAGGCACCAATGCCCAGCTTATAGATGAGGAATTTAAGACTCAGAAAAGGGTAATAAATTTTGTTTGGTTGTACAGTTAATGACTCGAAGATTTCTCTGCTGTGACAGATGACATGGGTGGAGTAGTTTGCATATCACAGTTTTTATAAGAATCTAGACCTCAGAGTAAGTGGACCTGTTGGACAGGTATGTGAGCCTCACAACTCCAGCACCATTCTTTGAAAATACATTCTAAGTTCTAAGCTGCAAACAGAAGAGCAGGGAGTTTTGTGCTTTGGAGATTTGTCAGTAAGTGTCAGGCTAGCTTTTCCTTGAGCTCAGTGTTTCTGAGTGCAGACTGCTCTTCCAGAGGACCCAAGTTGATCCCAGCACCCGTTCTGGAGGTTCACAATCACCTGTAACTGCAGCCCCAGGAAGATCTAATGCCTCTGGCTTGTGTGGGCACCTTCACTTATGTGCATATGCTCAACACATGGGCACACATGTATATACATGTTTTAAAACAAATCTTAGCTGGGTATGATGGTGTACACTTTTAATCCCAGCACTAGGGAGGCAGAGGGAGGCAAATCTCCATGAGTTTGAAGCCAGTTGGTCAATTTAGCAAGTTACAGGGCAGCCTTGAGATCCTTTCTCAATATATATGTGTGTGTGTTAACTCCAATCATGACTCCTTAGATATTCTCAATTTACATTGAACTGAAATTTTTACCTTTTTCTGCAGACCAGGCTGGCCTTGAATTCACAGAGATCTGCCTGCCTCTGAATCCCAAGTGCTGGGATTAAAGGCGTTTGCCACCACTGCCCAGCTAATTTTTACCTTTTTCATATGAACATTGTTCTTATTGAATTTATAGAATATTTGCATAATCTAATATTAGATTCAAACTCTTATCCCAATTCCTTTTTTATATGCTTTTGTTGACTCACAGGTCTTCACATTTAACTTCACTAAGAATAAATACATACTGTAAACAGCTGTACCCGTGGGGAGCTAAACATCTCTTTTAGAACAAAAAGATACTTTTTCATCTGTCAGAATAAACCAGACAAAGCAAAGTGTAAAAGAGGAATTAAGAGCCTGGAATCCAGTTGCAGAGAGGGAGAAGTGATGAGTGAGCAGAGGGGTTAGAACGAGACTGGAGAAACCCACAAAGACAGCTGACCCAAACAAGGGGTTGTTAATGGACCCCAGACTGATTGCTGGGAAACCAGCATAGGACTGTTTCAAAGCCCCTGAATGAGGATGTTAGTTTGGAGGTCTGGGAAATATATGGGGCCTCTGGTAGTGGATCAGTATTTATCCCTAGTATAGGAAAAGACTTTGGGAGCCCTCTCCACATGGAGGGAGGCTCTCTCAGCCTAAACACACGGGGAGGGTCTAGGCCCTGCTCCAAATGATATGTCAGACTTTGAAGATCCCTCACAGAAGGCTGCACCCTCCTTGGGGTGCAGAAAGGGGTTGTATTGGGGGTGGGGGGGCAGGGGATGAGGGGAGGGAGAAGGAACTGGGATTGACATGTAAAAGAAGCTTGTTTCTTAAAAAAAAAAAAAAAAAAGCCTGCCTGGTAGTACTTTGTCTTTAATCCCAGCATGGAGGCAGAGGCAGGCACATAGATTTCCTGTGAGTTTGATGCTAGCTAGATCTACATAGAGAGTTTTTGTATAGGTTCTGTCTCAAAAAAGAAACAAAGAAAGCCAGACCATGACTAATCAAAAGTCACATTACCCCCCCCCCCAAGTCTCTCAGCATTAAAATTACAAACAGAAAAAGAGAGATACATTAGTTTTAACGCAAGCTTCCAAATGATATGTAGACCCAAAATATACTCAGTAGTTTTCTTTGGGGCTATTTATTACTGGTGAGAATTGATGGGACTTTTATTTATTTATTTATTTGTTTATTTGTTTATTTATTTATTTATTTATTTATTTGGTTTTTCAGGACAGGGTTTCTCTGTAGGTTTTGGAGACTGTCCTGGACCTCTCTCTGAAGACCAGGCTGGCCTCGAACTCACAGAGATCAGCCTGCCTCGGCCTCTGCCTCCTGAGTGTGGGATTAAAGGTGTGCACCACCACCTCCTGGCTGATGGGACTTTTTTTTATTAATTTTTAAAAAGTACTTATTTTTTGAGGAAACATTTTGCTCTAGGTTTTGCTCTATAGTTGCTTGGCACTATTGCTTTTGTGTCTGTGATGAGGAAGCATATTTCAGTGGAGAGTATTAGAAGATGACCCTCAACGTGATAGCTGGGTATGTCAGTCAGGGTTCTCTAGAGAAAGAACCAATCGCATGAATATGAAAAACAAAGCAAATTCATTAGATGGCATGCCCAGTACAGGCTGGACCGTTCAGTAACGACTGTCTACTTTGGAGAGGCTTCACACTTAGTAGCTGCTCTGTCCACAGGGCTGGCTGCCTCAACAGTCTCAGTGTTGGCAGCCTGGAAGATGGATTCCTCAAGAGTAGTGGTTTTCAGTTTGTCCTGGAAGGCTGAAGAGGCTGTGGTGTCTTGCTAGCACAGGGTGCAGCAGCAGTGAGCAGTAATAGCGGGGTAGATGGATGCATTCAGTATTAAGGAAGGAGCTCTTCTCTCAGACTTCTTTCTGTGTATCTGGGTCACTGCTGGGAGGTGTTGTCAGAGTTCATCATTGAATGAATAATAGGAAAAATAACAATGAATGAATTTTGGTATAAAAAGAAATAGCCAACTTGATGATTTTAACAGTATATACATATCTTTAGAAAGCAGAGTTTGAGATTGTTTTTCAGTGGTATCCTTCTGTTGACTCAAATACATGTTCTCTTGGCTCTACTAATTTTCTCCACTTAGAAAAATTTCAGAATTAATTGGTAGTGTATTAGTGTTTGAAAGAGAATCTGAGAACAAATAGAGTGTCTAAGAAGGGTAATGTGTTTTTGCTGCTAAATGTAGCCTGATGTGATGGCTATTGCCTATAATCCTGTCACTTAGGTTGTGGTAGGAGGATCACCAGGAGTTCATGGCAGCCTGTGTTAACAGAGTGAGTTCCAGGGCAACCTAGACTAGACTAGAATGAGACCCAGACTCAAACAAATTTCTGAATAAACAAACAGACAAATAATAAAATACTGCAAAACAGCTGCCTCTCTTCATCTTTTCCTTCCTCCCTTCTATCCCTCCCTTTCTTCCCTCTTTTGTAGCCCAGGCTAGCCTCTAATTTGTTATTAGCTGAGGATGCCCTTGAACTCCTGTTTTCCTGCCTCTACTATGCTCTGGAATCAAGAACCACCGTGGCACACAGCTAGGTGCATGGTTCTTTACAACTGTGTTATCCTTCGACTTGTTCCTGCACTTCTGCCCCAAACTACCACTAGTTCATCTGACAGGTTCTATTGTTGTTATTGTTATTATTATTATTATTATCTTTACATTAGGCGTGCGTGCGTGCGTGTGTGGAGAGGAAGATGGAAGGAAGGAGGGAGGGAAAGAGAGAGTTGTGCACCTGTTACAGTTCCCATCTCAAGAGTTGATCTGTTCCTTTCACTATGGGTTCTAATGGTTAACCTCGATTTTTAGATTGTTAGGTTTTCACTGGCCAGCACTTTCCCCTGCTGAACCATATTTCGGTCCCCCACTGAGTCTTTTTAAATGACTTAAAATAATTCTTTTTTTTTTTTTTGTTTGCTTGTTTGTTTTTTGAGATAGACTCATCATGTACCCGAAACTCATGGCAACCTCCACCCTTTCTTTATCTTTGAGTGCTGGGACTGAGGTGTGAACCACCACACCTGTATTTTTTTTTTTTTTTTCTTAAGTGCAATAAAATGCTCCAATATGAGAGGCGGCACTGGAGAATGTCTCCCAGCTGACTCACTAAGTGAGTCACATTAAAAAAAAAAAAAAAAATCTGTTGCGCTCAACAAGAAGGAGAGCATGCCTGGTACTGGAAACCTAGCCAACTCTCCAGAGCTAGTCAAGTCATGGATCTTGGAAGAGAACCTAAAACTGCCACTTTCTAAACCAGCATAATCCTTAATTACATTCTAAATAATTTTTTTTCATACAGTATATTTTGATCATATTATTCTCCTCTCCCAACTCTTTCCAGATCCAGCTGTGTGTGTATGTGAGTAGGGTACTTCCAAAAGCAAAAACAAAAACCAAAAAACAAAAACAAAAACAAAAAACAAAAAGAGAAAATCAAAACAACAAAAACCCTAGTAAGATAAAATGACAACAAAACAAAATATGAACAAAAAACATGGAGTCCATTTTGTTTTATGTTGGTCAACTACTTTTTTTTTTTTTTTTTTTTGGTTTTTCGCGACAGGGTTTCTCTGTGTAGCTTTGGAGCCTAACCTGGCACTCAATCTGGAGACCAGGCTGGCCTCAAACTCACAGAGATTCGCCTCCTGAGTGCTGGGATTAAAGGCGTGCACCACCAACACCCGGCAGGTCAACTACTCTTAGGCATGGTGCTTGCCCTGGAATATGGTTGGTATATCCAGTAATGCTTCTTTATAGAAAACTGATTTTTCTTTTCCCAGCAGGTATCAGTTGCAAATAGCTTCTTGGTTTAGACTGGGCCTTTTGTCCATTTCACCTTCCCTTTTGCTGGTACTTTGGTTTGATCTTGTGCAGGTTTTGTGTGTGCTGTTAATTCTGAAATCTTACGTGTATCAGCCCTTACGTGTCTATGGAAGATACTGTTTTCTTGGAGTCATGTGCCACCTCTGGCTTTGACATCTTTGTACCTCCTCTTTTGAGCAGATGCATTTCACATAGAAACATTCTAAATATTGGTCCTTAATTGTAGTCTTCACCTCGAATTAAGGAAACTTCTCTTTGCAGTAGAGAGGCACATTAGAGAAAATGACAGTTGAAGTGCAGAATTGTGGAGCCTAGTTCCCACTGTTAAGTCTATAGCCCAACTCCTGCACTTAAGGCTCAGGATCATTGCAGAAGAGGGGTGGAAAGACTAAGAGCCAGGGAACAGGAAGTTTGAAGTGGGATTGTCTCCTAGAAATGGCAGAAGCTACACTCATAAAGTCTCACTAACATGCCTGCCTAAACATGATGTGAACAAGGACTACACTAGTAGACATGCCCATAAGGCCTCAACCCCAGACCCCCCCCCAAAAAAAAAAAATCAAACAACAAAAAATAACAACAAAAAACTACAGGGAACCAAGGAATTTGGGAAAAATGGTCTTCCCCAAAGAAGAGCCCCCACCCTTTCCCCTAATTGGTTATCAGACTCCAAAAGGTCAGCCCTGAAAACATACATACAAGTAACATTGTATGGACTGAGCAGGTTGTATTTATTTATTTAGGAATACACACATATACAGAGACATACTCCAACCTAATTAAAGAAAAAAACACACTCCAACAATTAAAGAAAAAGAGGCCCTGGATTTGAAAGAGAGCAAGGTGGGGGTATATCATGGGAGGGTTTGGAGGGAGAAGAGTCGGTAGAAGTGATAGAAGGAGAAGGAGAATGGAGGAGTAGAAGAAGAAAAGAGCAACGTGTTTCCTCTCTCTTTCTCTCTCTTTCTCTCTCTCTCTCTCTCTCTCTCTCTCTCTCTCTCTCTCTCTCTCTCTGGTTTTTCGAGACAGGGTTTCTCTGTGGCTTTGGAGCCTGTCCTGGAACTCACTCTGTCAGACTGGCCTCGAATTGACAAGAGATCCGCCTGCCTCTGCTGGGATTAAAGGCGTTCGCCACCAATGCCCGGCTGAGCAATGTGTTTCTGTTGCAAGCTAAAAAGTGTTTGGACCAGTCACAGCCTTGTCCCTAACATCATTTTCCATCATCAAGAGGTGTGTTTTAGCCAGGCGGTGGTGGCGCATGCTTTTAATCCCAGCACTCAGGAGGCAGAAGCAGGCAGACCTCTGAGTTCGAGACCAGTCTGGTGTACAAGAGCTAGTTCCAGGACAGCCTCCAAAGCCACAGAGAAACCCTGTCTTGGAAAAAGAAAAGAAAACAAAAGAAAAGAAAACAAAACAAAACAAAAACCAAAACAAAAACACTCTCCCTCTGGCTAAGTTGGTAATAGTTGCAGGGCCACTTAAGAGTTCCTCAAGGCATGTGATAGTAAAAGCCTGATCCCAGTATTTCAAACAGCCTTGGCTGGGGTCTTCCTTGAGGAGCTGCAGTCTTAGCTTGATTATCTCAAGGTGTATAGGGTGGGGGTGCTGGGGGTGGGGGTGGTCGCTAGTGTCAGCATGTGGGTGCACACCTGACTCTTAAGTAATTTGTTTTGGGTATTTTTTCTTGTTTTGTCTTTTGTCCTTTGCAGACAAGGGCTATTCTTGAACTTGCTGTGTAACTAAAAACCAAATCCTCCTGCTATCTTTCAAGTACTGGGATTTTAGGAGAGTGTCACCATTCTTGGCTTTTATCAAAAATTTTAAAATATTTTATAATTTATTTATGCATGTGAGTGTTTTGTCTGCACACCACATGCCTGCCTGATGTCCACTGATAACCAGAAAAGGTGCCAGATTCTCTGGAACTGGAATTCCATTATGGGTGCTAGGTACTGAATCTGGGTCCTCTGCAAGAGCGATGATTGCTGGGCCATCTCTCTAGTCCCCACCCCACACCTAGCTTTTAAGTGACTCCTAAATTTGCCTATTCTGTATCCACTGCATTAGCTGTTGATTAGATACTTGCTATTGGTTCCGAGTCACCCTTTTCTTCACACATCTTCTTCTGATCCATTATCTACATTGAGCTTCTGTTGCAGTACTATGGCAATATTAAAGTAGAAATCTGGACTGATGAGGTTTATTGGGTCAAAGCACTTGCTGCCAAGCCTGATGACTTGAGTTAATCTTTGGGACCATGGCATTCATTGAGAGAATTTACTCCCACCAGTTGTCCTCTGACTTTCACATTTACACTATGGAATGCATGCAGGCAAGCAAATAAATATTTTTTTAAAAAAGATGGTGAACTGGTTACAGTGGCACACACCTTTTATCCTGCCTCTGCCCCCGAGTGCCGGGATTAAAGTGTTCCGCTGTGGTAGTCTTGGTTTAATTTAATTCTTAAGGGATTGGGCTGCTGAGTGGAACACAGTTGAAGAGGTGAGAGCAGAATCAGCCAGCAGGGAGAGTATAAGCAGGTAGATAGTATGATGCTGAGTAATTGGACCAGTGCATATTTTTTCGACACAGTGGATTGCATATGGTGTAAGAGAAAGAACTCTAAGGATGACTCCAGCCTTAAGCACCACTGTGTTCCTTAAGCATTTGTTTAGATGATAGCAGATGGTTGGGCCCTGGGGGTGGTTTGCAGGGAGAAGAGTATGAAAATGTCTGGTTATGTGAACTATGAAATACCTATTAAGCACATGGGCCAGTTGGCCATGGTGGGGCTCAGGGAAAAAATATATGGTATATGAAAAAATCATTTACCAACATTACCAATGTCTCATAGAAAAAATGTTTAAATATTGAAAAGCTTTCAGGCTCAAGTTGACAAATATATTTTCCCCTTCCTTCCTTCCTTCCTTCCTTCCTTCCTTCCTTCCTTCCTTCCTTCCTTCCTTCCTTCCCTCCCTCCCTCCTCCCTCCCTCTCTCTCTCTCTCTCTCTCTTAACTTCAGAATTAAAATTTTATTTATTGGTGACAAGTCTGGCTGGTTATTTTCCTTAAGTGATGAGGTTATCATCAGCAGAAGATTGTCTACCAGTACTCAAGCCTGGAAGCAATATTTTGTGTGTCAGGTTTTAAAAAAGAAATAATGATATATAAAAATTGTCTCATTTTACAAATATGTTGTATAGCTGCTTTTTCCTTTGTAACAAATGCAGTTGTTGTGTATTTAGCTGCTCTTGTGGGGAGGGATTGGGATATGGTCTTGCTTATACATCTCCAGCTTGGAATTTGCTGCATATACCAGGCCAAACTCAGAAATCCACCTGCCTCTGCCTCCCAAGTGCTGGATTGTCAAGTTCAAGGCTAACTTGAGCTATATAGGGAGAAACAGTCTGGAAAAAAAGATTGATCTTGATCTTGTGAATATTGCCTTCCTGAAGCATACCACACTAAAGAATCTTTGTATAGCAGGTTGATTTAGTAGACTGTGATAATGGGAGCTTGAATTTTAAATATCACAGGATACTGGATATGTATATTGAGCATCTGTGACTAAAGTAGATTGAGCAATCTCATTAAAAAATTTAACATTATTTATGCATGAGTCTTCCTGGCATACTACATAGTATATATTATTTTTAATAATTTTAGTAAATAGAAGGATTGGAGATGGTTAAGAGAATAGCATTTGGTATTCTTCTGGAGGACCTGAGTTCAGTTCCTAGCACCCATATTGGGTGGTTCACAACCACCTACAACCCCAACTCCTGAAAAGCCAACATTCTCTTTTGGCCTCTGAGGGCATCTACATCATGTGCACATACCTACACACATACATATAACTTAAAAAAATTAGGAGCTGGAGAGATGGCTCAGTGGTTAAGAATAGTTGATGTTCTTCCAAAAGGCCTGAACTCAGATCTCAGCACCCATGCCACATGTCTCACAACTTCCTGTAACTCTAGTTCCAAGATTTGACACCTTCCTCTGGCCATGGTGGACATGCTCTCACATGTGGCAGGCATTCAAACTAATGCACATAAATAAAAATAATAAATCTTTAAAAAATGCTTTGGGAGCTGGGCATTGGTGGCGTACGCCTTTAATCCCAGCACTCGGGAGGCAGAGGCAGGCGGATCTCTGTGAGTTTGAGGCTAGCCTGGTCTCCAGAGCGAGTGCCAGGACAGGCTCTAAAAAAAAAACCTTTTTAGATCTGGAGTCTTTCTGTTATATATATCTTAAAAACTTGCCTGTATCTGTTTTCTACAGTTCTGTCTACCAAAATTTAGTTATATGGTTATTTTTGGGCTGTTGTTCAAAATGACTTTTAGGAAAGAGTGAAAAAATATGTTTTTACTCTAAAATGAAGTAGTAATTTTTAATTCCAGTGTGTTTCAAATTGGATTTAAAGAAATTTTATTGTCCTGGATAGATGACTCAATAGTTATGATCACTGTTTATTCTTGTAAAGGATCTGAATTCAATTCCTGATACCCACATGGTGGCTCATAGCCATCCTAACTCAAGTTCTAGGGGATCTGATGACCTCTTCTGACCTTCACAGGCATCAGGCATGCACATGGTACATAAACATGCAGGCAAAACACTCATAAGAATAAATTAAGTACATCTAAAATTAAAAATTAAAAAAAAAAAGAAATCTGTTGTTGGGAGCCAATGAGGTAAAAGTACTTGCTCCAAAGCCTGAATACCTGAGTTCTTTCCCTGGAACCTACATAGGTCTTCCACTATGTAGGAAGTTCTGAAACTGACAACCAAGTTTCAGAACTTACCCTTGAAATTGCTACATACATTTACACATCCATCAATAAATGTTAAAAAGGAAAATCCATTGTTAATATCCATGGTACTTATAAATCTCTTTTCAGCACCACCCCCCCACATATATACTTCAAAAAAAAAAAAGTGACTAAATGAGAAGAGGAGAAAATGACTTTGAGGGTATTTTCTTGTTTTAGCTGTTTGTCTGCCATTCTCCTTCTTTTATTTGACAGGATCTCATTAGGTTGACCTCCCAATTACATTTTTCCCCAGTCAACCTAAGGGTTTTTATAATTAGGGTACTGAAGCCATAGGTATGGCAGATTCCCTCTGCTTTACTTGATACTACTTCTTTGGGTAGTGGTTGTTGCTGTGGCCACATTTCTTTTTATTTGGTTTTTCTAGACCATAGCTTTGGAGCCTATCCTGGCACTCGCTCTGGAGACCAGGCTGGCCTCGAACTCACAGAGATCTGCCTGCCTCTGCCTCCCGAGTGCTGGGATTAAGGGTGTTTGCCACCAACGCCGGTGTGGCCATATTTCTTGTTGCAGTTTATAGCCCAGGTATGCAGGTGAGCTACAGAACATCTTGTCCTAGTTGTACTTGAGGGCGAGCTGTCACAGGGTGGGCCAGTTGATGCCACTGTTCAGGCATTGCACTAGGTGCAGGGTAAACTCTTAATGGATATTGTAGTTGGACAAAGAGCAGTCAGAGCTGTCACAGGGTGGGCCAGTTGATGCCACTGTTCAGGCATTGCACTAGGTGCAGGGTAAACTCTTAATGGATATTGTAGTTGGACAAAGAGCAGTCATCTTCTAGCTTTTGGATGATGATATTATATGTGATGGTGAGTTGGTAACATTTCTTGGTAATGCCACTGGGCTTCATCTCAAGAGCTGTGGTCTTGTGAGTCAGGTCTTCTCAAAGACCTGTATCTTGGCTATTACTGGGCTGCTCTGTTGAAGAGAAAGAACGGGGCTCAGTTCTTGAACCTCTTGCCTTAGCTTCACAAATGCTAGGATTACAGGGCTCTAGCATCATATCTGACTCTGGGTTTTATTATATGCATTTATTACTTTTGTGAAGGGGTGGGGCTTTGGATGAATTCATTTTTCCATGTCATTTTTAATAATTTACTTTTTATTTTTATGTGTATTGGTGTTTTGTCTGTGTGAGTGTGTCAGATCTTGGAAGTACAGACAGTTGTGAACTGCCATGTGGTTGCTAGGAATTGAACCTGGGTCCTGTGGAAGAACAGTCAGTGCTCTCAATTGCTGAGCCATCTCTCTAGCCACCAGGCCAATTTAAAAAGGTTTGAAAATCCATTTTGCTTTTCTAGCTCCAAGTGCCATTAAAGTTTATAATATTCAAATTCACTGAATTGTGGGAATTTGTCTTCCTAGTTTGTCCTGATGTTTTGTTTTGAATGCCATGAAGATCCCAGAGGGAACTGGCAAGATTTTGTATGATCTCAAGTTAGAATCACAAAGTTCCAAAATAAATACTTAGTAAAGTGAAATGTATCTATAACAATGTGTAATGTGCTTCACAGTGAGAATATATTAATTATATATAATATAATTATATATAATAACTTGTTCAGTTATTCAGCAGCTTAAAAACTGCATTTGTTTGGGGACTTCCCTGGGGGAAAAAAGAAAAAAACTTCATTTGTGTGTATGGGTGTGTGTGTGTGTGTGTGAGAGAGAGAAAGAGAGAGAGAGAGAGAGAGAGAGAGAGAGAGAGAGAGAGAATGTGTTTATGTGTGTGTGAGCAAATGTCTAAGCAAATGTGTGCCATGGTGTGACTGTGAAGGTCAGGACAACTTTTGAGAGTCACTTCTCTCTTCTTCCATCATGTGGGTCCTGGGGACCAAACTCAGATTAGGGTGGCAGGTCCCTTTACCCACTGAGCCATTTTACTTACCTTTTTGGTTTTAAAAGTTTGTTTATTTATTTTGGTTTTTTGAGACAGGGTTTCTCTGTGAAACAGACCTGGCTGGCCTGGAACTCACTTTGTAGATCATGCTGGCCTCAAGCTCCCGAGTGCTGGGATTAAAGGTGTGCGGCACCACTGCCTGGCAAAAATTTATTTTTTTATTCTGGTCTTAATGTTGTTCAGGCTGGTTTTGAACTCCTGATCCTTTTGCCTCCACCTTCCAAGTGCTGGATTACAGGTGTGTGCTGGGGTGCCAGCATGCTTTTTGGAGACACTCAGGCTGGCCTTGAAGTCCTAGCCTCAGGTTCTTCCACCTTAGGCTTCCCTGTGAGTGGAGTTAAAGTTGTGAGCCACCATGTCTCAACTCAGCAACTTTATATTTGCTATTAGGCATGCCAGTGGTTTTGTTAATAAGATTAGTCACTCTCATCAAATGATTTTCATCTGTCTTTCTCAGTGATCAAATAAATCATAAAACATACTAAATAATATAGGGAAAACACATTGGCATGGCAAAGTTCCTCTACACAGCTTGTTATTTGGAAGAAGAAACATTAGTATTGAGATCTGAAAAGTGTTAATCAAGAAAGCTGGATAGGGAGTGAGGAAAGATAGTGGCGTGTATATAGGCCAGAGGAATGTGAAAGAAAATGATTTCTAACAGTTTACAAACCTGGATACTGTAAGACAGACAAAGGCTAGCTCATGCTACTAATGTCAACACTCTGGAGCCCAGGCCCTAGTATTGCTGCATGTTCAAGGTTAGTTGGGGATAATAGTGAGTTTTAGGGCAGCCTGGATTACAGAGCAGATCCTGTTTCACCCTCTACCCCCCCCAAAAAAAAAAAAAAGAAACAAATATCAACCTAAATCCTCCCCAGACCAAACTAAGAAAGTTACATTTAAGAGTGGAGAAGAGGAGGAACCTAGAGTTGTACTTTGGAAGAACCCTAGAAGAGTTGGTGAGAGGTTGGAGATGTAGTCCTAAGTTGGGGCAGATGTCTGGTATCAACACGGCAGGCTTTCTATCCTAGAAAGAAGAGTATTTGACACTGTTGGCTTGTGTTACACAGGTGGTTAGAAGGAGACTCAATAGTTACTAGTTGCCTGGGAGGCTCTTTCTTCTAGGTATTGTGATGGGTATTGTATTGCCTGTGTTAATATAGCTGTATAGAGATTGTTGCTTGATGGATATATCTAAGAAAATAGAAATTGTTCTGTAGTAAGTGTACCCGTGCACATAACCCACCGACACACAAATCTCTCTCTCTTTTTAAATTAAAATTAGAAACAAGCTTGTTTTACATGTCAGTCCCAGTTCCCTCTCCCTCCCCTCCTCCCCTGCCTCCCATCGACCCCCTATCCCATCCTCTTTCTGCTTCTCAGGGAGGATGAGGCCTCCCATGGGGGATCTTCAATGTCTGCCATATCATTTGGAGCAGGGCCTAGGCCCTCCCCCATTGTCTAGGCTGAGAGAGTATCCCTCTATGTGGAATGGGCTCCCAAAGTCCATTCTTTTGCTAGGGATAAATACTGATCTACTGCCAGAGGCCCCATAGATTGCTGAGGCCTCCTTACTGACACCCATGTTCAGGGGATTTTGTTTCTGTTTTTCGACAAGGTCTCATGTAGCCCTGGTCTGACTTTGAACCCCTGATCTTAGCCATCGATGAAAGACATGGGTCCTCTGAAGGAAAAGGTCAGATGCCTGGGCATGGCACTATATACCGGTAGTCCCAGTACTAAGGATTTTGAGGGGGGGAGATTGAGAATTTCAGGCCAGCTTAGACTATGTAGTGGACCCTGTTCAAAAGCACCCTCTCCCTACAAACAAACAGAATGCTCAAAGATGGCTTATTTCACTTGTATGTGTTCTCTTCTATCATAAAGTGATTATGCCTACAAAAGGCAACTTGCACTCAGAAAAGAATCTGTAAGACCCCCCCCCCCCCTTCTCAACCATTAGTACACAGTTGGTTTCTGACACTTTCCAGCTTTCACTCCTCCACAGTGGGCTTGATTGGCAGAGCAGTGGGTTGAAGAATAGGAATAGGGCTTGACTATTAGCTGGCTGTGTGGGCAGAAGTGGGGAGTGGGGGTGGAGGAAAAAGGACTCCAAGGTCTCTGGCTGTAAGCTATTGTGGCATGAGGTTAAGCTATATAGTCTTTGTGTTTTCATGTTAATTTTGATGTTCTGCAATAATTTTCTGTATTGTATAGATCCTGGCATTTTTATATTTTTAGTAGCTCTTGACAGATCATTTCAAAACATGTATGTCTTTTACATAGATTGAGAACTATCCCCTTTGAAAGGAACTTCCAGAATATTCTAAAGAACTATAGTACACTATCTGGAGAGGGAGATGTCTCAGCAAGTTTAACTAAGTCTTGAATTTAGAAGTTGAGAAGAGGAGGCTTGAGAGGCAACAGATGGAGATTGTAGGCACAGCAGCATGGCATGAGGTGTGTTCGTGAGACCTGAGTAGTAGCAGATGCAAGGGAGGGTAATGGAGTTGATGAGGAAAATGGAGATTTACAAAGGCAAAAGGGGAAAATCCTGTGAGGTGTTTAATTTTAATTGGGCTCATATAATATTAATTAGGATAGCCAAAGAAGGCTTTTGATTGCTGGACTTCAATACTTTGTTAGCTGGATCTTTGTAGTGAACTTCAAGAGGAAGAACTGGCCAAATAAGGGAATGGGCCTTGGTGGCTAGCTTTAGGAATGTCATTTAATGGTTTTTAGCAAGGTAGAGGGAATAGGAAGAATAGGGGAGAAGGGCAAGGCCTGACAGAGCCATGTTTGCCATGCTTGAGTTGGCAGAGTCCTTAAGAAACCTTGAACTCTTCTGTCTTCTTGCCTTCACTCCTCAAATGCTAGAATAAGTGTGTGTAATCTCACAGTGGTTTCTTAAATGTTTTGACCTAGTTGATACCGTAAATCACTGTAATAATTATTATTACTACTTTTTTTTGTGTGTGATGTTTTCTCACTATGTAGTCCTGATTGACTTGGAGCTCACTATGTAGATCAGGTAGGCTTCAAGCTCACAGAGATCTGCCTGCCTCTGCTCCCCAAGTGCTAGGATCAAATGTGTTCGACCATACATGATGATAATTTGTAATGGTCTTGTTATTTAATCTTTGTGGAATCATGGAAGAAAGAGCCGAATGTAGGACTAATTTATTATGAGGAACTTTTTTTGTTTGTTTTTTTTTCAAGGCAGGGTTTCTCTGTGTAGCCTGGGAACCTGTCCTGGCACTCACTCTGTAGACCAGGCTGGTCTTGAACTCAACGTGGATCCACCAGTCTTTGCCTCCCAAGTGCTGGGATTAAAGGTGTGTGCCAGCACTGCCCCGTTTACTGTTAAAAACATTAAAAAATTATATGTATGGGTGTTTTGCCTATGTGTATGCCTGTATACCACATAAGTGCCTGTGGAAGCCAGAAGAAGTGTCAGAACCCCCCCCCCCCAAACTAGAGATTGTTGTGAGCTGCCATGTGGGTGCTGGGAATGAGACATATGTCCCTTGGAAGAGCAGATAGTAACTTTAACCAGTGAGCTATTTCTCTAGCCTGCCATTATTTTTTATGCTATTGTCTGTTCTGAGTTATATCTTGTATATTTTGTTTGATTACACATTTTGTATTAGTGTAGATTATGGCTCTATCCTGTACCAAAGGAATTTGAAATTTGCATTTTTGGGGAAAGGGTTAAATTGAGCTCAAGGATCTGGATTTGCATGCTCCCACCCAATAAAATCGACAACATTGCTCTGTGCTGCCCAGTCTTGTGCTTCAAGGATCAAGAATCCAATAGCTGTGACTGACCAGAGACCACCAGGCCATCCCTTGTCTGTTTGTACTTAGATAGATGATGTATGGGTTGTGTGAGCACACACAAAGCTACCCACTTTCTCTCTGTCACATACAGATGGAACATGCACTGAGTGCATAGACCTATAGTGGATGACTAGGTGAGGGCTCCTTTTAAAATGGTTCTGAAAAGTGTGCTGAGATTTGGGGAGCCATAGAATATTTGAATGCCTTTGAGTTTCCTTTGAAGTTGGATAAAGAAGCCTAGCCAGTCTGGCATATCCAGGAGTCCAAGTTCTGCAGTATCTAGAACTCCCAGGAAGGCTTACTTCTTTCAAGGTCTAAGGGAGGGTGAAGTTTAAAATAGGTTGAATACATTCAGATCCTCAGGCCTGGGTACTCTTTGTTAGAATTAGACCTAGATAAATGACCTTGCATTGGTAAAGTGGGCCTTATCTTGAGACACCTTCTGTTTTCTTTCAGCAAGAAATTATGAGACTCAGTGGCCCACCCAAGAGAAGGCCATCTACTACTTGGCCAATGTGATTAGGTAATGTGCTTAATCTATCAGATCCTGAGAAAAGGGAAGCCCAAACCTTCCTCATATGCAAACTCATGCTGCTATGGTGTGGGGGAAGCATTCTTGAGGTCTTACACTGAATAGAAGGTGATCCCTGAGGGAATCTGAGTCATTAGTGCATAGAATTCGGGGACCACATGATGGAGAGGGACCACAGCCTTGTTAATGAGAATGCAGTTTTGACCAGTTTCTTGTTATTTGGTCCCTTTCTGACTCCCAGGATTGGTTTGTTGCAGGGATATAAGCATTCAACTAATAAACCTCTTTTGAACCTCTTTTTATGGGATTAGTCTTTTCCTAGTTTCGTGTTTCAGTAGGGAGCGTGGCCCCCATTGACTTATATGCTTGAATGCTTAGTGGAACTATTTGGGAAGGGTTAGAAGGTATAGCCCTGTGGGAGTAGGTGTGGCCTTGTTGGAGAAGGCATGTCACTGGGGGTGGGCTTTGAAATTTCAAAAGCCCAAGTCTTAATTTCTCTGTGTCTTGTCTGTGGATCAGGATGTAAGCTCTCAGCTACTGGGACAGCCATCCTGACCTACTGGTAGTCTTCCATCTGTCCATACTCCAGCATCAATTTTGGCTGCCACCAAGAGCAAATAAAAATACCGTTCTGGGGAAAGGAGTAACCTTCATTTTAGCTAAGAGGTCTCTTCCCATAAGGAGATCTGGGACTATTAAAAAGAATAGAAATGAAGATCTTCCCAGGAGTAGGAAAGAGGCTGAGTAAAATGTTTTTTAAGGGGTTGGCTGATGTATGCCCTATATAGTAGTCTTTTGTTGGGATCTAGGGTCAGGAAAGCAGGGGAGGGCTGAGAATCGGGCTCCTGTATGGATAAGGAAACTGTTCTAGTACTGTCCCATATTCCAGATTGTCCAGGACTCCTCAGGATAGACTGGCATAGTGTTTTGGGGGAGGCTCCCAGTCCTTTGGGGGAAGAAAATGACTTCAGTCTAGACAATCTGAGGGCATTGAATTTTCTAGTGATTGTCCTTTCAGATGGAGTGGGTCCTAGAGGTGGCCTCTGTCTCTGAGGACAATGTTGGAGATAGTCTTCTTGCTCACAGAGGAAGCAGCCCTGGGACTGGAGAGATGGCTCAGTGATTTAGAGCATTGGCTGCTCTTTGAGAAGAGTTGTGTTTTATTCCTAGCACCCACATCGAAGCTAAAAACTATCTGTAACTCCAGTTTTAGGGGTCTGACACCCCTCTTCTGGCCTTCTCAGGCAGTGTATGTATGTGGTACACAGACATGTATGAGTTTAAAACACCCATCCACATGAACAACAACAATAAAGAAAACAAAACACCTCCACTTTTTTTCCCCTCCTCTAAGAAGAAGCCTGGATTGTGTTCCTTTAGGAATTCCCATGGCAGCTGGCAGTTCCTTATGATGCTTTGCTCTTCTTTCTCCAATTTTTTTTTCCTGCTTCTGATCTCAGTTATAAAATACCACAGTAGCTGCCTGAGCCAAGTCATTTAGTGGCTTGCTTGGTCCAACAGTCAACTTCTGAAATCTGTTTTGAATATCAGGGGCTGATTGAAAAATATATCCTTTAGGAGGATCTTTTCTTGTGGTCTCACCTTTATGTTGGTATACTTTTTCATGGCTCAACCTCTACAGGAAAGCCACAGGGACCACCTTTTCTTCCTGGCAGGTAGTAGTCATTTGTGAATAATTTAAAGGCTTAACTTTGGTCTTCTGGAGTCTTTCTAAGATAGAATAGAGATGATGTCTTCTATTCTAGACCTCCATTTATCATTAGGGCCCCACTTAGGGCCTTGTATAGGGACCACTGCTGGCCAGTTGGGAAGCTAGTATTTCTCCCTTTTCCCTGTGGTCTTTAGTAATTGTTTCCTCTCCAGAGAGCATATTCTATTACCTTTTGTTTCTCTGATGGGATCAAAAGTTTGTCTCAAGTAGCATCACCTCTTTCTAGGTCAAATCATAGAGCCGGGTAATTTGTTCAAAAGTTTGTACATACAGTTATCTGTTACTTAAGTCCTGTCTCTCTTAGCTCTGACAATACTCACTTACTCAAGAGTGATGTAACTGGATCATGTGATAGTTAGGATCTTAAAATTTATTAGTTAGGTGTGTGTGTATGTACATGTGCATGCTGCAGCATTCCTATAGATGCTAGAGGACAACTTGAGGAAGTCCATTCTCTGCTTCCATAGTGGGTATTAGTGATCCAACTCAGGTTGGCAGCCTTGGCAGTGCGCAAGCATCAGCAGTGAGTAAGGTTCCTTTTCCTTCATGTCCTTGTTTGTATTTGTTGTTAGTTTTCTTTAGTTTTGATTTTGATTTTTGCCATTTTGATTGGGATGAAATTAACTATCAGAATAGTTTAAATTGCATTTCATTGATTGCTAAGTATTTTGCACACTATAATATCTATTAGTCATTTCTTTTATTTCTGTTTTTAATTAGCATATATTAATTTTATAATGCCCTTCATTGTGTTATTTTCATACATGTATATATTTTTTGAACACCCCCCCCCCCCATTATTCTTGGTTGTTCCCCTCCTACTCCTGTTGATTAACTTCCTCTTCCCAACTTGGCAGGCCCAGTCTTGTGCAAGTGATCATGTGGCTGTGCGCACTCCACCGCATCTTCCAGTTCTACACTCTTTCCGCCACTGTTGCGCCCGTGGGCATATTGACTTCCAGTCAGTAGTATAGTAGAGTCCACAGCTCAGTAAGACTGTTGATGACAGTAGTTTCTGTTCTGGCTAATTTTTTGTCAACTGGACATAAGTTAGAATTATCCAGAAAGGGGAACCTCAATTGAGAAAACATCTCCATCAGACTCCCTGTAAGGGATGCTTTGATTTCATCCTTGCCTATTTGTGGCCTGACTTCCTCTGCATTAATGCTCTAGCTAAGGCTTTGAATACTACATTGAAACAGAGGAAAGAATGGGCTCACTTGTCTTGTTCCTGATTTTATTTTTTTTCCATTTAGTTTGTTTAAGTTTGTATTATAATCCTTATTATGAGACTTTTTTTTTTTTTTCCCCCCCCAAGACAGCTTTGTAGACCAGGCTGGCCTTCACACAGATCCATCTGCCTCTGCCTCCTGAGTACGGGGATTAAAGGCATGTGCCACCATGACTCGCCTGAGGCATATTCTTTTTAATCATTTTTAAATTAAATTTTTGTTTTTAAATCATGAAAGATTGTTGAACCTTTTCAGAGGCCTTTTATGTATCTGTTGAGATGATCATGTGGTTTCTGTCAAAGTATGTTTCTGTGCTGTATTATATTTGTTTGATTTGTATATATTGAATCATCTTTGTATCATTGTAATGAAACTAATTTGATCATTTTTTTAAATGTAAGTTTAAGTATGAAATTTTCTTTTAGCTATCATCTAAGACAGCTGATTCACAAAGGCTATAGGAGATTGCTTTTGTTTTTATTTGATTCTAGGATTTTTTTTGATTCTTTTTTTTGATTTTTTTTTGATTCTAGGATTTTTAAGAAAGACTTGTTTATTTATATTTTTTGTGTTAGTGCTCTCCTGATTGTATGTACACCATATGTGTGCCTGGTGTCCACAGATGCCAGAGGAGGAAGTTCAATCCCTTGGAACTGGAGTTATATATGGTTTTAAGCCACCAAATGGTTGCTGGGAAATGAACTTGAGTCCCTACATGCTCTCATGACTGTTGAGTCATTTCTCCTGTTCCTGATTCTAGGAACTTTAAAATTTTATTCTTAATTTCTTTATTGGTTCACTGGTCATTCATGAGTATATTTCCCCACATTAATGTATATATAGTTTCTGTATTTTCTTGGTATTGATTTTCTGTTTTATTGCACTGCAATCTAATAAGATAAAAATTTTCGGTTATTTTGTATATTTCAAGATTTACTTTATATATTGTCAGTTTAACTTAGTTAATTACCTTATTTCATCATTGTGTGGGCATGTGTGTGCCATGGTGGAATGTATGAGCCAGAGGACAACTTGCAAAATCAGTTCTTCATTTTACCATGAGGCTGCTGGGATAGAGCTTGGGTTATCAGGTGGCAAGTGCCTTTCCCCACTGAGCCATCTAGCCAGCTCCTGGTTTTACAGTTTTTTTTTTTTTTTCCAGGCTTTTGGAGAATGTTTTTGTTGGATGGAATATTATGTAGGTACCTGACCTACAGTGTAGCTTAATTCACAAATTTCTTTGTTGACTTTAGGTTTGCTGTCTTACCCAATGATGAGAGTTGTTGGGATATTCAACTTTACTAGTTGTTATTGAATCAGGGCTTTTGTGACTTTTTATGTCCCCTAATGTTTGTTTTATGAAATTTGAGCTCCCAATGTTTGGTGCATATAGACTAACAATTTATATATCTTTCTGAAGAATTGTTTCATTTATTCATATATAATAGAGCTTTTAAAAATATTTTGTATAATTTTGGTTTGAAATAACTTTATCAGCTGTCAGCATAACTATTCCAGCTTCTTTTGGCTTCCATTTGCTCGATAAGTCTATTCTTTGATGCTCTCTGTGGGTATTTTTTGCTAGTTAGGTAGATTTCTTGGCAGCAACCAAGAGCTGGATCTGTTTTTAAGTATAGTCTTCTAATTTGTATCTTTTTATTAATGAGTTCAGCCCATTTACATTTAAGGTTATTGTTGAGAGAGGTTTGTTAATTTATGTAATTATGTTGATTTTCTAGTTGGTTGAGTTACTGTTTCTTCTTCTTTTTCTTCCCTGTTAGTATTAGGGGTTCCCTCACACTGTTGGATGAAGTGATTCTTTTTAAGTATCCCGCAGTGCTGGCTTGATGGATATAAGCTGCATTAATTTGTTCTTGTCTTGATGAGATTATTCTCAGTCTACTTTATGAGATACAGTTGGTATTCATAGCCTGGTTGGCATTCTTTTTTTTTTTTTTTCCGAGACAGGGTTTATTGTTTATCTGTGTATCTTTGGAGCCTATCCTGGCACTCGCTCTGGAGACCAGGCTGGCCTCAAACTCACAGAGATCCGCCTGCCTCTGCCTCTGCCTCTGCATTTAATCCTGGGATTAAATGCGTGTGCCACCACTGCCCAGCCTGTTTTCCTTATTTTTTTTTTTTTTATTTTGGTCTGCATCTTTTGATTTGTAGATATCTTTGACTTTTATTTGTGAATCTTTACTGAGTGGCCTAGCTTTTACTTTGTAGATCAGGCTGGCCTCCAATTCTCAGAGATATGTCCATCTCCATCTCTAGAGTGCTGAAATTAAAGGGTCACCTAGCTTTTGAGGGTTCAGTATTGATTACCACTCAGAGAAGAGGAAAAGTATAAGCAGTCACAACAAATGATGCAAGATACTGAGATGCACTATCAGTTAAAGCCCACCAGTGTATTACCAGTTCGTAAACACAGTGCATTAGTAAATTAAAAAATATTTAGTGTAGGCCGGGTGTTAGTGGCATATGCCTTTAATCCCAGCAGAGGCAGGCGGATCTCTGTGAGTTTGAGGTCAGCCTGGTCTCCAGAGTCTTGAAAAACCAAAAAGAAAAAAAAAATTTTGTGTTAAGTGTGAATATAGTAAATGGGTGAGATAAAGGATAGGTGGCAGGGAGAGGGGAAAATAGAGGCAAGAAAGGTTTAATCAAAGAAAAAAGAGTGAGAAATGTTTGTTATGAAGAAGAGAAAATAGCAGATTAGGAAAAAAATGGCCTGGAGTTATAACCCTGTGGTAAGTATGTGCTTGTTGAGTGCCAAGACCTAAGAGTCAGCCCCCAGAAGAGCCCAAATGAATGAATGAATATATTATGAATGAATGAATGAATGAATGAATGAATGAATGAGAGATTTCTAAGTAACAAGAATAAGCTTAAATAAAAGAATACAAAATAAAAAAACTGTAATAAGATTACATCTGCATAGAAAAATAGAAAAACAAAAAGGGAAACACAGTAGGTCAGAAGAAAACAACAAAGGAAAAGTCATAATGTCCTGAACTGAATAATAAGGAGAAAGTGAGCTGAGCAGCCAGTTTGCCTCCTCCTGCTTCCTGACTGAGTGCACGCTTTGCTTGTGTCATGCTCCTGCCGTCATGCCTTTGACATTGTGTTGAAGTGGACTTTCAAACTGAACCAAACAAACACTTCTTAAATTGCTTTTTTGCCAGGTATTTGTTACAGCAGTGAGGAAAGTGACCAATAATTGGTTTTGGTCATATTAGAGAGAGAGCTATGGCATGGTAGACTGAAGCATGTTTTTGCTGTTGTCTTTACTCATAATAAAGAGGGGGAAAGGTTTTACCTGTAGGTGACAAAAGAGTCAGGACAAGGAAAGGCAGATGAAGTGAGGTAGGAAGCAATTTTTTATTTCATGAAGTGAAAAGTTTTTTTTTTTTCCTTTGAAGAAGCCATGAGAGGACAGAAAAAGACTTAATGAAGTAGATACTATTAAAGGTTTCTACTCCAGCCAGCAGATCCTAGTTTAGCAAGTTTGAGTTCTTCAAGTGCATAAGGAATGAGGAAGAAGAAAGTTGGTAATGGGTGAGATGATCATAGAGTTCAGTTATCTAAGGAATTTCCTGTATGGTTTATTTTAAGTGCATCCACTGTGTTGCTTATTTTAACTGCAGCTATTTTAAACAATTAACTTTTATTTTAAAGCTGTGTATGTTTGATTCCCTTTAAGTGGTCTTCATCCATTGTATAAGACAGGGATGGCAAATGGGTTTCATATCATATGTCAATTCCCAGAGCCATTAGTTAACAGGGAGCCTACTGTAGTGAATGCTGGTCTTAGTTCTGTGGACACATTCTTACTTGTGACCCATTTTGTTTTCTCCTTGGACATGGTAAGGTGATTGGTTGGTGATTATAAGGGAGCTATAAACAAAATAACTGGCAGTAGTAATTTTCTGCAAATTTGCTATTTAAATTTATAGTTTTTATGAGTGGAAACTAATGGTGACTTGAAAGGCTTTTTTCAGTAAGGCCGTTACACCAACATATGGCCTTTTTGTCTGTCTGGTTTTAGATTTTTTGGGGAGACAGGGTCTTTCTGGCTAGTCCTGTCTGTCTTGGAACTCTGGAGACCAGGCTGGCTTCGAACTCAGAGATCTACTGATTAAAAGCTTGCACCACCAGCACCCAGCCAGACATGGCTTTTGAATATTGTAAGTCAGAGAAAAATAAAAAAAAATTTTTTTTTCTGTTGTCAGGGGTAAGGTCTCACATAACCCAGGTTGGTTTCAAACTCAATGTGTAACTAAGGATAACCTTGAATTTGACACTTCTGAATTACTCTTGAGTTGAATGCTAATATCATAGGTATGCACCACCACTCCTGGCTGGTAATTTATATTTTTTGGATGGAGCAGAATATAGAAGGCAGGCCTTGGTGTATGCTAGGGAAGCACTCTACTAACTGAGCTAAACTCCACAGCCCTCAAGAAAATGAAGTTTAAAATTTAGCTACTTTGATGGGCTGAAGAGATGGCTCTCAGTTAAGAGTACTCACTGCTCTTATAGAAGAAATGAGTTTGAAGTCCAGCATCCACACATGGTGGCTCACAACTGTCTGGGCACCAGGCATACATGTGGTGTACGTATATACACACAGGTAAAACATTTGTGCATTTAAAATAAAAATTACTCTCAACAATTTCTTTAACTTTTTGAGATACATCACTTTTTTATTGTTGCCAGTGATCTACAAAGTTTGTTTTCTCAGTATCATTGCTAGCACCTGTAATATTAAAAAAATTGAGATTATATTTTAAATGTATTTCTCCTTTTCCTTTGCTCCCCCCAAACCTTTCTCCTATATGCCCTGCTTTACTGTAGATTCATGGCTTTTTTTTTTTTAAATCAGTTGTTATTACATGTGTATTTGTATATGTATATACATATGTATTCCTAAAATAACCTGTTGAGTCCATATAATGTTACTTGTATGTATATCTTCAGGGCTCACCATTTGGAACTGGACAGCCAGTTGTTATACTCTTTCCTTACTTTAAATTTAAAATGAAGGCTCTGTAAAATACGGTCTTTGCTTAAGTGTGACATTACTGTTTGGGCAAGACTGCATTGTACTTTACTGCATCAGAAAAGCAAAGCAGCCAGCTACTGGCACACCTTTAGCTCTGGCTGATAGGACTAATCCATGAGGTCTTCACCAAGCCTCAGACTGCTGCCTCTCCTCATCGAGGCTGGAGAGAGTCCAGAAACTGTCTCAGAATGCTGCCCTAACCTCAAAGTGACCGGAGAATGAATGCCAGCTCTGAGAGCCCGTTTTTTTGTCTTAAATATCTCTCATGAGTCCTGGGATTAAAGGCGTCTGATCCCAAATGCTGAGATCATCTTTGTGTGAGCTGTTTCTCTTTAGGACTGGATCAATTTCGTGTTGCTCAGTGTGGCCTTGAACTAATTAAGAGATAGATCTGTCTATCTCTTAATCCTGAGTCCTGGGATTAAAGATGTGTACCTGGCTTGCTTCTGTGGCTTGTGGCTGACTTTGCTTTCTGAATCCTCAGGCAAGCTTTAAAAAAATCATAAATAATATATCACCACATGTGTGGTCTTTAAATAGAAAACTAAAACAGGCAGATGAAATTCTAGAATATAATGGATGACTGAAAATAATGATTTTTATCCAAGATTAAATCTACCTGGCTTTGTAAACAAATGTTTAGTTTGCCTTTTTAATTGTAGACCCCCCCTTCCCCCAGTTCTGAATTTTGATTCTAGAGTAAATATCCTTCACATTCTAGACAAGTGCTCTACCATGGAACAAAAATTCCTAGCCTAGATTCTGTGTTTTAATGCAAAAAGACTTTGCTTTTAATAGTGTGGATGGATGCTTCTAGTCAAGATTGTACTTGTATTCCTAGTCACTAAAAGAGCAAGAAAAAGAAACAAGATGACAATCTCAAAGGAAAAAGTAAATTTGTTTGACACAGATAGCAGTATTGTTTAAACATCTTAAGTAATCTCTAAAAAGTGGCTAGAGTTAATGTTAATAAATGAATTTAGAAACATTAGAGAATTACAAGATCAGTGTATTAAAGTCAGTTATCTATAAATTTAGCTGTACTCTCAGGACTCATCAGAATAGTTCCCAACTTCTTTTTAAAAATTACTCTCCTGGGCTGGAGAGATGGCTCAGCGGTTAAGAGCACTGACTGTTCTTCCAGAGGTCCTGAGTTCGATTCCCAGCAACCCCATGGTGGCTCACAAGCACCCTGAATGAGATCTGGTGCCCTCTGCTGGCATGCAGGCACAAGACTGTATACATAATAAATAAATAAGTAAAATCTTTAAAAAAAAATTATTCTCCCATCCAGTTTATTCTCATTATTGTATGTACTTTGTGCTTAAGTGTGAGGGTGCCAGTACCATAGCTTGCATGGGGAGGTCAGAAGACAACTTTGGAGCTGTTTTTCTCCTTCATCTTTAATGAGATTCAGGGAATGAAACTCAGGTCACTAGGCTTGTACAACAAGAACTTTTACCTATTGAGTCATCCTGCCAAACTTATTTGGGCTTTTTTGTTTGTTTGTTTTTAAAATTAAGTTTATTTAACACCCTGACCATAGTACCCACTCCCCACCCACTCCTCTGTTTCTGTTCAAAAAGGGGCAGCCTCTTCACGGGTATTAACAAAGCATGGCATATCAAGTTGCAGTAAGACTAAGCATGATCCCTTGAATTTAGGCTGGGCAAGGCAATCCAGTATGAGGAATAGGTTCTCAAGAGCCAACCAAAGCATTAGGGACAGCCCCTGCTCCCATTGTTAGGACTCGTACAAGTATACCAAGCTGCATAACTATTACATATATGCAGAGGGCCTAGGTCGGTCCTATGCAGGCTCCCTGATTGTTGGTTTCTATGAACCAGGTTAGTTGATTTGTCAGTTTTCTTGTGATATCCTTGACCCCTCTGGCTCCTACAATCCTTCCTCTCTTCATCAGGATTCTCTGAGCTCAGCCTAATGTTTGGCAGCAAGTCTCTTTATCTGTTTCCATCAATTAATGAATGAAGGCTCTGGTGACAATTGGGTTATTCATCAATCTTATCACAGGAGATGATCTGTTCAGGATACATATTCACAGGTGCGGGGAATCTTAGTTGGGGATCATCCTTGTAAATTGGTGAGAGTTTCCCTTGCATCAGGTTTCTATCTAACTCCCCAAAGCCTCCCTTTCCAATTATCTCTTTTAGTACTTTCCCCCTCCACCCATCCCCAAACCTGATCTCTTAAGTTCCTATCCCCATCTACCCCTGATGGCTAAGGATGTTGAATATCTCCTTAAGTGTTTCTCAGCCATCTGACATTCTTCTGTTGAGAATTCTGTTTAGGTCTGTTCCCCATTTTTAAGTTGGATTATTATTATTATTATTATTGATGCCTAGTTTCTTGAGTTCTTTATATATTTTGGAGATCAGCCTTTTGTCTGAAGGATGTGGGGTTGGTGAAGATTTTGTCCTGGTCTGTAGGCTACTGTTTTGTCCTATTGACAGTGTCCTTTGCCTTACAGAAGCTTTTCAGTTTCAGAAGGTCTCATTTATTGTCAATCTTAGTGTCTGTGCTACTGCTGTTCTATTCAGGAAGTTGGCACCTGTGACAATGCACTCAAGGCTATTCCCCACCTTCTTTTCTATCCAGTTCAGTGTAACTGGATTTATGTTGAAGTCTTTGATCCACTGGGATTTGTGCAGGGTGATAGATATGGATCTGTTTGCATTTTCTATATTTGGACATCCAGTTATGCTAGCACCATTTGTTGAAGATGCTTTCTCTTCTCCATTGTATATTTTTGGCTTCTTTATCAAAAATCAAGTGTCTGTATGTGTGTGGATTTATGTCTGGGTCTTTGATTTGATTCCATCGACCAGTGTGTCTGTTTTTATGCCATTACCATGCTGTTTTTATCCTCTATATTTCTGTAGTAGAGCTTGAGATCAGGGATGGTGATACCTCCAGCAGTTCTTTTATTGTGCAGATTGTTTTAACTATCCTGGGTTTTCGTTTTTCCTTATAAAGTTGAACATTGTTCTTTCAAGGTCTGTAAAGAAACAAACAAAAAGGTCAGCATGCCATTTGGCTAGTTAGATATTGTTGACTTGAGCTTTTTAAGTGGGGAAAATGACTATAGAATGTGTATTTAATGAATGTTAACTAAATATTGATATTTTTGTTTTTATTCCAGGCTACAGACAAGAGAAAAGCTCTAGAAGAGACCAAAGCATATACTACCCAATCTCTAGCTAGTGTTGCTTATCAAATAAATGCATTGGCCAACAATGTGCTCCAGTTGCTGGATATCCAAGCATCTCAGCTTCGGAGGATGGAGTCTTCCATCAATCATATCTCACAGGTACCAACTTGTAAAGTCTTTTAGGGTAATTGTTTAGTCAAATGACAGCATGTGTCTTAATTAAAGTCATACATTGCTTAATGATAAGGGTACATACCTGCTAAGAATTGTGTCCTAGGAGATTTTGCTGTGGTGTGAACATTGTAGAGAGCACCTACATCAGTCTTCATGGTATATAAGTCCACCCACTTTTCTCTATGGACAGTTGATGTTGTGTCAAGAGTGGGAAATGCAAGGTTCACAAGGCTGTTGCTGGTGTAGAAAAAAGTTCTTAAACTAATAAAAAGATAGTATTAGTCAGGGCTGGAGAGATGGCTCAGCAATTAAGAGCACTGGTTGCTTGTCAGAAAGAGGATCTGGGTTTAATTCCCAACACCCACATGGCAACTCAAAACCGTAACTCCAGTTCCACAGGATCTGATACCCTCACAACCGACATAACATGCAGGCAAAACACCAGTACACATTAGATAAAAAAAAGATATCATTAAAAAAATTCTTACTCCTAAAAAGAAAAACAGTATTAGTAATATTCTTGAATACAGTGGTAAAAAGTATTATAAATATATAGACTAGTAATAGTTTATTATCTGGTATTATACAGTATAAAAGTGTGACTGGCAGTACAATAGATACATTCACACAGTCACTATCATGAAACATGACAATTCATTGTTCTTGGACACTATGATATAAAGTCCTAATAGACCTCAGGTATATATACAGTCTCAGATAAATGTAATGTAATGATGGTATAGATAACCTGGGAATATGGAATCCTTACCTAGTATTTTAGTGTTTTACTGATTGATTGTAGTCATGATCACTCTTTGTTTTGAGTTGAGTAAGCCTACTGTTTTGTTATGTTTTGAAATGGTCTCATTGTAGCCCTGGTGGTTCCTGAACTCAGATCCAGCTGCCTTAGCCTTTTTTTTAAATGTATGTATGTGTTTTGCCTACAAATATGTGTGTGTGTGTGTACCAAATGAGTCCCTGGTGCCCACAGAACCTAAAAGAGGATCGTAGTTACAGATGATTATGAGCTGTCCTGTGCTTCCTGGGGATCAAACCTGGGTCCTTTGAAAGGTGGACTAAGAGCTCTCAATGACTGCCCATCTCTCCTGTCATCGTGCATGCATTGTAGGAAAACAACACAAAACCGAACATTTAAGGTGTTTTGTTTTGACTAGGAATGGAGCTTAGGGCTTCATGTATCCTAGTTGAGCATTCCACTACTGATCTGCACACCCAGTTTCTTGTTAAGCTTTATTTTGAGGCAGTCTTATGGTAAACTGCCCAGGCTGGTCTTAAACTCTCCATCATTCCACTGAGTAGCTGGGATTACAGTTAATAATATCTCACCATGCTAGCCTGTTGACTTTTGTTGAGGTAAACTAAATTACATTTAATTAAAGCTTATAATAGTATCTTGCCAATTTTCACTTATTCTCAAGAGATCATCAATATAAAGAAAGGGACCTGTGCTTTTGTAAACCTTCCTCCTTCCCATCCCCTGTTCTCAGGTTTTCTGTCATTATAGAATAATTCATATTTTCTAGAATTTTGTGTGAATGCATTCATGCACCTATCTCCTACTCCTTTCATTTTGGTTCAGCCTTTTTCACACAGCATACTTACTTTGAGATTTACCCATATTGTTCCCATAAAAAAGAGTCACTGCTTTTATTGTTAAGTGGTTTCTATTGTTAATCTGTTTGTGTATCTGTTGTTTGAAATACAAGTTGTTTTCATATTTTACCAATTACATATTAAACTTTTATGAACATTTATATATAGATCTTTCCATAGTCAAATGCTTTTCAATTTTAAAAAACTATACTTTAATTTATTTTTGTGTGGGGGTGTGCATATGTGCCTTAGCATATTATATTTGGAGGTCAGAGGTGAATTAGCAGGTGTGGTTCTCTCCCTTCCAGCATGTGGGTCCTGGAGTGTACTCTGGTTGTCAACTTGGTAGCAGGTGCCTTCATGTTCCGAGTCATTTTCACTGGTCCTGCTTTTGTTTCTTTAGGGCAGATATCTGTGTGGAATGAATAGATGTCTGTTTATAAGAAATTGTCAGATTGTTTATTAAAGTGGTTTATGTCTAGTCTGTGAGAGATCTTACATGCATCTATGGAAAGGAACAGGTTTTTGTTTTATCTCACTGTTTTTTTTTAATTTTACATTATTTTAAATGTTAAGCAGTCTTTGCTGTCCTGGGATTAAATTCCAACTAACATATATTGCCAATTTTATACATTGTTAGATTTAATTTGTTTGAATTTTAAGGAATTACTTTTATGGTCTTGAGAATTATTGATTGGTTATGTTTTGTAGTGTTTTTGGCTTTGGTGTCAATACTGTAATTCTAGTGTTATAAAATGATCAGTTTCTTTTTAAATTTTGTTTATTATTATGTATACAACATTCTGCTTCCATGTATATATACACACCAGTAGAGGGCACCAGATCTCATTACAGATGGTTGTGAGCCACCATGTGGTTGCTGGGAATTGAACTCAGGACCTCTGGAAGAACAGCCAGCGCTCTTAACCTCTGAGCCATCTTTCCAGCCCAAGCAGTTATTTCTTGAACCTAGTCTTTTCACTTGGATATGTGTGTGTGTGTGTGTGTGTGTGTGTGTGTGTGTGTGTGTGTGTGTGTAATACTGATTAAATTAAATTAAATACGTGTTTGTAGTTCATTTTATTACTCTTAACCTCCCATCCTCTCATGTCCTTCCCACTCATGTCAGGCTTTTTTCCACATTCATACTTTTTTTTTGTTTTGTGGTCCTGTTTTTAAAGGGACTATCTATGTTACCATGAGTTTGTTTTGTTTTGAGACAGACTCTTATTAGCTGGCCTGGAACTCACTGTATATCTTAAGTTGGTCTTAAACTCAGGGTAGTCCTCCTGTTTCAGCTTCCGGAATGCTGGCTTTGATTTTTTTTTCTTTTCTTTTTTTGAATAAGATGATTAGGACATAGGCATGAGCAGAGGCAAGACTGTGAAGGCATAACATAAAGAGGAAACGGCCATCTGTAAGACAATAAGAGGGCTTCAGAAGTCAGCCGTGGTGATATGGTGGTCATAGATAACCAGCTGTTAGAATTACAAGACATTACATTTCTATTGTCACATTCTTTAGTACTTTGTGATGGGAGCCCCCAAAATTAGTTAGACCATCTTTAAGGCTATCACTTTTTGTCAGCAATTATGGAATTTTTTTTTTTAAAAAGGGTAAGGTTTTAGTATATAATCTGGCTGGCCTCAGACTTGCCATCCTTCTGCTTTCTCTTCTCCAGTGCTTGGATTATAGACCTCTGCCATTCATTGTGCTATGCTGGATGAAAAGTTTTTACTAAAACTGATATGGCAGAAAGATATACCACAAATTGGTAATTGCCATTGAAAATGAGAATAGTGTGATAATCAGCAGCACCTAAAGACCACACAAACATTTAGTAACAGTCACTTGATTGACTAGTTTTATTGTTATGGAAATTTGACCTGCATCTGTGTCTGTGCACCATGTGTCTTTAGAGGCCAGATGAGGCCATTGGAACCTCTGGAACTGGAGTTATACAGGTTCTCTGTAGGTTCTGGGTACTGATCCCTGGTCCTCAGGAAGAGCAGGCAGTGTTCTTACCCACTACGCCACGTCTCCAGCCCCAGATGTAGTTGGTATATTAAAGATGACTTTTCACAGCTGATATTTTCATAACTGATTTAGTCCACTTGGTAGACTTGATCCCCAGTACTGCATAAACCAGGCAAGTTAGCATAGGCCTGTGATCACAGCACTAGGGATATAGAAGCAGTAGGATTTGGAGTTCGAGGTCACCCTTGACCATGTAACAAGATGAAAGACAGCCTGAGCTATTAGAGACCTTGTCTCTAAAAAGAAAAACATGACGAAACAAAAAACCCAAGGCAACAAATGTTAAAAGCAAAAACTCAGTAAAGAATTGTTTTCTTCTTTAAAAGCCACCCAGATTGTCTGCAGTACTGCCTCTTGCTCCTCCTCTGTCTTCCTGTCCTATTTCTCAACCCATTCCCTCCCTCCCTCTTTGAGACAAGAGTTTTATGGCACCCAGGCTGGCTGTATGCTGGGGGTATAGGCATGCACCATAATGCCCAGATACTAGTTTCTGCTGCTACAGTACGTCCCCTTTTTATTGTTTACTTATAAATTCTTTTAATTTCTTGTGCACATTTGTCTGTGTGAGGGTGTTGGATTCCCTGGAACTGGAGTGTGAGCTGCCATGTGGGTACTGAGAATTGAACCCGGCTCTTCCTCTGGAAGAGCAGCCAGTGCTCTTAACCACTGGGCCACCTCTCCTTTAATCCTGCAAATCCTTTTCTAAGTGTTTTCAGTTGGGAACTTGAGAGTTTGATAATCTTTAAAACTGAAGGAAGCTTACAAACAACTTGGCATGCATATCAACATTTCCAAAGTGCAAGAGATCAGTCAAATTTATTGTCTTTTGTTTCCCAGCTACTCAGGAACAGTTAATTGCCTGTAGTTTCTGATTGAGAAAAGTCTGTCTTCTAAATTGACATTGGTGCTTGAAAACTTGTTATGCATGAGAAAGTTTCTAAGGTGTAAATAGTGCAATGCCAGAACTAACTAACTTCCTTCCTTCCTTCCTTCCTTCCTTCCTTCCTTCCTTCCTTCCTTTTTCTTCCTTCCTTTTTCTTCCTTCCTTTTTCTTCCTTCCTTTTTCTTCCTTCCTTCCTTCCTTCCTTCCTTCCTTCCTTCCTTCCTTCCTTCCTTCCTTCCTTCTCCCTCCCTCTCCCTCCCCCTCCCCCCTCCCTCCCTCCCCCTCCCTCCCTCCCTCCTCCCTCCCTCCTCCCTCCCTCCCTCCCTCTTTTCTTTCTTTCTTTCTTTCTTTCTTTCTTTCTTTCTTTCTTTCTTTCTTTCTTTCTTTCTTTCTTTCTTTCTGAGAGGGGTTGTTGTTGAGACAGGTTCCACTATGTAGACTTGTCCTGCCTGGAACTCACTATTTAGTCCAGGCTGGCCTGGAACTCAAGAGAAATTCTCCTGCCTCTGGTGGGATTAAAGGCATGGCCACCATGCCTGACTTCTTATAACTTATATCTAAAATCAAAACTGTACAACATTTTATGTCTCAGCCTTGAAATAATTTGAAAATCTGAATGGGGTAGTTAAAACCACTGTTTTAAGCCTGTTTGTAGGTCATCCACTGTCAGCGTTTGCTATTTGAGATTTCAGGTTTATGGTTGCTCCCCACCAACTAGCTTAGCATGTAAGCAGCTTCTCTAAACTTTGCTTATCTTTTGAGAGCAAATATAGATAAAGCCCTCATTGAGTAAGTAATTCAAACTATTTTTGGTAAAATGTCAAATTATTACAGATTAAAAGAGTCCTGTCCTCTAGGAGTCTCTTTTGACTTTTTTTTCTTTTTTTTTTTGCCATAGACCAAGTATGGCAGCACAGGTCTGTGATTCCCAGCTACTTAGGAGTCAAGACCTGGGAAAATGGAGCCCATAAATGAGGTAGACCAGTGTCATTCAATAGCCAACTTTATTCAAAACATCAGACAGTTTATACTCTGAGGGTTAAGAGGAGTCACTTGAGTAAAGTGTCCAATCACAAGGGCAGGCTAAGTGCTGTCACTTAGCTGCAACCCAGCCCTTGGTTTTCCAGATTGTTCTCACTGTGTAGCTGAAGCTGCCCTGAGACTGTGCTACCTCTACATCATACTGCCTGAGTGCTGGGAGTCAGGCTTCCCTTGTTCCTCATCCACTAACCTTCCTTATTGCCCCTCTTCCTCATGCCCTCCTTTTTCTTCCCCCTCCTCCCTCTTTTTCCTCCTGTCTTCTCCTGATACTCCTCCCAGCTCCCCTCTCCTCTCTTTTTCCTTTCTCTCCCTTTCATACCTTCCTCTACCTTTCCTTTCCTTTTTTTCCCTTCTTCATTTCTGCTGTCTTCCCTGCTGCCTTCTGTGGAGTTATTTTTTTGAGGCTGGCTTGGAACATGGTCTGTAGCCCAGGGTGATCTCAAATTCACTGCACTCATTCTGCTTCCGATGCTTCAGTGCCAGAGGGTGTGTGGGTGTGGTGTGGGTGGTGTGTGTGTGTGTGTGTGTGTGTGTGTGTGTGTGTGTGTGTGTCACTGCACTCATTCTGCTTCGATGCTTCAGTGCCAGAGGGTGGTGTGTGTGTGTGTGTGTGTGTGTGTGTGTGTGTGTGTGTGTGTGTAGACACAGCTACCATCATTAGACTTCATTACACAAATCCCTCCCCAAATTGGGTATTATATAAAGGTTTCAAAATGCCAGTAATTGTTATTTGAGAGATTATAAAAGTCCAAAATCTGTTCCACTCCTTTCTATCCCTAGTCTTGCATTCTAGAGTGCTTATATATAATACATACTAGATGCCAGGCTTTTCTACACATGTGAGTAACTATGAATTAATTTATTCTTTTTCTACACATGTGAGTAACTATGAATTAATTTATTCTCATAGCAGCCTCATTACAAAGCCTGGTGTGGTGGTACACACCTTTAATCTCAGCAGTTAGGAGGTAGAGACAGGTAGATCTCTGAGGCTATCCAAGGCTTCATTGTAAGACCCTGACTCAAAACACAAATAACCAAACAAGAAAACAAACAAATAGCACCCAACCTCATTACAGATGCAGATGCAGAGGCTAGGTGATTTATTCAGGACTATAAACTGTTAAAAAGGGCATCTTAACCAAACAAATTTGTCCTTGGAATCGGTTACTACTTGTCGTACTATCCTTATTTTTCCTAGACTTTTGTTTATTTGGGGGGGATCATGCTAGAGTCCAAATCTAAGGTCTTACACAGGGCAGATAAGCACCCATCCACTGAGCACCCTACAACCCTCCTTTAAACTTCTAAAAGGCAGTGCTTTGTCTCATCTGTTCTACCACTGTCATCAAGATAGAGGTGAAGTCTCTGGGTCTAGGGATTTTTGAAAATCATTATTATCATTATTTTTTTAAAGACAGGGATAAGGTTGGTTCAGAACTCAACTCTCCTTGCCTCCCCAGGTATTACAGATGTGCTCCATCATTTCTGGATGGTTTTAAGTATTTTGTTTTTAATTTGTCTTTTCTTTTAGACAACTTTTTGAATATTTTATTTAGTGAGTTTCTTATGTATGTATGTGTGTGTGCATGCACACACATGGGGTGGCGGTGGGGTGGGGGTGGGGGTGGGGATGAGTCTTTCGGGGGCCTGCTTAACTGTGTTGGTAGTCTGTGTTGCCTCTTGAGGGTTGTTTCTGTCTGAGATGATGCTACTTTCTTTCTGGATATAATGTTTTTTGTTCTTATTTCTTTTGTGTTCTCTTTTCTAACTATTTGTAAATTTTTAGTCCTCTCTCTCTTTTTTTTTTTTTTGGTTTTTGGAGACAGGGTTTCTCTGTGTAGCTTTGGAGCCTATCCTGGCACTCGCTCTGGAGACCAGGCTGGCCTCGAAGTCACAGAGATCCGCCTGCCTCTGCCTCCCGAGTGCTGGGATTAAAGGCGTGTGCCACCAACGCCCGGCTCTCTTAGTCATCTCTTTAGGGAAGTTTCCTCAGTTTTATTTTCTGGTTATGTTTATTACATTTTTTCCCCTTTTTAAGTTTCTATAGTCAAAAGAATTATGATATTTTACTGATTTTTAGTTTTTATACTGCATGAGAGTTCTTTTTTTAAAAAAATTATACCTTGTTAGGTTTTTTTTTTTTTTTTTTCTGTTCATTTTTCGGATTTGTTTCAGGTCCCCCTTTCCTTATGAGATCTCGTAATTTTTTTCCTCAATATTTAAGAATTAGAGACTAAAATGCCTAAATAGAGCTTTGTTGTTATTATATTAATATTCTTGTTTTTATTTTTCTTTTTTAAATAAAAATATTTATATGTAGGTGTGTGTGTGGTGTGTCGTGTGTCTGCCTGCACTCATGTCTGTCTGTCTGTGTGCATGCACATGCCTTGTGCATGTGTGATCAGAGGATCTTACTGGAATTACTTCTCACCTTTTAGCCCCCCCCAAAAAACTCAACTTTTGTACATGTACATATTATATGTAGATCATATTCCCTAACTACCTCCCTTTCCTCTTTGTCCCCCCTTCCCTCTCTCATTGGTCAGTTATCCTAGATGGCTTTATTTTTATTTACTTGTTTATTATGATTGTAGTGGGGTGGCATGACATGTTGTGAATGTGGAAGTAGAGGAGTTGGTTTTCTCCTTCCACCTTTACATGGTGTCTTGGTTAGGGTTACTATTGCTGTGATGAAACATCATGACCAGAAGCAAGTTGGGGAGGTAAGGGTTTATTATAGTGCATCATTGAAGGAAGTCAAGATAGGAACTCAAACAGGGAAGGAACTTGGAGGCAAAAGCTGATGCAGTCTCCGTGAATGGATGCTGCTTACTGGGTTGCTCCTTATGGCTTCTTCTGCCTGCTTTCTTTTAGAACCCAGGACCACCAGCCCAGGGGTGGCCTCACCCACAATGGTCTGGGCCCTCCCCAATCAATCACTAGTTAAGAAAATGCCCTGCAGCTTTCCTATAAGCATTTTCTAAATTGAGGTACCCTCTTCTCTTAGGACTATAGCTTATAGCAAGTTGACATTCAACTGTCTAGCACCCATGGGTTCACTACTGATTTCAGGTTGTCAGGCTTGCCTAGCAAGCAGCCTCCACTAGCAAGCCATATCACCCTTCCTTACTTCTGCTTTCAAGTCTTGTAGCTCAGCTTGGCCTGGGACTTGGGATCCTCCTGCCTTGTTCCCAAGTGTTGCTATTATAGGCATCGGCCACCATGCCTAGTATTTTATAATAATTCTTACTCAAGTGTTTCATATTATGTGTTTCCATGGAGTCTGATTTTGTAGTTCATATTTTCTTAAGAAATCTATTTTGTAGTGTGTATATTTAGGTCATTCTGAATCAAGTTAATTTCAGAGTTGATTGGGACCTTGTTTCAGGCGTATTGAACAGAGCTCTGTAACAGAATTTTGGGCATAGGGCCATTTCCAGAGTCTGGTCCAAATAAGCAGGAACAGACAAAGGTTGTCTTTTTCTTCGCTGTGAAGGCTTTCTCTGTGTAGCTTGTCTCAGGACTCTTAGCACTTTTTCTACCCGTCTCCACTGCTATTCAGGGCAGACAGATTTAGATTTTCATTTCTTAGTTGTTTTCAGCAAATATATATTGTGGCTTTATTTATATGTAAGAGTGTTTGCTTGAAATCCACACTGTCCTCTCTCTGTGTGGTGGCAGTTGTGAGGTTCAGTAGGCCTCCTGATGCATGCATTGTAGAAAATAAGGACTAGTCAAGTAGTTTGCTCAGATGCAACTCTTCCCTGCCTGCTTTTCTGGGTTTTAATCATTGGGACATTTTTTTTTTTTCTCCCTGAAAGACTTTCTAAAGAAGCATGTCTATGTTTCCCTGCCCACCAAAGGGACAAGGGCAGGAAGGAGAACACACTTAAAACTGTGTATTTCTGTGGTAATTTTACATAATCAAGTGTTTTTTTTTTTATTAAAGTTTATTTTTAAAGTATATGTATTTGAGCCGGGCATTGGTGGCGCATGCCTTTAATCCCAGCACTCGGGAGGCAGAGGCAGGTGGATCTCTGTGAGTTCGAGGCCAGCCTGGTCTACGGAGTGCCAGGATAGGCTCCAAAGCTACACAGAGAAACCCTGTCTCAAAAACCAAAAAAAAAAAAAGTATATGTATTTGTGTGTGGGTATGTGCAGATGTTGGGGGTACCCTCAGGGCCAGAAAAGGATGTCTAATCACCTGGAGCTGGAGTTAAATAGAGGCGTTTCCCTATATGGATTCTTGGAACTGAACTTGGTCTTTGGGAAGGCCACGCCATCTCTCTAGACCATACAATCAAATCTTAGAGGATATTGTGAACTGAAGTTCCCAGAAAAACAGCAAAGCCATGCCATATTAAAGATTTACAAATACAAAGCTAGTGGCCTGGTTAGAACTTGCTAAGAGGAGAGCCTCAGTATTGCTTATCTGGAGCCAGATTATCTTGTGATATTAATAGCCAGCCATTGTCTTCCTCTGTGTTTTACCTAGCAACCATTTTTGTGACTTTTAGGTAAATTCTTTTGGAATGTACTGATAGATCACCAGCTTCACCAACCCAAAGGCTAAAAAGTCATCAGATAATTCCTCCCCTTGCTATAATATAACCATGTACTTAATGTTTCCACCAATGTATTTGAGAAGTGCCATTATTTCTTACAATCTTCCGTTCTGTAACAATAAAAGTTTCATGAAAATGTTACCATATGAGAATTATGTGTTTTGTTCTATATGTATTAGGGTAACCTGAGTCTGTGTTCCAGGTCATGGTCACTCATACTTGGTTCCAGAGTAAACTGATAATTGTTTTCCCGATGCTAGAGCAGTTTTTGTTGTTGTTGTTTTAAAGACGGAGTCTTATACCATGTATTCCTGGCCTAGATTTCCTTTCAAAGACTGCATTGGCTTCTGACTCACAGACATCCACATCCCTTGCTTTGTGGTCCACCATGCCTTCTTCAGCTGTTTTTTTTTTTTTTTTTTTTTGCTTTTTTAAATCAACAGTTTTGTTTGTGAAATTTACCAGTTTGCTTACAAATTGTGTGTTTGATTTTTTATTTTTTGTTTCTTATAGCCCAGGTTAGCCTCACATTTATAATCTATCTAGGGATGACCTTGAACTTCAGTACTATGCAAGTGTGTATATACCCAGCCTTCCACATTTGTCTTAGAAAATAGAATTGCTTTGGGATATTTTAGTCATTCTTTGAAAACATTTACTTACCACACAGTTTATTTTACCTGATTTCTCACATGTTAATTTATTAAAGGCTGACTTTAAATTAGTGTGGCTCAGTAGGTACGAGCACTTACACAAGCAACAGTACCCATGCTCAGATTCCAGCACCTACAAAAAAGTCTGTGTAGGCTGACTGGCTGGCCAGCTTAGCTTACCTGTAAAACAGCAAACAGCTCCAGATTCAGCAAGCAGCCTGTCTCAAGGGGATGAGGCAAGTAATAGATGAGGATGACTGACGTCCTCCTCTGGCATTCACACACTGCTGGTGCATGTTCCTGCACACACTTGTACACACAATAAAAAATGAAAACGAAATTGTCAGCCAGGCATGGTGGCACGTGCCTTACAGTCAGGAGTCTGAGGGTGACAAGTTCAGGGCCTGGGCTGCATAGTAAGACTTGGTGCGTGCGTGCGTGCGTGCGTGCAGAGAGAGAGAGAGAGAGACAGAGAGAGAGACAGAGACAGAGAGACAGAGAGAGACAGAGACAGAGACAGACAGAGACGGAGAGAGAGAGAGGCAGGATATGAATTAGTGAATTGTTACTGAATAGTGAAGTGACTGGATCTCAACAATATATTGTCTAGTTCAAAAGTCTAGATAAAAAAGAAAAAAGGAAAGTTAGAAATTATTTTTAAAGTTTATAACCATAAATGGTAAATGTTTAAAGAAATAAACATTTAGCTTGATTTAAACATTCAGTTTGCACACCCATCAAAAAATTAACACGGTATTGTTAATATCTGTAAAGGAATAAGATTTAGGGTGTATATCAGGGTGTTATAACAATTTTTATGGGTGGAATATTATTTTTAATTAAGATTTTATGTGTATGAGTGTTTTGCCTGCATGTATGTATGTGTGTCATGTTTGTGCCTATTGCCCATGAAGGCCAGAAGAGGCTGTCAGATTGTTTGGAACCAGAATCACAGATGGTTGTAAACCACCAGGTAGGGGCTGGGTATCAAATCTGGTTCCTGGAAGAGCAGCAATGGTCTTAACTGCAGAGCCGTCTCTCTAAACCCTACCCCGAATCTTTTAAGAATTAATTGTAGGTTTTAGTATTTGTTTATCTTATTCACTGCATTTTCAACCTGATAAAATCCTAGTGCTTATCAAGCTAGCTCTGAGAAGCTGCCCAAAATCCTGTTGCTAGTGGAAACATGGCAGTCCATTATTTTTCAATATATAACATGATGTTTCTAGGTTCTTACATCTTAGAAATACTCTGTTTTCTTATTACTTTATTATTTATTTATTTTTATGAGACAGGCTTTCACTATGTAGACCATGCCCAGCATGAAATGCTTTATCTTAATCTGAGAATGCAGACCTGGTTAGTTTGATACATGAGATTTATATTTGATACATGTTTTGGGGGGAGGCGGTTGAAACAGTGTCATTACGTAGCCCTGGTTGGTCTGGAACTCTATATAGACCAGGCTGGCATGAAACTCAGAGGTCCACCTGCCTCTGCCTCCCGATGTGATTAAAGGTGTGGGCACAGCACCTGTCCAGATTTGTGAACTTTTGAGTACACTTTGTGTGCAGCAGTGTTGTCGATGCCGATACAATAATCAGAATGCATAGCTGTGCACAAGTGTGTTCTCAGTACTAAACCAACGGCCTTGCATACACTTACTCTACTATTTAGCTCTATTCTCAGCCCTATCAAAGTGGGATATTAATGGATTAAAAACTGTATAAAATTTTAGAACAATTAAGTGAAAGAGCCACTGGTCAAATGTGGTTTTTCTGATTTTCTGATTTCATGCTTGCGCCCCCCCCCCCATCTCATTGTTCTGGGCTCTTTTCTACTGGGGTGACTTATTGGTGGGATGTGCATTGCTGGACAGATTTGGATTCTTGTGATTCAGAATCAGGATAGTAGATAGGAGTAGACCCAGAGGAGAGATTTTCAAGTAATTTAAGATAATATATTGAGCTGGGCATTTGTGGTGCACGCCTTTAATCCCAGCACTTGGGAGGGGTAGGCGGATCTCTGTGAGTTCGAGGTCAGCCTGGTCTCCAGAGCGAGTGCCAGGATAGGCTCCAAAGCTACACAGAGAAACCCTGTCTTGAAACACACACACACACACACACACACACACACATATTGAATGCTTGTGTAGTGTGTAAGAGGCAGGAGAATGAGCAAAAGTTGACTTTCAGAAGCAAACTGGACACATAGGAAAAGTAGTTGATCCTTTTTGAACTTATTTTTTCCCTTGAAGACTGGAACCGTGTGAATGTTCTAGGAACTAAGAAACTTGTTTCTTTCTGGGTGCCTTCTTTTGGTGGGAGGGAAAATTCATGTGGCTATGGTATAAGGAATAGATCAGGAAAGTCTGTACAGCTGATATGAGAGACATGTAGTAACTTAGGATTGAAGTACTAGAAATAGAAGGAAGCAGGTTTCTGAATTTAAAGGCAGATGTGACAGGATTTTAGCAATGACATATGAAATAAAGGTTGTATATAACAATAGAGAACTGAAGTAGACTCATTAAAAATAGGCTTGAGTAGACTCACGTGTTTGGTTTGTGCTGTATTTATTTTGAGGCTTCACTAGAGGAAAAGGAGAAGCATGTCTGTATGTACATGGCAATTTAAGTCTGACTGTGGATGAGTTTGCTAAGCAGAGCTGACAAAGAGGGTATCTCAGATTAATACTGTGAACTGACCTTTCGAAGGAGATGGAGTAAATATTCAGGAGAGTTAGGAATAAAGGAAGGTAAGTAGTGTCCGTCTCTTCTACCTCCAAACAAAATTTCAGTGTTTCCCCTTTGTGGAGCTATAGATTCCTGAACTTAACAAGTAGGATTTAACTACAATTAGTGATTAGTTAATTGTGTGAAACTGAAATGTAACTCAGTGGTGGAACACTTACCTAGCATATGTGAGGCTATGAGTTCTATTGCTAGCACCACAAAAAGGAAAGTTTACAGCCTGGTGGTGTCGGCAGCGGTGCATAATTTTAATCCTGCACTTGGGAGGTAGAGGCAGAGGCAAGTGGATCTTTTGAGTTCAAGGCTAATCTTGTCTACAGAATGAGTTCTAGGACATCCAGGGCTCAAAAAAAGAAACAAAAGAAAGCTTAAGGAACTGTACATTTTATAACACTGAAAACTATATTAGATAGTTCTCAAAATTATTGAGGAAATATGGTCAAAGGGTATATATCATTTCTATCATACATAAAGCTGTTTTTAGAAGATTAATTTTATTTGCGTGTGTGTGTGTGTGTGTGTGTGTGTGTGTGTGTGTGTGTGTGTGTGTGTGTGTGTGTGTTCTCTGTGTGAATGGCATGTGTGTGTCCAGAATCCAGAGTAGGGTGTTAGGTTCTCCGTAGCTGGAATTAATAGCAATAGTGAGCTGTTTGACTGATGTGAATGCTGGGAACCAAACTGGGTCCTCTATAAGAGCAATTAGTATTCTTTTTTTTTTTTTTTTTCTTTTCCTTTCTTCAAGACAGGGTTGTTTCTCTGTGTAGTTTTGGAGCCTGTCCTGAAACTCTTTCTGTAGACCAGGCGCTGTCTTGAATTCACAGAGATCTGCCTGCCTCTGCTTCCCGAGTGCTAGGATTAAAGGTGTGTGCCACCATTGCCTGGTGCAATAAGCATTCTTAACCATTGAGCCATCTCTACAGTCACTTTCCCTGGCAAAACCCTATTACAACCAAAGCCACGAGCAACTGTGAAGTGTCTTGAGATTTTGCCCTTCATGTGAACTAACAAGGTGGTTCCCTATATAGTTTCATAGATGTTGATAGACGACAAGGTCTTCACTCATGAGAATGGCAGAATATTAGCATTTGTGCCTTCAGCTCCATGGAAGACTGAATAGGATCAGGCCATCCTGTAATGACTCCTTTTATTTTTCAATTAAAAATTGTGCCTTTGTACACATAAATATGTTTCACCATGGAGGTCAGTTCTTTTCTTCCACCATGTGGGTATCAGGAGTCAAAGTCAGGTCATCCAGTTTGGTTACCAGCTAAACCATCTCAGTGGCTTTGACACCTTGTCCTCAGTGATAAGTAGTTCAGCTTGTTGCAGGAATGTCATCTCTAGGGAATACATGTTAGAGAATACAGACTGTTGGAATGTGAAGTGAGCTCTACTTTTGCCTTGACACCTTTGCCCTGGAGAGAGATGACATCTTTATTATACTGGACAACAGACAAACCTTCCCAGTTCTCCAGAGGGATACATTATTTCTAGACCCCAGGGCTGTTTCTGGTACAACTGTGCTTTAGCAAGAAAATGCAGAGCAAAGAGTCAATGCCTGTCTTCACAGGATGGATAGAAACACACAGATCCAAGTAAATACGTTAACAAGGTTTACCCCTGCTTGCTGTACCTTCTTGACTTCTGGTTAAAGTTCTTATGATTGCACACTTGTTGGTCACTGATAATTTTGACACATGCCAGCACCAGATCTGTTGCCTTTATAAGAAAGACATTTAAATTGAGTTCATTACCCACAGAATGCTGAGCTAGCTCACTTATGCTGCCCGGTATTTAGGACCCAGATAGCTGAGTAAATGCAGAATGCTGCCTTAGAGGGCCAGGTACCTTTCTGAGTTCTTGTACTGACTTTCCACTTGACCTAAGGCATGAATCTAGGTATTGCAGGATACAGTGTGCACATATACCCTTGTCTTTCAGAAGGATTGCTATTCTGCCATCCAAAACAATCCAAGCTACTGAATTGAATTTGATACACATGCCCCTAGGGCCAATGTGGTTGTCATTGATTGCTTTTGCTAGCCAGGGACAAATTGCAAATCTAATTGGATGACTTCCAGTGTAGGAATAATTGCCTCAGAACATATCTAATTAACTTATTTGTTTTCCTGTGGGATCCCTCCATTCCTTCAAGAATAATCTTCCTTAAACACTTGATGAAGGTCTCTTATGACCACTTCTAATTACATGTCACAACATTTCTTGTTAATTCTTGATTTTTATACAGGAAGTACTCTACAGCTACACATTCCTTTAGGGTTGCTTCTTTAAACAGTGCCCTGTTTAGAACATCCCCCCTGCCAACTAAAGTTGAGCATAGGATGACAATTTCTCTAGTGTGCCATCTTGGTTGGCCGTAGGCTTCTCACTTCAGTTCATGTAATTAGTACCTTATTTTGGAGAGTGTACCTGAAGGCAAACAGTACAATCTGTTCTGTTTTATCTGTGCCACCAGTTAGGTGGCATTCATTCGTCCTTTGGAGTGACTGAGTGATAGATGTAGGAATGGGAATAGAACAGATATCTGGAGGTACTGACAAGTGTTTCTCATGAGAGAATCAAGGACTGCGCATCCTCTTGTTCCCAAAGAAGTTGTTGTATGAGGTTAAGGAAAATAATAGTAGAGTTGTCTGGCAGGGTTTGGGCAGGTCCTGTTGAGTCAGTTAAATTTAGAATGCTTGATTGGCTAGTGGTAATTTTACCAGAGGGTTTTCTTTTGGGAAGAAAGCTCCAGGTATGATCTCAAAGATAGATTCAATATCTCCTTCTTAACCTTCTGGAATGTATTTGTCTCAGGTGCCAGGGTTGTTAACATCCTTTCACTGTCACAAAATCTGTGTATCATGTATCAGTATTTAAGGCCTAGTTTTGGGAATGGTTAGGTGCAAGAAGAAAAAGGATATTTTAATTAAACTTACAGAGATCTTTTTATGTTTCCTACTTTGATCCACAAGGTGCTGACACTGGAGGCTGTGACGTATAGTGTATTGAACCAAGTCTGTATTGTCTTCCCTATCTTCTTTGGAGAAATTGTCTATTTCCATTTTTATTCTCTCCCCTCTTTGTGGTGCTGGGGATCAAACTCAGGGCCCTGTGCATACTAAATACATACTCTACTGTTGAGCTATACCTTAGACCCTCTTTGCTCAGTTACGGTTTAAGGGCTTAGGTTTTGTTTTTGTTTGTTTGTTGAGATTGGGTCTCATGTAGTTCAAGCTGGTCTCTTTCCTTCTGTAGCCAAGGAGGATGGCCTTGAACTTCTCATGTTCCTGTTTCTACCTCCTGAGTGTATTATCATGATAGCTAACACTCTGCCAAATAAGCTATGTCCCTGACTCTCTTAGTATTTTGAGTTTCCTGTTTTGGGGGTAGGTTTGAAGGCAATTTTATTAGAATTTAAAGGAAAAATCCTAGGGCAAGCAAGCTATAAATTGTGGAAGCTTCCTAGAGGAGGACAATGGAGAAGTGAAGGGGGGGGGACAAGCAGCTTGAGTGGGCTAAAAGGTAAGCTATGTGGCAGCAGGCAGCCACATGGCATAGTGGGGGCTTTATGGAAACCATAGGGAAACCTAGAGTGTCAGGGAAAGCACACTTAGAGACAGAAAGATGAAAAAGAAGTTACCCTTCATAGTAACGCAGAAAAGCAGGTCAACTTAATAAAACAAAGCTGCTGAGGTCTGTGAAAGACTATCTTGAATTGTTTTTTGAGGGAGCTGTTCCGGCATTTAGCAGTAAAAGATGCTTGTGGGTGGAGAATGTAGAAGGCTGTTAGTACTTCAGCTAACAGTCCATTGTTGAGTGACTTTTGTGATTCAAAAATACATTGCTAGATTGTAAATGTTATAGTTAAAAAAAAAACAAAAACCCTGATACTATCAAGGGTTACAGTAGTGTGGCTGATCAGGTAGTTCGGTTGGGATAGCCAATACCAGACCTGGCAAAAGAGTTAAGAGTGAGGACCAATAAAAGGTAGAAGGACGATAGCCAAGGTCCTATAGAGCAAGTTTGCTACTAGCATGTAAAATGACTCTTTCCAAGACTCACAGTTCTGGGAAGGGGTGGCAGCCTCTGGGTTAGGAATGAAATCAATCATATTAGATCTGCTTTGATGGTAGATATGTTGTGTTCAGTATGAAGATGGTTTGGCAGCAGTGGGCAGTATAGACTTCATTGTTTATTGGACAGTGACTTTTACTAATGAACATTTGTGTGAAAGCCCATGTGGTTCAGTCTTCAACTAAATTAATCTCCACAGTTTGTGAACAGTCTGTGAATTATGTCACTTTGAGTTATATCATGCTTTAGTTTTTTAAGAGGTGGCTCAGAAAGCTAGGACATTGGTACCAGTACAGGATTCAGCAAAATAAAAGAATGTTCTCCAGGAGAATTTTGGCTAGGTCTATGAAAATGTCTTTGAGTTCTGCCCCAAAGACAAAGCAACAACTTTTTTTCTATTGTGTCTCACCTGCACCGAGGTTGAACAGTATGGAAGCTTTTTGGACACCTGTTGGACATTTGTAGGCTTTGAGTCTTTGAATCGTCACTGATGCAGGCCCAGGCACTTAGAGAATCACTGAACCAACAGCTGCATCAGGCCAGCAGAACAGGCAGAGCAGCAAGGCTTTCATCAGGGATGCCTTAGGAGAGAGCCTGGCTGTGTTATCTCTCTCTGTCCCCCTCAGAGTCCAAGGCCCACAAGTGCTCTACCACTGAACTGTCTCCCTGCCCTTAGCTGCATTCTTAAATATGCCATTTCCTTGTGATGAGAAGGTTGTTGGCCCCTTTCCAATCTTGTTTGTCATTGGATTTCAATAGACATTCTAAATTCGGGATCTTTTCAACATAGGAATATTTCGTAGTTGTGTCAGGGAGGCATTGAATCAAATTAGAGGCCACTGCAGTGGAGATTGCTTTTACTAGGAACATTGGTGAGTGATGTCTCTGCACAGAGAGACTTGTACTGAAAGGGGTCATAGAACGTAAAATGTTAAAACCACTAGTGCATTTCTTTATGGGCTCTGTTTAGTGGCCATAATCTCCTCTTGGATTTATGAGCATTCACAGTATAGGCTTGTATAATATAGACAACAATTGTGTGAACTCAGCCGTGAAGGCCACAGTGGCAGTACATTAAATGGCTTCCAAAGGCTCAACCAAGAAAGAAAGCACATTAGCTTCCCTTCTCCACTGAGAACTCCATTCAGAGCACTCCACTCAAAGGACTCCACTCAAATCTATCCCCATGAAGGAGTTGCTTTTCTCTATACAACAGTGCCATACAGTTTTGGACTGGCCCCCTAAAATGATTTATATTTGTGTGAGGTGACATCTCTGATTATTTTTCTCTTTAAAGTGGCTGAAGGAGAGTTAGTTTTTGAGGGTGGTAGAGTTAGTAGGGTGAGGGTAATATTGGGAGAGAACAGCTTTGCACCAATTCAGTTTTGAGTGGTGTGGTAACTTCATGCTGATTAATAGAAACTGTTATTTTTTGGTCCACCCCCAGTCCCATATACTGTGGAAAGAACCAAGTCAACAGCTATGGTCATACTAATTTTTGGCAGAGGCAATGAGGTTTTGTACCCTTTCATTGACTTGGGTTCAGTCTATATGTAGTATCTTTGTTTTTAAAAGTCTTACCTTACTGTTGCTTATTGCTCATGGACACAATGGCATCTCTAAAATTCTTGATGAAAACCAGACATGGTTGTGGTGATATTTTGTTTATAATCTAACAAATAAAGTTTGCCTAAAGATCAGACTGCAAAGCTAGCCACACTAGCCATAGAGGCCAGGCAGTGGTGGTATACACCTTCAATCCCAGAAGCAATACTAATTAGCCATAGAGGCCAGGTAGTAGTGGTACACACCTCTAATCCCAGCACTGGGGAGACAGAGGCAGATGAATCTCTGTCAGTTCAAGGCCACCCTGGATTACACGAAAATGATTCAGGCTCAACAGGGCTGCATAGTAAGGCAGTATCTCAAATAAAAAAACGAGGATGTGCCATCCATTTAGTCATCATTTCCTTTTCAGTGCTAGGAATCAAACCCAGAGCCTTGTCTATGCTGGCAACCACTGAGCCCTTCCCAGCTTGCTATCCAGTTTGTGAATTTTGATGACTAAATGAGTTGAAATATATTTTTATTTGCTGAGGTGGAACTCAGGAACTTGTACATGGTGACAAGTGAGTTATATCCTTAGCTCCTCCAAAAATGTTTTATTTTAAAAACAATTTCATAGGCTCCTGCTAGGCAGACTGAACCAGATATGTAGGAGGCTTGCTGATAACTAGAACCTTTGCTCTTACAGTATTTTTTCCTTCCATGTTGTCTGCCATGTGCAGTTCTTTCTGCTTTCAGTAATTTCCCTATTTGCCTCTTGTACTTTTATCTTTTAAAGCCTGTCAGTCTGTAAAGCCTTTAAGTGAAGCCCTTTTAACCTGCTTGCTCTGCACACACTTATAGTAATTCAGGTAATCTGCGTGTGTCTCTACAGTGCTTCTATCATTGCTTGTGTTCACTGATTTGTTGTTGTTGTTGTTGTTGTAGCTGTTACTAAAGTAAGAGTGACCAGGCAGACCTCCTCTCTCCTTCCACACATTCTAGGTTTCTTGGAGACAATTTTCCTCTAATAGTTGCTTTAGAAAATCTATTAAGTATTTCCTGATTTGAGCCTTAAAGAAATTAATTTACCTAATTTTGAAAGAAGACATACTTACTAGAAAAAATAGGTACAAGATACAGTCCCATGGTCCAATACATATGGACAGCACATACATTATCTACTATACCAAATAATATTTTCTTGCTCTATTTAAATTTAAAATATAGACTGTGGATATTCATAAAGAAAAAGTGGCTCGAAGAGAGATTGGTATTTTGACAACAAATAAGAATACATCAAGAACTCACAAAATAATAGCACCTGCAAATATGGAGCGCCCTGTCAGGTATATTCGGAAACCTATCGACTACACAGTTCTGGATGATGTGGGCCATGGAGTTAAGGTAAGCATTTTGTGTTACATAAGTGTGAATTATTTTGAATTTTCAATAACTATTTTGGATAGAAATTGTGATAGGATTTTCTTATTTGGTAGATTCCCCTTTAGCTAGCAGTTAGTATTATAATTTTATAGAGTATTTATTTATTTTAAGGATATAGTGTATGAATGTTTTGCCTGTATATGTATATATGTACTGCATGCATGTCTGGTACCTTTAGGGGTCAGATGAGGGCATTGGATCCTCTAGATCCCCTGGAAATGAGTTATGGTTAGCTGTGAGCCACTATGTGGATGCTAGGAAGTGAAACTGGGTCCTCTGCAACAAGTGCTCTTAACTGCTGAGCCATCTCTCCACTCTAGAAAATTAATAAGTCACATGTTTGACTCAGCTTGGAGTAGAATTTTATCCACAGAATAGATACTATTCAGAAAAACTTAAAAACTTGAAAAAGCTGGGCTGCTAAGATGGCTTAGCAGTAAAGGCACTTGCACCAAACCTTTTGACCTCAGTTCTATTAGACCCTTCATGGTGGAAGAAGAAAACTGACTCCCGGAAGTTTTCCCTTGCTCTCCTCCATACATAATGCTGTGTTACTTGTACCACAAAAAACAACAACAACAAAAACCCAAACACTTGAAAAAGCCATTCTTTAAATCATAGATTATGATTGGTTTAGAAAATAATTTGAATAATTTGGCCTTTTATTCCTAAATGTTTGTGTACCTATGTGGTTTTTCTAAGCACTAAAAAGTTGCAAATATTAAAATGCTTTTTAAAAAAGTGCTTATTATGGTAAGATGCATATTATCTCCAATTTTTACTAATCATTTTTAAGTATATACTTCTGAAATATAATCACATTGCTTTGGTAACTAAATGTTTTAGACCAAGACTTAGAGTGGGGTGGCCAGTGAAAACAGTGTATTTTAGAAACTGGCATGTGTTGGTAGAGTGCTTGCCTAGTATCAATACAACCCTGGATTTGATCCCCAGCACAGTGGTGGTATAGTGTTACAGTCCCTAGCACTTGAATAGTGAGGCAGGAGCTCAAGATCATCCTTGCTCACTTAGTGAGTTTGAGGTTAGTCTGATGTATGTAAAACCAATATGAAGCTGATAAATGGCAAGTTTATCTGTATATAGTCAAACTATACACATACACAACTACTTTCCCCCCGGTCTTATTACTGCTTTATTTTCTTGGTTTTATGACTTCTGTAAGAGTTTTTATACTCTCTTGTCTTATAGATAAGAATTGAAGAAATTTAGAAATAATACCAGAGTTGGGTATGGCAGGTGCATCTTTGAGTTCAGGGCTAGCCTGCTCTAATGAGTGAGTTTCAGGGATCCAGGATTATGTAGTGAGGCCCTGTCTTAGAAGAAATACTACTAGTACTAGGAGGAAGAAGGAACAGGACAACCACAAGCTTAAAGGCCAGCCTGATCTACACAGTGTGATCTGGGTCAGCTGGGCCACACAATGAGACTGTCTCAAACAAACAAACAAACAAACAAACAAACAAACACCCTGACTAACCAGTCCCCTTGCTGCTTAGTCTAAAAAAGTCCAAAGAAATTTGGGTATTCATTAATGATAAAGTTTGAAATTATGAGGCAGAAAGAATTAAATTTATTTTAAAATGAGGATTCTAAGTATAGACAAACCCTACTAGCTCCTGTAACAACAACAACAACAACAACAACAACAACAACAACAACAATAATAGAAATATGAATCAAAGACAAATAATACTGAAGTTTTCCTTTTTTATTAAAATTTTCTTCATACAATGTATTTTGATCATATTTTTTTTCCCCTAACCTCAACTCTTCCCAGATACAGTTTGATTTCTTTTCTTTTTTTTTTTTTTGTTTTTTTTTGGTTTTTTGAGACAGGGTTTCTCTGTGTAGCTTTGGAGCCTATCCTGGCACTCACCCTGGAGATCAGGCTGGCCTTGAACTCACAGACATCTGCCTGCCTCTGAGTGCTGAGATTAAAGGCATGTGCCACCAATGCCCGGCTCCATACTCTTAAGATTAATATTCTATCTTATTTGTGATACAAATCTTAGTGTTTTGGAATTAATGTATGCTATACTTGGGCTTCTTTTAAATAGATTTGCACATATAAATAGCATTTAAGGAATTACATTTTATTCTGAAAAGCATATGGTATCTATAATTTTATTACGAATTTAACAACTAAAGTAAATCTGGCTAGTTTTGGGAAACAGAGTGAGAATACTGATGGGAGAAGCCCAGCATGCAAATCAAGGAAGCAAAACAAAGCTATTTATTGATTGTAATTAGTTGGTGTTTTCCAAGGTAATGTCTCTAAGGTTAACTGTGGCTTTCTGGTCAGTTTTGGAGTTGAGTTTTAGTTTGTTTTGTAGGAATCCAGAACACCAGGGCTGTCTCAGCTATAATAGTCTCTCAATTTTTGTTTTTTTAATTTTTTTTCAGACTTAGTTTTGTATCTTGAGTGTTTTGCCTTTATGTGTATGTGTACCATGTGTGTAGATCATGTGTTTGTGCCACCTATGTGTACTACTTGTGCGAACTGTGTGTGCTTGTGTGTGTGTACTGTGTGTACCACGTGTGTGTATACATGTGTTTGGTCCCTCTGGAGATCAGAAGAGGACAGAGATAAGTCAGTTGTGAACCACTGTGAATGTGTGTGATGGGAACTGGACTCTAGGGCCTGTGCAAGGGCAACAAGAGCTCTTAACGGCTGAACTATCTCTGGCCCACCTCTTCTGATTTTATTATTTTTAACAGTATAGACACTAACCTGTTATAACATCTATTCAAGGGTGTGGATTTAAAACAGCTTCAATTTTATTAAGATGAGCTAATCAGTTACTTCAAAGAAAGAATTGGTCTCATTGTCATTTGACAATTACCTCTAGAAAAATAGAGTGTACTCAAAGAAAATTCTATTGTTTTTAACTTTATATTCCAGGGAAATGGTGAAATTATTCATTCATAAATTTAATTGTTTGGAGAAAGAGATCTTAAGGAAATACAAGTCTTGTTTAAGTTTGGTTTGAGAACATTTAAGTAGACATTTCGTATACAGTATTGTCAGTTGTATTTTGAGTTTTAAGAGTCAGATTAATTTTACAACATTCCTCATTTGGAATACATTCACACACAAACTTTAATAGAGGAAGCTTGAACAAAGGTTGAAAGTTACACAGTTGTTTAGTTGCATAGTTATATTCAAGACCCATTTCCTATTTAATTTTCTTGTTTCCTCATTTGGGAACAGATAACATGAAAATGCTGAGCTTTTTTTTTTTTTTTTAAAGTTGAAAGAAATGACGTGAGAGTGTACTTAGAATACTTTTTTTGTGCAATTGTATATGAGACATGCTATATATATATGTAATATATATATAACATATATATAATGCAGTACACTAGTGTATCTTATCAAGAATCTTAACTAAATAATCTTTCACACCTCGTTATGTGATGGTGTGATTAGGTAGGGTTCCAGGCAATGTTCCCATGTGACATTGAGAAATACCATTTCAAATAAAAAGGAATACCAGTTTATATAAATAGGAAGATACCTGAATTCTTCCATAAGATTTTATTTAATGTTGCTTTTGAGGTCATCTTAAAAATGGTAGATACTTGTGAGAACAACAGATTTTATTGATAGAAATTGAAATCTCAAAACTTCATAGACAAACTATAGAAACATGATTTTTTTTCTGAATGGCATAGTGTAAGGATTGACACATACATTGTTTCAGGTGTGTTAGCTGGTCATCTCTCACAGAAGTAGCCTTTAGGATCAAAGTAGCTTTTCTTTAATTTAGAATTTTGACTGAACCCTCCAATAACAACAGCAGCATATAGCTTTCTAGTAGTGTGGGCTTGCTCAAGACTTAACGTAGTCTAGAAAAGTTTCCAGACTATTTATTCTTCAGTTAGATTTTGGCTAAGCTACCAGTAGATGATTTCATTTTTGAATTTTTGTTTCTAAGTATTGTTTTTATTCTTTGTCAGTTTTATACATATGCATATATTATCTTATTCATAATACACCACCCATGTTTTTGTTTTGGGGGTAGGGTTTTTTGTATCCCAAACTGGCCTCAAACTTGCTGTGTAGCTGCACCAACCTCCCAAATTCTGGGTTTTCAGAAGTATACCACTGTACCTGGGCTATGTGATGCTGAGAGGGAAACCCAGTATTCCTGGTGCTGCACAAAACTCTGCCATCTGAGCTACATTCCCAGGTTTTAGTCAGGAATTCATGATTTCATTTTTAAATACTGAGGTGTGCTAGGCCACATCCTTTTCTGAATTGAAAACAACTTGAGAGTTTTTATTTTTATTTTATTTTGAGACAGAGTCTTACTATGTAGCTCTATTTAAGATTGATTTTTTTTTTTTCTTTTTTCTTTTGAGACAGGGTTTCTCTGTGGCTTTGGAGGCTGTCCTGGAACTAGCTCTTGTAGACCAGGCTGGTCTCAAACTCACAGAGATCCACCTGCTTCTGCCTCCCGAGTGCTGGGATTAAAGGTGTGCGCCACCAACGCCTGGTTAAGGTTGATATTTTTATAGCATTATACTACCACTCAAATAATGACTTGGGCATTCATTGTCCAATAAAGTGTTAGATCTTGTATACTGATAATTAAAAATAGATTTATGCCTTTTGTATCATTGTAGTTTACTTAAAGTCAAATTAAAAACATTTTTATTTTTAGTTATGTATATATGTGTATATAGGGGTGTGTGTGTACATGAGTGGAGGCCAGAAGAGGGTATTTGATCCTTTGTTACTGGAATTACAAGTGGTCATGCAGTGCCTCATGTAGGTGCTGGATACTGTCACTTACAGTTACATTACATAGTTTTAACTGCTGAGATGCCATTCCACTCTCTGTCGTCTGTAATTCAGTTGGATTAGATGCAGGGGTTAAATGCTGACCTCAGAAATTTTGAGGCCTGTTTGAGATTGTCTTAATTATTAATTAGTTGGTAGTTTCCTTAGAAAGTTACTTCTTTTTAAAAGTACATGTAAGATAGATCTGGTGACAAAAGCCTGCAATCCCAGCTACCTTGAGGCAAGAGACTCATAAACTCAAGTTTTGTCTGGGCCACAAAGTCCGTTCATGGCCAGTCTGGGAAACTTAGTGACTGGATGTAACACATTGGTAAAGTGTTTTACTAACATGTGCAGCCCTGAGTTCAATTTCCTGTGCTGCTGGAAAATAAGTGTAACACACAAACATTTCCCTAGTTCTTATAGATACTTTTGCAGTGTATTTGAAATATGGCTGGATAAAGCTTGTTAACATGAATTCAGTAATATAAATGTCAACCTGTCCTGTCAGATGCAATTTACCTAGAATTAATTTCTACTTTTTCCCCTCTTTTTTGTTTTTGCCAACATAAAGTGGCTAAAAGCCAAGGTAAGAGACTTACTTATCATTTGATCCACAGTACTTCCTCTATGTTGACAGAGGCTGCAGAGCCACTAAAATGTGAAAACTCTTATGTCTGTCTGCTTTTTTCCTGTAGGATTTACATAGATTAAATATGCTCAAATTTAGTCAAATCTCAGCGTTTAGCTTGGCTGTGTTAATATATCCAAGATATATTGATGTTTGCACTTTAGGAACATTAATCTTGCTAACAGTTACTGCTTTGCTCATGTTTTTACAGTTGCTTTGCTTCCATTGTTTGAGAGTTAGGTTTCCCAGACGTCATATGTGATTTTGTTGCTGAATTATTAGTAAAAAGATTATATTTGAGATGAGTATGTTAGCAGATTTACAGCTTTTATGGTTTACATTTATGCACATATAAATGTTTATTCAAGCATTTTAATAATTCTGATTCTTGAATACAGATAAGATTGATATCAGTAAATATGTCTAACAAAATATAAAATTTAGTAGTCTTACCTGTATTTTGCATAAATTGATATGAATAGCCCAAAATGATAGAAGAACTGAATGCAGGTGGCTTTTGAACTTTTAAAATATAATACCAAACTGTATTAGTGCTGTCTGGGAATCCTTACTTCACATTCTGATATTAAGGAAAAGACATCATGTTAAAACACCAAGAGTACAAGTTGATACAAAAATAAAATCTTTCTTTCCACATTTTAGCACGGAAATAACCAGCCTGCAAGAACTGGCACATTGTCGAGAACAAATCCTCCCACGCAGAAACCACCAAGCCCTCCTGTGTCAGGCCGAGGGACTTTGGGGTATGAATTCAAGTGCATTCTACAAAGAATTCCTGAGACTTAAGTGCTTGCATCCTTGTTTTGTGTTTTCTCTTGTGGTACTACCCTTTACATTCATTTATTCTGTGTGTGTGTGTGTGTGTGTGTGTGTGTGTGTGTGTGTGTGTGTGTGTGTGTGTGTGTGTGTGTGTGCTGTGTGTGTGTGTGTGTGTGTCTGTGTGTGTGTGTGTGTGTGTACTGTGTGTGTCTGTGTGTGTCTGTGTGTGTGTGTCTGTGTGTGTGTGTGTGTGTCTGTGTGTGTCTGTGTGTGTCTGTGTGTGTGTCTCTGTGTGTGTGTAGCCCAGAGGACAATCTCATGCTTTACCCTCAGGAAAGCTGTCCACCTCCTTAAAGACAGGCTCTCTTACTAGCCTAGAGCTCACCAATGAGGCTAGATTGGGTGGATAGTAAGCTAGATTGCCTGTCTCTACCTTCTTAGCTTTGGGATTGTGGGTGCTGCCATGCCAGATATTAATAATCTTTTTCATATGTGTAAATGAGTATCAGTTTTTGTTTCTGCATTTAAAAAATGTAAATCTTCTTTGCATGTTATTTTAAATGGATTATCCAGAGAGTTTCTTATAGTGCCTTCACACATATTTATGGCACTCCCCCCCCCCCAATGGTTTCTCTGTGTAGTCCTAGCTGCCCCAAACTAGCTCTTGTAGACCAGGGCGGCCTTAAACTCACAGAGATCCACCTGCCTCCGTCTCCCGAGTGCTGGGATTAAAGGCATGCATCACTTATGACATTTTTGAATAAGTGGTGTGCTTTGTGTAATTTGCCTTAGTAGTCTCTGTCTTCTGCTTCTTCTGTTCCACCTTACACTGAGGACTCTACTGAAGTGGCTCCAAGTGTAGCAGCTACTCACAGACCCCTTTACACCAGAGTAGCTTTTTGGAAAGCTGTAAAAAATAGTGGTAATTTCTGGTCCCCTGTTGGTGGTAGTAATTGTATCAGTATTTTCCAAGATGTTAATGAAAGATTAGTTATTTGGAAATACCATATTAGATTTCTTGCTTTTGTGGAGGGGTCAGTTAATAGCCAACTTTCTTTTTTGTGGTGGTGGTTTTACTTTTTTTTTCCCCCTGAAGAAAGGCTTATGAGTGACTAAGCTGGGTATAATGTATTTTAATAATATATGTTATTAAGCATTAAAGAGTAAAGCCATTATTTTTAGTGATGTTAGAAATTTAAGTGATCATTTCCAATAATTTTCCCAAGAAAGAACAACACATTTTATTTTATGTTAAAACAGCAAAATTTTTATGTCACAATTAAAGTTTTTGTTTAAATTACTATTAATTTTTTTTCTGTCATTAGAGAGTGTAGCTCATGCTATCTACTTTAGAGATTAGAGGACAACTTTGTAGGGTGTGTGTGTGTGTGTGTGTGTGTGTGTGTGTGTGTGTGTGTGTCTATGTGTGTGTTCCCATGTGCAGGCACCCCCCATGTGTAAATTGATGTGTTCTAGGATTGAAAAAAGATCTCTAGGCTTGGGTGACAAGCACCTTTACTGTCTGAGCCATCTTGCCAGTCTTAACTATTTTTAAATTAAAACTGGGGAAAAAATTCTGTTATAGATAATTCAGATAGAGATTGTTACAGATTTGGGAAGGCAGTTATTTTGTCTTTCTCATTCATTATCCATTTTTCCATTCTTCTTCTCTAGACGGAATACCCCTTACAAAACGCTAGAGCCTGTTAAGCCTCCAACAGTTCCTAATGACTACATGACTAGTCCTGCAAGGCTTGGAAGTCAGCATAGTCCAGGCAGGACGGCTTCTTTAAATCAGAGACCAAGGACACATAGGTAAGCCTTCTGTGTGAACATCTGAACTCAGAGTATATGGTGCTGACTGGTGAGTGATGAGTTTTAAAGACACAGCATACAAAATGATGTACTACTTTAATGCTAATAATGAATGTAAAGGTTATGGCATTCTTCATATTTCTGATCACATAAAACTTCAGTTTTTCTTTGTCAATTGTTTTTGTTTGTGTATATTATTAGTAGGATATATTTCCTCTTTTTGACAGATACAAGTACATATTGGGATTAAAACTAAAGAGTGTTTTTAGAAGCTAAAGGTGTAGCTAAGATAGCATAGTGTTTGTCTAACATACAGGAAGTTCTGGGTTTGATCCCTAGTACCATAAAAGCCAGGCATGGTGAGGTACATTGTAATCCTACCTCTGGGGAGATGGAGGCAAGAGGTTATCCTCAGCTACATAGTGAATTTGAAGCCAGCTGTGATACATGAGACCTTGTCTAAAAAAACAAAAACAAAAAGATAAAGCTTAATTTTTTTCTCTCTTAAATATGCATATAAGATAGGCTTTTGACTTTTTGCAACAAAGTGTGTTTTAGTAGTAACCTTGCGCCTCATCATCCCCATCCTCCTGACCCAAGAATGGTTTTCCACATGTCTTTAAATGTCATAAAGGTAGGGTTAGGATTTGTATAGCTCAGTGGTATTATCCTTGGTATGTGTAAGGCCTCTGGGTTCATTTACTAGGAACTCCCATTAAAGGGGAGAGGGCAGGGAAATACTCTTAAATGCTTTTAGACAAAAGGTTAAATGTCATAGAAGTTCCGTGGCTCAGTTGGACCCTGAGAGATCAGAGGAAGAACACTTAACTTGTTTCTGGACAGCGCTGGTAAACTAGGGTGTGTTAAAAATCCTCTAGAGAACAGCTGCCCAATGGGCTTTATGAAGGATCTACCTTGGCTGCTGAATTAATTACAGGGTCAGAGTATGTTTTTTCCAAAGTGGAATCTTATTCAACCACTAGTTATTTAGAATGACTTTATTAAATACCAGTCGGTAACATATAAAACATAGTATTGTTGATTTTTCCAGATGCTCATTGTGTTGAAATACAAACATCTTTTTTTAAAAAGAAATTTAGAAATGTATCCTAGAAATGTCATTATGTCAGGATTTATGGGTTACTTAAGCACTGTTGCAAATATATTGACATGGCAGACAATATGTAAATGAATCAGCATGGCCATGGCCTAGTAAAATTTTACTTATGGTACTAAAATTTGAATTTCATATAATTTTAATGTTTTCAAAAATATCATTCCTCTTTTGAGTTTTCCCTCACTATTTAGGGGGGAAAAAGTTAGCTCATAGGCAAAATTTGGGCTTTTGTCCAGTTTTAGCTCACAGGGTATACTTTGCTACTACTTACCCTGTGTTACATAAGAAACACTGAAGTCAGGAATTGCAGAAGAGCTTAAATGTACATATATTCCTAGGTCTGACACAAAGCTGAATATTGAGTTCCTGGCTTGAACGAGTTGAGAATCTCATTTAAGCTAGTTTGTTCTGTCAGTGGATTTTTTTTTTTTTTTTTTTTTTTGGTTTTTCGAGACAGGGTTTCTTTGTGTAGTTTTAGAGCCTGTCCTGGCACTCGCTCTGGAGACCAGGCTGGCCTGGAACTCACAGAGATCCGCCTGCCTCTGCCTCCCGGCTATCAGTGGATTTTTAAATGTATTTTATTACAATGTGATTATCCAGTTGTAAATTGATTATATTGGAGAGTAAAATAATCTTACCGAGGCACTATAAATCTTTGCCTTCTTGGGTTTGTGGGCATACTGATCAAACCATATTGGTTTTGAAATATAGTATGAGCCAGGCACTGTGGTGGTGCGCATTTGGAAGGCAGTGGCTGGAGGATCCTTTGAGATTAGAAGTTTGAAATTAGCCTAGGCAACATAGTGAGGGGCAGGTGTGCTAGTCTCAGCTAGGACAGACTCTTGGCTCCGAGGGAGTTCCAGAGAGTTTATCAGTAGCAGCTATTCTAGTCTGTGAAACCTTGAAACTTTGTTCTGTTGTTGCTGTGTTAGGCTCATTGTCTTACTGTTCTATTGCTGTGAAGAGATGCCATGACCAGCATGGCATGGGAACTCTTATAAAGGAAAGCATTTAATTGAGGCTTGCTCGGAGTTTTAGAGGTTTAGTTCTCTAAACCTCTAAATTATCATCATGGGAGCGTGGCAGCATGCAGGTAGACATGTGCTGGAGAAGGAGCCGAGAGTTCTATATTCGATCCATAAGCAGCAGGAAGAAAGAGATACTGGGTTTGGCAACCTCAGAGTCTACTCCCAGTGACACACTCCAACAAGGCCATTCCTATCTCCAACAAGGCCCCTTTAACCCTTCTCAAGAAGTGCCACTCCCTGATGACTAAGCAATCAAATTTGTGGGCCTGTGGGGGCCATTCTTATTCAAACCACCACACTCATTTTCCAGAAAATTTCTTATCACCTTTCTTAAATTTGCTTTTATATATTATATTTTGTTGTCTTTGTTTGTTTGCTTGTTTCTGAGGCAAGGTCTCACTATGTAGCCCTGGCTGGCCTGGAACTTGCTTTGTAGACCAGGCCTCAAACTCATAGAGATCCTTCTGCCTCTGCCTTCCCGGTACCGGGTTTAAAGCCGTGCATCCATGTGCCCAGCCCAGCTTGTTTATGTTTGGGAAACATGGTTTTGCTATGTAGTCCAGACTGACTTAGAAATTGTAAAACTTCATCAGTCTCCTGGATGCAGGTATTATAGGTATGTGCCACCATGCCTGTTTCACTTTTCTATAGGTAGAGATTGTGATACTGGTTTTCATTCCCAGTGTCCTGTACATTCCTTTTTGTATGTACAAAATCTGTCACACTAATTTTTGAGTTTGTGTTCTTATGTTCTGCTGTTGAGTTCTGTTCACTGTTCTTTTCTGAGGAAGGAGGAGGAGAAATAAGAGCCTGACTATGTACTCCAGGTGCTTTTAGACCTCGAACCTCTAGCCAATGATGAAAGCCGTGTGTGCTACCACAACAGGTTCTTTATTGTTAACCACATTAAGGTTTAAGTAGACACTTGTAACTCTATGTACTGTGAGGCTTTAATGCTCATACATTTTTAAAAGATTATTATTACCATATTAAGACAAGGTCTCATTATGTAGTCCTGACTGGCCTCGAGCTCACAAAGATCCACCTGCCTCTGCCTTCAAAGTGCTGAGACTAAAGGTCAGGTGGGATTTTGAGTACTTTTATATATTGGTTTCAGGATTTTAGAAGAACAGTGAAACACAAGAACAGTTTTAAGTATTAGGGTAAAGTTTTATAACCAAGTTAAAATGAATTTTTAGTACACCCAGTTTATGATTGTTTTTTTTTAAATCAATTTTTTTTTTTTTTTTTTTTCCAGACAGGGTTTCTCTGGGTAGCTTTGGAGCCTATCCTGGCACTCGCTCTAGAGACCAGGTTGGCCTCGAACTCACAGAGATCCGACTGCCTCTGCCTCCCAAGTGCTGGGATTAAAGGCATGTGTCACCACCACCTGGTTTAAAATCAATTTTTAAAAATGACCTTTCAAATGCTTCTGTTCTTTGTAGTGGAAGTAGTGGAGGAAGTGGAAGCCGAGAAAACAGTGGGAGCAGTAGTATTGGCATTCCCATTGCTGTGCCTACGCCTTCACCTCCCACTGCCGGCCCAGGTATGTTGTTCAGTACTCTCAGGGTTAGTGTGTGATACTTGTTAACTTTGTAAGGGAAGCTAAAATAACTGATTCATTTTGGCTAAAAATTATTTACTGGATTGTGGCTATAGCTATAATAAAGGCTAATTAATAACAAGTATATTTTTAGATTAATTTTCACAAACTTGGGGTTTTATCAGCTGTATGTATATGATACAGAGAAATAGTTTTGTTAGGTCAGTTTTTAGCCATTTTGCTTTTAGCTATACTTGTCTTTGTAAATAGTTAAGATTGATGTTTATTATTTCAAAAGCAAATCAATATTGTATATTTCATTTAGAAGGTCAGTATTGCTAAACTAATGTATTTGTGACTTTCTTATTTATATATGAGAATCAGCACCTATTTTAGTGAAATGCAGTGACTGTAAGATGAGATTTAAAAATAGGAAAACTTATTTTACCTTTTTAGAAAGTAAAGGCATTCTGGGAGAACATTCGGTTAACACTTTGGAGTTTAGTCAGTAAAATGGAGACTTTTTTTGAGATAAATTATTTCTGTGTAGTCCAGGCTGTCCAGAAAGGAAGACTTTCACAGTATTAAAAAACATACATTTGGAAGATAAGCATAATGAAAAAATATTAGAGGAAAATATTCTTAGTGTCTCAGATACATTGTTGAAGGAGAATGATCTGGTTATAAACACAGGCTCATTCTGTGGTCACTGCATTTATAAACTCAAAGGCCTTTTTACCTAGTGAAATTCTTACTCATTTGAATGCGTTTTGCACATGGATGTTTCTTTTTCTGTTTGTCTTCTTTCCAGTATGTTATATTTCCATGCCACTTTGGAATGCTTAATTTTGTTTTCTTACATTCTGGCTTAAACCATAAACTGTTTTATTGGAAAACATTTCTATCTTGATTCCCTCTGGAGCCCTGCTTCTCCCACTCAGCACTTTGGAGGCTGAGACTGCATAGGTATTGTGGAGCCATCAGATGATACTTTGCAGATTTGCAATAAGCTCCTGTAGCCAAAAGACTGCAAGTTGTTGCAGTTATTAGATTGTAGATGATAATGTTAAAGAATTAAATCTAATTGATACCAATGTCTTCTGGTGAAAGACCTTTGAACTTAACACTGCTCTACTACAATACAGAGTGATCCTGTGGATGGTTTATAATCAAATTAATGGAGTTTTTATTTATTTATTTATATTGAAGAAAACTAGCAGTTATTGTTCAAAATTATTTTTAAATCAACAGTGTCACTAATGTCCTTTCAGTGCATGAGACATATTTGGGACTCTGTCTTGTATTCAGGCAGTCAGAGGCCTGGGATGAAGGTGGAGACAGGAAATGAAACATGGAAAAGAAAATGTAGTGTGATACAGGGGCTTCCCTGATGCTATCCTTTGGATCATACTCTGAAAAAATTTGGTGCAGCCTAGGTTTTAAGAGATAGCTAAGGGGTTGGAGAGATGATTCAGAGGTTAAGAGCACTGGCTGTTCTTCAAGAGGTCCTGAGTTCAATTCCCAGCAACCACATGGTGGCTCACAACCATCTGTAATGAGATCTGGTGCCCTCTTCTGGTCTGCAGGAACACTGCAGAACACTATATACACAATAAGTAAATAAATCTTAAAAAAAAAAAAAAAGGAGAGAGATGGCTAAGGATGCTATGAAATAATTTCTTAATAGAATTTATTCAAATAGTTTTCTAGTTGGGGATGACTAGACTGTTATAAGGAATTCTGCATGCTGTATTTTTTTTTTTCTCTTTGCTGTTTGACTCGTTGGGGGCCCACCACCCAGCTCCCAAATAACTACACAAAGACTTATTCTTACTTATGAATGCCCAGCCTTAGTTTGACTTGATTCTAGCTAGCTTTTCTAACTTAAATTAACCTGTTTCTCTTCTACCTTTTACCTCTGATCTTTTACCTTCCTCTATTCTGTTTAATCTTTCTTCTTATTCTGTGGCTGGTCCCTGGTGTCCTCTTTCCTTTTCTCGATTCCCCATTATTCTTTCTTTTCCCATTTATTCTCTCTGCCTGCCAGCCTTGCCTATTTCTCATTCAGCTCTTTATTAGACCAATCAGGTATTTTAGACAGGCAAAGTAACACAGCTTTACAGAATTAAACAAAGGCAACACAAAAGAATGCAACACATCTTTGTATCATTAAATATTCCACAGCATAAATGAATGAAATCCACCTTAAGCTAATATTCCACAACAATATTCACTTTTAGAAGTACATAATAATCTGGATAGGAATAAAGAGATGTCTTTTATGAGAACTGAATTTCTATTTATGTGAAATAAACTGACATTTTCATCCCCCCCCCCAAAAAAAAAAAACATTTACGTATATTGAGGAAAAAGAAAGATGGGAGAGGGAAGGAGACAATACAAAAAATGTGACTGCAAATAGCATTGAAAGAAAATCTTTGTGAAAGCAAAATGTTTTCAGCTTACTTTACTAGAAAATGATCATTGAAGCCACAATGAGTTTCTATTATTATATTCACTGGATAAGTAAAAATGTAGATGTCTCTATATGGCGATCTTGATGGGGAGATAGACATTTCTGGTGGAGTTTTTTTGTTGATGTTCTCACTTCACAAAACTTTATTGTTACCTAGTCATATTAAACCAGCGTCTACTCCACTTTATCAGTTTCAGTTCTTGATATTAACCTCAGAATACCATTTTTCAAAGTACTAGTTCTTAAAAAGATTTCTGCATAGATTTTTGAGGTCAAAGCTTTATTCATTGTTTGTCTTTTTCATTCTGTTAAGAGTTTTGTTTTTTTGTTTTGTTTTGTTTTGTTTTTTTCCTTAGAGGCTTCATGAAGTCATTGCTTTGACAGCTAATGCCATGTGAACCTTGCATATTAATGCATCTTACAGCTGTGTCACTTTGAATTCAAATATGTTATAAATAGATATAAACCACTCCAAGGACAGCTTTTGGGGTCCTCTAATTTTAAGAGTGGGCTCAAAGGCAAAAAAAAAAAAAAATTACAAACCACTTATTTAGAGCATTGACTTTCAGAGCAATAGGCCCAATTAGTCGTCAACATGAAGGAACTAGGTAGAAAGTTTTCAGACCCTATCATATACCTACTTCGTTAAAAACTCTGAAGATGGGACCCAGAAATTTACAACAAGCTTTCAAGGGGAGATTTTCATCAGTGCTGAAGTGTAAGAATAGTTATCCCAGGGAAATTTGGAAACTGTATTTATCGGTGTTCATTTGTAAGGAGTAATATTTTTTAGTAGTGCTAAGATTAGCACCTAAATACAACTTAAATATTTAATAACAGTAATTACTAGCAGTTGTTATAAAAATCAGAAAAATATACTTGGCTGACAGTTTAAATTTTATTACTTAATCTGGATTATTTAGCCAGATAGAATTTTGAGTCAAATTCTGAAACTGTTGGCTGTGGGAAGGAAGTTTTTTATGAAGCAGTTATGAATGACCCATAGCTAACAGCTTTTATCTCTGACTACCTGTGTTGCTAATTTTGTTGGAGAAAGTTTACATATAAAAGCTCTGTATAGTTGTCCTTTCTTCTGATGGTTGATTCTTGGACACCCCCACCTTCATTAGATCCAAAAATCCTTAGATATTCAAGTTCCTTGTAAAAAATGCCATGGTACCTGCAGACAGCTTACACATATGTACTTTGCTATATTTTAAATTATATCTAGGTTACTTATACCAATATAATGTAAATGGTCTGAATAGTTGTTATTGTTCATGTGTATTCCATGGAACATTCACATTCCATGTGGTATTAGTGAAACAGCATTTGGGACTATGCTTATTCCAAAGGTTTAATCGTAACGCTCCATGTTCACTTTTGTAGCTCTTCACAGTGGCTGTTCCCCTTGTTTATAAACTTTAGAAGTAGAGCTAGTTCCATTTTCATCTTCATTTTTCTTTATTTTGTTCTTTGGGCTTTACAAAGTAGTAAGAATCCCTACCCCACCTCTTAGTTCTGCTACTTTGGGTGTTTATAATGCTTTGTTGGTTGCCTTTGACTAATGCTTTTCAGCAGCCCCTGGCTCAGCTCCTGGTTCCCAGTATGGCACAATGACCAGGCAGATTTCTCGACACAACTCTACCACTTCTTCGACATCTTCTGGTGGATATAGACGAACTCCCTCTGTGACTGCCCAATTCTCTGCTCAGCCTCATGTTAATGGAGGTCCACTTTATTCTCAAAATTCAAGTAAGCTTGTGTTTTGCAGGCATGCAGCAATAGTGGCGCTCCTTTTGAAAGAAATGATTTTAAACTGTTATTCTTAACTGTGATAGACAACAATTTAAGCCCTGCTATTTCATGCTTATTTTTGCTTTTAATTAATCCTTGAATTACCATCTTAGAAGCAACTGATTATCACTTATTCTTCAAGGTTCAATTGAGTATACCTAATCTACCCAAATTCAACAAGTGCTTTAATGTGGTATGAGTACTACTACAGTATAATTGAACTAGAGAACAAAAGTCTTAAGTTTTATGGGCATTGTTTTGATGGTTCAGTATTGATACAAAGACACAAACATAGTCAAAGATTTTTAAAAAAAATTATAATAAAAGAAATTGCTGGCTATCACTTCTAAGGTTGTGGACTTCTTTTGGAATGCTTTCAATAGAAAACATTTACAATGCCTGCTTACTTTTTCTGTCTGAATAATTCTATGGGTGGGAAGGATTTTCTTTTGATTTCCTTCTATTCACTTCAAATTGCACATCCCAATACTAATTACAGCCTGTGTTTTAAAAACTTACAGGGTTAGAAAATAGACATAGAATTCGAAAGAAAAGGTTTGAATATCTGAAGATAGTTATTGAGTTCACTTTTCAAGTTAAGATGCTAAATCCAAAAAAGGCAACCATTTGAAATAAGCCTGCTGTTCCGTATTTATTTTTGTCATTAAGTTATTGGGTATGGACTGACAGGTTTTTCTTTAGCAGTTTTTTCTCTTTTAGGGGTTTCTAGAACTGAGTGTTCTATAAAGAGAAGGATGACTACTCTGTATTTACATGGGAATTTGCTTGGTTCTTTCATTTGTGTTTGCTTTATTTATTTGGAGGTGTGGGGTGGGGAAAGGCATTACTTTGTAGCCCTAATTGGCCTGGTGCTGCCTAACTCATACTGGCTTTGAACTTGCAGCCCTCCTGCTTGTTGAGATGACAGGCAACCACCACCTTAAGTAGAAGCTGTTGGTCTTTTGTTTAAATTTTTTGAGTACAGAGTGATTGGGTTACAGCAAATAGAAAATAGTACTTTGGCTGTATTCACAGAGAACCCCAGATTTATACAACCTTTTTCTGAACTAGAATTTTCATTCAGGACACTAAGAAATATTAAACTATTAGCTGATATTTTACTTCACACTCCTGTTGGTGTCCTGTTGGTTTTGAATGGTAGCTTTATCTAAGTAGATCACAAATCCATCATTTATCACACTAGGCTTTTGTTGTTGCTTTTGTTGAGACAGGCTGTCATAGAACTCACTATGTATATCAGGTTGACTGAATTCAGTGATCTACTTGCCTCTGCTTCCTGAGGCCTGGGATTAAAGAAAGGCATGTGCCATCATGATGAATTAGTTGTTTATCCCACTAGTTTCATGAACTTTCTTTCCATATTTTTTTTTTTTAAGATTCCATCTTTATGTTCATGCCTCCCCCACACTTTGTCTTTTAATTTACTCTGCAAATAGTGCTTTTATTTCACTAATCCATGCTTGTCTAGTTTCACAAATGTTTGTGAGACTCTTAGTGAATATATGTATTTTTTTGAAACTAGAAAGCAAGCTTAGCTCCAGGTGTTCAGAGATCTTTGTTTTATCCAGTTGTCCTTCAGTCTGAACTGCTGGTGTAGCTTGACTGGTGTGTGGTTGTGTTTAGTGTTGTGATGTGCACATTTTTCTCTCGTGTAGATGAGCATCTTCAGAGCACATCTCGTCTTTCCTCTCCTTCTAATAACAAGCATGACTAGCCACTAAGGGGTCTTCTGAAAATTATTTGGGCTAATGGGAGACTTTCGTTGTTTTTGTTTAACAATACCCTCTAACCCTTTAACAAGTTTTCTCTGTAACACAATGAAGGAAGACTAGTTTTTGTTAGTGAACTGAATGCCATTTTTAGATCTTTATGAACTTTTAGCAAATATATATTGCACTAATTTTGAACTTGGAACCTCTTTCATGTTTTTCATGCCTACCAACAAAATTTGTATTCTGCAGTAGATGAAATTTATTTTGACAAAATGATCTTGGGAACCAATAAAGTTGTTTTTCTTGGTTAATGTAACATCACTTATTGGTGACCACTAGTAAGCCGGATCTTTCTATTTAAACCTGTTGACTTTTTCTGAGTTATCTTTAGCAGTTACTGTCTTGTTAAAAAGAGACAAGGCAGTAAACATTCTTTGTTTTTAGTTTGTGTCAGTCTTTTACACATTTGTTAGTCACATGAACGTTTGATACCAATTTCCTATAAAGTATCTCCTGAAAAAGGTTACACGTTTCAAACCAGCTAGTGTCTCACTAGAAATTAATGCAAATAATTGTACATTTTGACTGATTAGAGATTGTTTCCTTTTTCAATATCCATAAAAAGACCATCTTTGATAACTTACCCCGAGAAACTGAATAATCACAAGGTACAAGGAACATTCTTGTCCCTTAGTAAGTTTAAGGCTGATTTCTTACAAATAAAGCTGCCAGCTTAAAAAGTAACAAAAAATAGTATTTTTAAGCAAGAGTATTTTCCAGAGAGGTGTGTAAACTTGGATATATAAGAACCTTCTTTCAAGGAAACTTGTGATTAATGTATTGATTTATCGATGTGTTTATACAGGTATTCAACAGCTTTTACACATTTATTTGGCTTCAAATTTGCAACATTACCTTAAAGCTAGACTAATCTGTTAGTATATAGAGTTACAGCAAAAACAGAATTCTGGAAGGCTCTGTAGGTATTTAATTGTGACATATTTTAAAAGTGTTTCTTTAGAATTTGAAAAATATTGTGCTAAAATAAGTGTTATAGGAAATTAAAAAGTTCCCCAAATAATGTAATGCTAGGTTAAAAGTAAGTGTATTTGTTATTTTATGCCCCTGTGGCTGAGCACAGGTTGGCCTGTGGGGAAAAGAACTTGAAGAAGGTAGCAGGTTTGTTTGTTTGTTTTTGTTTTGTTTGTTTTCATTTGCAGACTGTTCTTGGCATACTTGTTTATGTTTGTGGTCCTTGTAACTGACTTCTGCTTTTTGTTTGTTTCCTTTTCTTTCTTTATCTGTTTTATTCCCCATACTGTGTCTTGCTGCCAGTTTCTATTGCCCCCCCTCCTCCCCCCATGCCTCAGTTGACTCCACAGATACCTCTCACAGGCTTCGTGGCCAGGGTGCAGGAAAACAGTAAGTCTGCAAACATAGCCGTCAGAGATTAGAGGCTGTCTCCTCTAGCATGCATGGCTGATGAGTCACCATTTCCCTCCTTCTTACTGAGAAGCTAATCTTACCTTGAAGAATAGGTACAGATGTGTGTTACTGAAACTGAAGAGCACGGGCTTCAGTTCTTTCCTCTCATGTGCATGATTACTGACCCATATCAATTTCAAAACTACAGTTTTCTTAAGTATTTAGGTGATCTAAGATATGAGATCAGTTATTTGGTTATTTGCAAGCAAAGAGTATTGAAACCCAAGAATGCAAATCCCTAATAGTTTGGGAGAATTAGAAAATATTTTGCAGCTGGGTATGGTGCATGCCTGTAATCCTAAATCCTTAGGAGGCTGAGGTAGGAGATCTTTGTGTGTTGGAGGAGACTGTGGGCTATATAGTAAGACTCCTGTCTTTAAAAAAACTAAAGAAGCCAAAACAACAACAAAATTGTGTACTCTAACAGATCTGTCAAGGTATAATTACACTGTACACTTATCAGGAAACTGAGGCAGAGCCCCTTCCCCATCCTTTAACAGCACAATATTTTAGAAAGGGCCAGTGAAGTGGCTCAGTGGGTGAAAACCCTTGTCATCAGGCATGGTGATCTGAATTCAGTCCTCAGAACCCACATGGTGGAAAGAGAGAACACTCCTGTAAGTTGTTCTCTGCATTCCATACATATACAAAACAAATAAGGTGAAAAAAATTAGAGAATGACTATAGATTCTGATGTATATGAAGCTTCATTATTACAAATGACTCTTGGGGGCTGGAGAGATGGCACAGTAGTTAGGAGCACCTGTTGCTCTTGTAGAGGACCCGGGTTCAATTCCCAGCACCCATGTGACAGCTCACAACAGTCTAACTCAATGCTGTGGGCTCTGTGCTTATGTGATGCACATACATGCATGTAGGCAAAACACATACATAAATTTATTTTAAAAAGCAAAAACAAAACCCTGAATCTTCAAGAATAAGTGAATCACATACGTGCGGTTTGTCTGAGGGGCTGACAAGGAAAGTGGAGTCTGCCTCATGCCCTGACAGTTAAGTGAGTGGGTCTGTGAGATGACATGCTAAATTCAAATAACCCTGTCTATTTTCTTGAAGTTATATCTTAATGAGGACCAGGTTCAATACCTCACATTAAATATTTTTAATTAGTCTAGGTAGATTATATCATTGCTGATTACTTTTTAGGTTACACAAGATTCTGCACATCCATTGTGAATATTCTGTGGCACATGAAAAGTACATTTGCTAAATTGTTCAATGTCAAACATCGAAATTAAGATAGTATTTAGTTCTAATTTATTTCATTGGAGATCTCCCTAAAAATAAATTTCAGAATTATTTGAGTAGTGAGCAACCTACTTGAGCAATTCATCTTTTAGGAAAGTACATTTGTTGCAAATTCTATGTCAGCCTTTTCTGACTTTTACACTGCTCCTCTCATTACCTCCTTTCCACAATCTTTATTCAGTGTTACATGCTAGGCTTTGGTAAGGATTCCTACAAGAGATATGTAAGGGGCTATTGTTAATGTAGATTTGCAAGCCTTTTTATTATCAACTTCAGTTTGAAAAGTCGTATGTTCAGATATTTAAAATTAAGTGAATCTTAGTGTTTAAGCAATGAAGATAAATTACTAGGCACTGTTGTTCCTTTCCCCATTTTTGATGCTCTTGGCAATTGTACCCAGTGTCTTGCATGTGTTAGGTCAGTTGCTCTAAGACTGAATTACATGCTCAGTTCCTGGGTTTTGGAGTGGCTTTTTTGTGTCAGTAGAGTCCCTTCTGCCTTAGCTCCTGAGTAATGGGATGGTAGGTGTGTTCATCATGCCAAATGATATTACTGATTCTGGATGCTAAAACAGTTTAGAAACAAACCTATCAGAAATTGAAAATATCACTCCTTAATGAAGAATTGCTAGGAGATAATTTTAGTAGTCATTGGACTTTTTGGGTCTAGAGACCATTGACTAATTGGTAACTGGAAAGAACAGAAATCTGGTATTCATGTGTATTATTGCTAAAGAGATACCTCAACACAATTATTTTTGTTCTTTGTAACAAGCACATGATGTTGAGTTGTTCTCACATCACTGATATTCAGGGTTATTTCTGTTGTACATCTCTACTTTAAATATTTTATGAAGTGCAAATATTTTATGTGCTGATGCCCAGAGGAAGTAACAATAAAGGGATGTAGCTTTTAACCTAATCTGGTTTAAGATATAAACCCCTAATGACTTATGCCTTTTATTATTAACAACAGAAAGCCTTTTGGACCAAATAGGAATAGTGCTAGGTAAAATATTAGGGCAGAAGAAAGTTGGATTGATAAGACTTTTGTCATCAGATTAAAGTAAGCCAATGTATACTTAATGACAGTTGAGTGGAAATCTTCAACTAGTACATTGTAAAAATGCAGGGTGATAGCAATGTAGGGACTCCAAGAAATATGCAGTGTACTGTGGTTATTTGCTCTCAGGATGGGTTCTTCTCTTTCTCCACACCAGGCAGCTTTATGGAGGAGGTAGTATGTATAGGCAGAAGAAGTGGATCAGTGCATGGAGGGGACTTGTAGACTTGTCAGCTTGCTGTGAGCATCAACACAAAGAGTTTATTTTTATTATCTTTTTCATCTTTAGGATAAAAGTAGAAATCACAAAATTGAAGAAGATACAGGACTGTGTTTTGCATACTTTAAAATTAGACCAAAAAAAAAAAAAAACCCAAAAAAACAAAACTGGACTTCTTGGTTATATTTTCAACATATTCTGCCAGAAAGATAAACCTTTAAAACTTAATCAGCTTATATAAGAATGTTTTTCTTCCTTTCTTCTCTCTCTTTTTTCTTTTACACACACACACACACACACACACACAGACACCCACCCACCCAAACCAAGAGCCACTTTGTGTAGCTGTGGATGGAGTACAATTAGCTGTATAGACCAGGCTGACCTTGAACCCACAGAGATCCACCAGCTTCTGCTTCCCAAGTGCTGGGATTAAAGACATGCACCACCTTGCCTGATTTTTTTTCTTGCTCTGATAAACTTTTAAAGGAATTTGTGGAGTAGAAGTTTGAGCATTAGTTGTGTTAGCTTTGAATTTCTAATCCTAGAAGCATTGGTGGCCCAGTAAGCACAATTCTAGTCCCACACACCCATGTCACTGTTAACACCCTAGATTCTTTATAGCATGCATACACACATGCCCTAGCCATCTAGAATCTGAAGTGTGATTCATTTTTATTGTTTGTTTATTTTTGTTTCTTTTAATATTACTACATCTTCAACATTTTGTGTTTAAATCTTGTGTTTAAGTTAGAAAATGGATCTTTAGGATCTGGTCTCATCTCATTGTTTTATTAGCCTTGATGCAAAAATCTTAGTTTCCTTTCTACATTAAATTTTGATTATGAATATAACTGATACTTTAAAAAATATTTAATGTAATTTTCTAGTTGGGAATTTTTTTGTTGTTTTTGTTAAAATTTAAATAAATAAGAATAGAAAACAAACAAAACCTTATACAGATGCAAACCTGATACTACAAACTTGGCTTTTCTCTCTTTTAAAACAATAAATAAAAAAATGTGTCCACTTGAGATGTAGTTTCTAGGGCACTAAAGCTATTAAAAGCCAAAATTGAAGGCATGATTATACATAGTAAAACCAATCAAATCTCCAATGTAGATATCGAATGGTATTCCAAATGACAGGGTCCCTTAGGTAACCAGGCCCAGTGGAACAATTGTTTTGACCTGAGTCTTAGGATAAGGAAACTTCTTTACTCTTGTAATTCTTATGAAAGTAGATACTGTATCCTAACGTGTTGCCTTCATTAATTTGTAGTATTTATTATGCTTATTTAGCTCATTGTATTATTGCAGAATTATGCTTAAAAGCAGTATGAACTTTAACACACCCAGCTTTTATTTCTAATCACTGCATGTTTTATATAGTGCATGCTGTATGAGTTAGAATTTTGTTAAATTCTGTTAAAGTTTTTCATTTAGATTAATTGCGTGTCTGAATCCTTTTAGTTGCTGATAGCCCAACTCCACCACCACCTCCTCCACCGGATGACATTCCCATGTTTGATGACTCTCCACCTCCACCACCACCTCCTCCGGTGGACTATGAAGATGAGGAAGCTGCAGTAGTTCAGTATAGTGACCCGTATGCAGATGGCGATCCTGCATGGGCTCCCAAAAACTATATTGAAAAAGGTGACGTACTGCTATCATTGACTGATTGGAAGTCAGTAACCCAATTACAGAGTTTTATTAATGTTAAAAAAAAAAAAATCGCATCTAATGTTTCTTATCTGCCTTACCAGTCAGGATGGTAACCCGTACTGCACATACTTTGTGTTCTTCAGCAGTGTGTAAAGCATGCTTTCTTTCTGTATGTTTTAAATTAATTTGTTAGATGTATCTTTTTTCTTTTTTAAAACATAGTTTCTTTATTGAATCTTTGGGAAATTTCATATCATGTACCTCAGGTCCGCTAACCTCCCAGTTCCTCCATATTCACCACCACCCCTATCCCCCCAGCAGCCCTCCAAACAAAAATTAAAAGAAAACAGAACAAACAAAACACCCAAAGCAAACAAAAAACAAAAGGAAAAAAAACAAAACAAAACATGATCAAAACAAACCTCTTCACTCTTCCATCTTCCCTGCTCCATCACCTCTTCATTTATCCTGGTGGGTTGGGAACCACAGTATGTCACACAATCAGCTTTGCTTGCAGTGAGTCACTGGTTCAAGGCCTCTGGTACACCCTAATCACTGCATGCTTGCTGGAACTCCTCTGGGATATCCCTTGGCTGCTCTGAGTCATGAAGATCATGGGGTTATCGCTCTACAGGACCAGTCCCTTCACTGCTTCAAGCAGGTCCCGTATGTTAGAGTAGAGTTAGTGTGTGGGCCTGGGTGGTGGTGGAGCTGGTCATTCCAGGCCACTGGGGTTGCTTCTGGCTTCAGATTGACTTGCTTATGTGTCTTTTTTTTTTTAAGATTTGAGCTAAATGACTTACTGAGGCCATAAGTAATTAGTGATGATTTTAAGCATTCCCTCTGTCCCCACTTCTTTTGCCTCTCCTCCCACCCTCCCTCCCTTGCCAAGAATAGTTTAGATTTTGCTGCTGATATTCATTCAAAGTCAGGAGTTACTATATATGTGAGTAGCTGTGTTCAATAAAACTTTATTTAAAGAAATTGGCAGTGGGAGGCTAGAGAGATGGCTTAGAGTTAGGAGCATTTCTTGCTCTTGCAGAAGACCCAGGAAGGTTTAGTTCCCAACACCCATCTATCACTTCAGTTTCGGGGGATCTGATGCCTTCTGACTCCTGGCACCAGGCACACATGTGGTACACATTCAGATATGCAGACAAAACTCTCATACACAGAAAATAACATTTAAGATAAGTAAATGTATAAAATAGTAATGGCCATGGGTTGGATTTGCCAATGGGCTATTGTTTGTTGACTTCTGGTATAAATAAAATTAATATTTAGCAGGATTAAACTAGGCATGATGGTGTGTACACCTGAAATCAGTGGCCAGAAGGATCATTTTAAATTTGACAATTGTCTCATCTACATAGTGATTATCTCAGTCTTTTGCCATGGGCAAAGAAAAGATTTAGTAGGATTATTGACTTGTTTAGGGATTGTGTTACTGTGGTAAAACAACATGAGTGGAATCAAGTTGGGGAAGAAAGGATTTATTTCTTACAGTTTATGAGAGAAGTCAGGGCAGGAACCTGGAAGCTATGGAGGAGCACTGTTACTGACTTGCTTCTCTTCATTTGCTCAACCTGCTTCCTGACTGCATCCAATACCACCTGCCCAGGAGTGGTACGACCCACCATGGGCTGTGGTCACTCACATCAATCGTCAGTCAAGAAAATGCACCACAGACTTACACAGACCAATCCTAGGGAGGCATTTCTTAACTAAGATTCTTTCTTCCCAGACATGTTCCCAGCTTGTGCAAATTAATATAGAACAGTGAGTACATATATATTTCAAGTCATAATAGCCATTTTTGTAATTACAAGATAATGAAATCTGTTTAATTTGAATCAACAGTTTATGACAAGACTATTCCAAAAGCCTTGTTCATATTAATAATTCAAATTTAACCTAATGTATGCTGATATGATCCTATTCTCTGGATTAACCTAATAAATTTAAATTCCAGAGAGTCTTCTAGTACACATAGAAGGGAGAGTTTGACCCTTTCTATTTCTCCAGGATCTAATCAAGATAATCAACATCAAATTATTATTAGTGGTTAAATAGCAGTAAGGGAAATTATATGAGGGGGTATATACATTGAGATAAGACTATTACAGAGGAAACCTGGAAACCAGTGTGGTTCAGTACCTTTCTGAGCCATCTGTATAAGAGGATCTAAGAACATGAAATGTTTTTTGTTTCTGGCTTTTGTCAGTTTAAAGTCAGTCTACAGCACTGAATCTCACCTCCTGTGACTCTAGATACAAGATTATTACCAAAGTTAAAGTTATTTACAGAGCTTTTCTTAATAATTGTTAATCCCTTGCAATCACTTGATCCTTTTAGCTTGTTATTATTTAGCTAGGATATTTTTGATAGCATGTGCACTCTAAGCTTTAATATGCTATTGAGATCATAATCACCATACTGTGATTTTGCTGTAGAACTAATGGAAAGAAATGGGCTTGTGAATCCACTTACCACATTGTTTTGTAAGGAGTAGACTGCCTATTTAACTTAATAAATGATGGCAATTGAGGGGGCTGGAGAGATGGTTCATCGGTTAAGGGCACTGAATGCTCTTCCAGAGGACCCGGGTTCAATTCCCAGCACCCACATTGTAGCTCACAATTGTCTATAACTCCAAGATCTGACAGCCTCACACAAACAGACATGCATACAGGCAAAACATCAATGCATATAAAATAAAAATAAGTAAATTATAAAAAAAGAAATGATGGCAATTGATCAGTATGTAATCTTTCCCTGTTTCACTAATTTAGAGTTAGTAAGGAGACAGGCCATCTTTCTTAGGGTGAAAATATATGTATCATAAATGTTCAAAAATTCCTTATTTTAAGAAAAAAAGAGTGCTAAGAATAAATGGAGTAAATTTGAAAAATTCATGTTATATATTTACCATTCACATGTAATTTTAGAATTATGTTATAGAAATGGACTAAAGGAGATATTTAAATTCACAAGGCAATAATGCAGAAAGTTGTACATCTAAGTTGCTTTCCCTTTCTACAACAACTGGAAAGGATATTTTAACTGGAAAGGAAGAGTATATTGAACTTTGTATCATACTTTCTGCATTTTCCCTTACTTTGCCATCATTAAAAATAAACTTTTAAAAGTGAGTAGTCCCTTTTCCATTTTAAAACCTGAGTATATCCCCAACATTTACCACAGAATTTTGAATAAGTAGACTTATAAATGTATGGTATGGTTAAAATAGACAGCTTGAGTTATCTGGTTTACTGCACTTGTAAAATGATTCTTTGCTTAGATATTCCATGGATATTTGTCTGAATGAATAGAAATACTAAATAAATCCTGAATTCAACACTTCGTTCTATGGGAATGTAGGCCTGTAATCCTAGCACTTGGGGTGTTGAGACAAAACCACAAGTGTGATGTCAGTCTAAGCTAAATAATGAGAACTCGTGTCAGAAAACCAAAACTAAAACCTAAATTCCAAGATTTTAAAATTATTATTACTTCATTTATTTTATGGGGGAGGGACACACGGCCCTGTATGTATGAAGATCAGAGGACAACTAACTGTCAGTTCCCTCCCGCCATGTAGTATTCTAAGGATCAAAGTCAGGGCATCTTGGTGGCCCTCAGATTTAGAACTCGGTGCCTTCTTTAGTGTGATCATATTGTCAGTGTGGTTAGTGGTTTAGGAACTTCGTTGGCCACTTACTTATACTGGTAGGAAAATTTAAGTCCAGCCAGGTGGTGGTGGTGGTGGCAGCATACACCTTTAATCCTAGTACTTGGGAGACAGAGGCAGGTGGATCTCTATGAGTTCCAGGACAATCAGGGCCACACAGAGAAACCCTGCCTTGAAAAACAAAAATATTTAGTTTTCCTATACTATATAGATTTGTCATTACATTTTAAAGTTCAAGTAAATGGAGATTGTACTCTCAATGTCATACTTTGTTTTTTCCACAGTTGTTGCAATATATGATTATACAAAAGACAAGGATGATGAGCTGTCCTTTAAAGAGGGTGCAATCATCTATGTCATAAAGAAGAATGATGATGGCTGGTTTGAAGGAGTTTGCAATCGAGTGACTGGACTTTTCCCTGGGAACTATGTGGAATCAATCATGCACTATACTGATTAGGTTTTTATTTTTTTCCTTTTTTCTTTGGTTTTCTTTTCATGTAGGTTATTACTCCGTCATACTGTGGGACTATATGGTTAACAGAATTGTCTTAATGTTTAAAATGTGCCCATATTTTCAGGACATGTTTTATTGGTATATTTGGATGTCTACCTGTAAGCATACATTTTGGAGGCAGTTCACATATTGCTGAACAGCAGTTTATACCAGAGACTGCCTGTAATTGATTATGCATATGTACTCACACCTTGATAACTTTATGACCAGCCTAAATATTCTGGGGATGTGGTTTATTACGTTTAACAAATCATGGTTCAGAATGCACCATTACATGTTTCAGTGCAGCATGGTCACTAACATTATGTCAGACTAATAGGAAAAACAGAAAACTTAATGCTGGTGCTGGTCATACTTTTGGTTTAAATTCTCATTTTTTAAGAATACTGTGTTTAAAGCATGCATAAAATTTTATGTATTGAAAGATACTTAACAATTCAAGATGCTTCCAATTTGTGTAACATCTGGAGTACTTATACTTGAGTCTCTAGGTTCTTCATGTGAAACGAAAGATTATCTGTAATGTTGTAATTTGTACCTAAGTTTTTTAATGAGTGAAATTTACATTATAAATTTTCCATTCATAAATACATAAGTGAACCAAGGGAATTTGTCCACTCCTTTACTGGTTTGCTTTAAATGTGTGTGCTCATGCATATGCATGGACACAATCCCAACACAAAAGATTTATTGCAGAATTATGGTTCTATTTTCTCACTGTATTTGCTGGGAAATATTTTTAGCTTTATCTTAATGTGTCCGAATAGCAAAGTCACAGAATTTTGCAGATTTCGGAGCTAAGACATTGTGTCAAAGTAAGCACATCATCCTGTAGGTAAAAATCCAAAGGGGTGCCACGCTAGTCTTCGGTTTTAATGAAAATGAATTTACACTGGTTCAATGGAAGGAAAACGTTTTACATATTGTAAAGTGATTGCAATTAATTTGCAGATAGCATATTTAATCCATTACCTGGCACTAGCAACATAAGATTTTACAATTGGGAAAGAAAGTGGGTCATGTATTTCTTTGTAAACAGGTAATAAGCAGGTTTGTATTGTGGCTGAAATGCAACACATGCACTTTGTGTGTCTCCTTGATTTAAGGGAGGGTTAGAGGGATATTTCTCTTGTATATAATTCTGTTCTGCTTAGGATATTACAGTAGATCACACAAGTGTGGGTTTCTGTGTATTGAGGATTACAGATGTATGACAGCATAGTAAATGCGAGAGCAGTGCAAAATATTTCTGAAAATTAAAGACCATTGTTCCTACCAAATCAACAACTATTTCATTTATATTTTACCTTTGTTATTTTTGAAGTATTATGTCATTAGTGATCAGATAGCTATATTATGCCTTTTCTTTTTGAAGCAGAATGTCTTAATTTGTAAATAATCTGTTGTCTAAATTTTATCTACAGTCTTTTATAATAAACTATGCTCCTAAATGAAAAAATTTGGATATTGTTAAAATATAACTGATGTGGATTTAAATTTAAGTACAGACTTCAAAATTCTCTGACCTTTAATCCTATGATGAAACAAAGACAAACCACTTGAATTTTAACATTGATTATTTATTTGTGTAATGGCTTTCCATGTGGGCATTAACAATGTAAACAGGACCACACATAACCATCAGGATACCTCGATTAGAATTTATAGGACTATAATGACACTGGTTTAATTACATTTAAAAAGTTTTCTGAAAAACTTTGCCAATAAAAAAAAATTGCCCATCAATAAGGTTGAAATTATTTCCTAAAGTGATTTTTGGTTATCTGCACATGAAGCAAATAGTGTTTCACAAAATTCATTAGGCACAGTCTGGTAAAATAGCTGCCAGAAAGAACAGGAAGAATTGTCATTTATCTCTTGTGAGCACACTTTCAGAAAGTTGGATGAGGGCATCCCTTTCTGTGGATGCTCTAAGTTTCCTGATCTCTCTCACTGCTTCGTGGCAGTACTGCTGGGCGAGGTAGGTTGTTTGTTGCACGCCATCACTCTACAGGAAACAACAAAACAGACAGATCACTGATCAGCTCCCAGAATGCTGTCACAATAAACCATTAATAATCTGAAGTTCTTTCCAGCAAATGGCTTGTTGCTTCTATTTATATCCCATTTCATATGGAAACGCACTTTAGTTCTATTAGCACACACAGAAGCCTCTCAAGCAGCCAGGCATTTTCTGTTACATCTACTGAAGCATTACAAGTTTTTAAAAGTTGTATCTATATATATTAAAATGCCTTTCACATTGCAAATGACATAGCTCATCCCCAGCATTTCCAAATCTAATCATTATATCAATGTCTTCAGTTCTCCTGTAGATTACCTTTGCTATCATGTAGGACTCTTCTGATTTCCTCTTGTATGAGGACACCAACCACTGCTTCTGTCCTCTCTGTGCCATTAAAGATGGTTACATTCTGGAATTATGTTTCTAATGTTGGGTTTTCTAGAAGTTGGACACTAATAAAACTCCCCCCCCATACAATATATACTATGGAATTAAGTAATGTAATTCTCTTATATTTTGATTGTGAGCCCAGTCTTTAATGGATAAGCTGTCTCTCTAGCCCTTCTCCATGGTTCTCAATTGCTGTTATTTAGAATACAGTATTCCTAATATATGGTTGAAAAGCTATACTCAAAACAGGAGTTTAGTTTTCTATGCCATTTTGCAAAGAAGCATGCTTTCTCTTCTTTGGTGTTTCAACACACCTTGCTGATGAGCCTGTGCAAATAACATTCCTACTTCAAGGGTATGGGAGAAATCAACTTGATTTTCTTTTTGAGACAGGATCTCATTATGTAGCCCTGGCTGGCCTAGAGCTTACTATGTAGATCAGGCTGGCTTCAAAAACTCACAGAGATCCATCTGCTTTTGCCTGAAGATATATTGAATAATTTAACTTGGTAGATAACTCCAGGTTTAAAATGTTTACTTGGATGATCATTTGGAAGGCATTGCTCCACTGTCTATTGGCGTCTAGTATTTTTTATTGCACAGAGCCAGTTTTGGTATCTTTGCCCTTATAATGACCACTTCGTAGATTGTCTTCTTAAAATATCTGTTAACATTATTGCTTTCCCATACATACATATTATTACACTTTGTTCTTATTGACCCCTCCTGCTGTTGTATCATCACCACTTGTTACTGGTCCTCTTTCTCAATGTTACCCTTTTCTGCTTTTATATAAATATAGTCCATTAACTCTTCCTCCCCCACTTAAGTTCTTTTTTCTTTTATGATCCACACACATACAAATTTAAATCTAGAGTCTGTTTATGAAAAATGATTATTTTGAGACTGACTTTTTTTAACTAACAATCTTCAGTTCTGCCCATTTCCTATAAATATAATTTTCTTTTTATATGTTTCTTTTAAGATTATGTGTATGCCTGTATGTGGGTTTGTACATGTTGAGTATAGGTGTCTGAGTGCCTGGAACTGGAGTCACAGACAGCTGAGCTACAGACATAGGTGCTATGAACCAAACACATGTCTTTAAAGAACAGTAAGCTATCTCTCCGGGTCTGATTTAATTTTTCTTTATGGCTGGATAAAATTCCATTGTGCATATGTATCTCATTTTCTTTATTCATCAGTTTGTGAACACCTAGGTTAGTTCCATTTTTAGCTACAGTAAACAGTACAGCAATAAACCTAGACTGTAAATATATCCACAGGATGTATACCCAGCTAGGTCATATGGTAGTTCTCTGCACTGACTTCCATCTTGGCTACATGAGTTTATATTCCCATAAATAGTAAATATGGGTTCCCTTTAACCAGCACCCTCACCAGCATTTATCATTATTTTCTTTGATAATAGCCATTCTTATGGTTAAGACAGAATTTCAGTTTTAATGTCCATTTCCCTAATTGCTAAAAATGTCAAACACATTTTCAAATACTTAGTGACCATTTGTATTTCTTTTGAGAATCATTAGCCTAATTAGTGAATGCTTAAATTAGCATTTAAATTTTGCAGTTCTTTATATTTGGTGTGTTAAATATATAGTTTGCATAGTTGGCAGGTTTTTTTTTTTTTTCCTATTGTACATACTGTCTTGATCATGCAGAGGCTTTTATATATAAAATCCCATTTGTCAGTTCTTGGGATTATTTTCTGTTCTGTTGAAAAATGGGCTGGAAACAAGATGCTCGGTGATGGGTAACTTGCTAATATGCAAAGGTCTGTTTAATACCTGGTACCAGGGAGTTTAAAAGTTCTGTTTTAAGAATTCATGATCTGTATGGATTCTCTTAACTAGTTTTCAGTGTCTTTTCTATTCACATTGTTCTGTGCTCAGAATTTTTAATCAACTCTTTAGTAATCTTGAGTTATCCACACATACTTTTCTATAAGAACTACAGTTAATTTTCCTGATCACTTGAGACTTTGATTAGCTTTCTAATCATGTTTTTGGATATACCTGAGCATGGTACAAAGATTTGTCATTATTCTCTAAAATGTGTCAGTTGTTCTAATTATTTATATTACAGTTAGGTATCAATCTCAGTGGCTTAAAATATAAAGCAATATTCTAACATTTGATATAAGTAGCTTTAAACATCCATGCATCTTTGATAGCCAAGGAGAGGGTCTGCAACCCTTGGGGGTACCAAAGGATGGCTGCAGTATGTATTTCTAAGGCCCCTCTGATGGATACTGGAATTGAGCTTTTTATAGCACTGCCAAGCACTCACTAATATACTGGAAACATAATTATTTATATTTAGAATTCCTTCATGTATTCTGTACATATTAAATATAGATCTCAGACTATATTTGTTATTAATACTTGTTTGCTTACTCCACTACATGCATATAACTTAAAGCCTCCAGTAGCTATGAATTTGGAAACTGATCATTCTTTCTTCAAAAATTTCCATTTATGTTATGAGATTGGCGTGTGGGTGTGGGCAAGCACATGACAGGGTACATGTGGATGTAAATTTTCTCCTATCATATGGGCCACTGAGTAACTTGAAAGAGAAATTATATTAATTGAGCTTTTCTTTGGCATGTGAGATGGCTTAGCAGGTCTGGGAGCTTGCTGCCATGCCTAAGTGAGTTCAATCTCTAGAACCCACATGGTGTAAGACAAGAACCAACTCCTGCAAGTACAATGCATAGGCACTGGAATTAAATGTAAAAGTAGGTAAGTTTTTTTTTTTGTTTGTTTTTGTTTTTGATTTTTTTTTAATGAGTGCCTTTCCTAATTTTTGTCAAACCACCTTGGCTCTGTGTGTGTGTGTGTGTGTGTGTATGTATGTATATATCTATATCTATATCTTTACCTACTGTTGCCTTCTCTATTTTTAAATCGTCTTATGGGGTGGGGGAAGGGGAGATGCCGCAGTGAGTAAAGGTGTCTGCTGCCAAGCCTGATTGAACCCTGGGACACACACAGTAGCCCTCTGACTTCCACATAGGTGCTGGGCACATGTATATGAACAAACAATAGTCTTACCTGTAATACATATTGTCTGGCTCTGTCCACATCCCCTGGCAAACTGAACCGTCTCATTATCATAGCATTCATTTCTGGGAACTAACCATAAAGAAGGGAAATCTATTTATTGTCCTGGAGGAATGAAGCATTTTACTACATTAAAAAACATAAAACAAAATGGGGGCTGGAGATAGCTCAATAGTTAAGAACATTTGGTGCTCTTGCAAAGGATCTGTCACCCACATCAGGCAGCTCACAATCTTCCTGTAACTCCACTTCCACAACAAGATCTGTCACTCTTCAGGCCTCCAAGTCTCTGCACATATGTGGTGTACATACAGACAAGCAGGCATATACACATTAAACAAAAACATAATTGTTCTTTCCATAATCCAGTTTTGAGTATGTTTCAGGAGGACAAAGTACTGTACTTCGAGCTTTCCTGGGTTCTAATTAGATAGGCTATGGCTTGAGAATGCCTTTTTAATGAGTTTGTGTGATGTTGATGATGTTGATACTGCTGGTCTAAGACTACATTTTGAAAACCAGTTGTCTAGTTGGAGGTTAGGAATTAGAGATTGTTGACTGCCACTGAAACCATTTGCTTGTGCATGGGATTGCATTAAGTTTCTAGATCCCATCCATTCCTAACAAATCTGATTATACTGATGTCATGATTACCAGAACTTCCCAGATATTTTAATGCATAGCAAAGTAGAGATTGACCGGATTAGAGGAGGTGCAGGTATCAATCAGCCAGGTCAGAGTAGGGAGTTAGATAAGATGAGCAGGTTTGGGGTTACAGGTCAGCATTAGAGCATTTGCCCAGCATGTTAGAGCTTTGGTTTCATCCCTAACACCACAAGAAACGAAAACTTACGGACTTGGAGACTAAATAGGGGAGGAAAATTCTTTTTTTTTTTCTAAGTTCAATGGTTGGTCCAAGAACTACTTCATTATAGCACAGACCAACAGAAAAAGGTGAAAGTGCTGCAGGTCTGATGGCTGGAGCTGCATCTCATAATTCACAAAAGGAGAGAATCGACTCCTGCAAAATCCACTCAGCCACTGGTCTCCCTGCCGTTTGTGTGTACATACACAATAGAATTTTTTTTAAAGCATTAACGAACATGTCTTCTGTCCTCCTCATTTCTTAGCAGTTATTTAGGAGGACTGCTACCATCACTAGGACAAAGCCAGGACAACACACATCACTTCCAGACCAAGCTCCATGTATTTTCAGGTTCTGCCAGCAACCATCCAGCTGAATCTCTGCCTTTTCAGTTTGAAATTTCTATTTTCTAGCAGTCTGCAGTTCCATGGAGTAAGAGGTAGGGTGTGTTCAATCAAAGACATCCATACTTAGAGCAGTTCCCCTGGCACTAGTAAGTTTTCCTGTAATAGTGACGATGGAATCTGCAGAAGTAGGGCTCACAGAAAAGCCCTAGCTGAATGATAAGGAGCAGATTCTTTCCCTAGGAAAGTATGTGTCTGAGGACAAAGTTGTCAACATGTGAAAGCAGCTAACATGTACAGAACTGAAGGAGCTAGCAACTGCTTAGTTCTTAAGTACTAATTTGTATTAGTTACTGGTCTTTTAAGAATAACATCATTATGAAACAAATCAAAATATCAATCAGATAATTTTGGTGATTAAAAAGTCAAATCTTTAGGCATTTCTTTGTTTTTAAATACCTTACTCTTACCTGGTTATTTCTATGCTATATATCTAGTAAAATTACCCTGTTTTTGAGACATGAGCTTTTCTTTCTTTTTTCAGTATAAGTTATGTGTGATAAAATATGCTGATTGTGTAGTTTCTCTGGTGCTTTTACTGTAAACACCAAGAAGACACAATTTTAAAGAAAAATAAGTTGCAATGAGCATGACTACATTCTTCCTTTGAAATAACAGCATGTAAATTTTAATATGCAAATATCAAACTTCTGGAAGTCTGTCCTTAACCTCCCCTCCCCCAGCTGCATGTGAAGAAGAAGTGAGAAACAGGAAGATGGTTCTTGCCCCAGATTCAAGGAGAAGACAATTTTTATTTTTTGTCTTTTGCTTGCTCATGCTGTTTTACAAGTAAGAAACCAATCTGTAAGTGGATAGGATGCTAATTTAGAAATCTGTTCACAAAACTACAAGGGTGATCAGTGCAGTGGGAAGAGTTGGCCCCAAACCTGGATAATTCTAAGGCACCAGAGAGTCACCACAATAGCATAAGTCTGGGCATCTGGTGCAGGGGCTGGGATGGCAGTTGGAAATATGGCTGTGGCCTGACATTTATGTCTAGTGACTTATCAAATAACAAGCAGAAGAAAGGAAAGGTTTTAAAAAGAACTTTGAAACTAATGTTAACTAAGGAAAATATTTCTTTGTTTCTGAGTATTTCACAAACGTTTTTGTATGTCATTGAAAGATTTAATATGAAGGTTTAAAAATAATACATAGAAGTAGAAAGCCACTTTTCTCTCATTGTTTTCCAAACTGAAGGATATCATTGACTTATTTTCCTATGTTTACATGTTTAAACATTATCTTTAGGAAAGGGAACTAGCAAGTCTAATCAGGGAAAAAAAGGAAAAATGTTGCCAATCAAGTCTTTACCTTTTGGTGCACCACAAAGAGCAAAAATAAATCTCAGACATTACTATAATTAAACTGCAGAAAATGTACATTCAAACTTTCATGAAAATTCTTATTTTTGAGAAAATCATAAAGCCCGAGATAGTACAGCAAATTCAGGTAGATGTTACCAAGTCAACGTACAAGGAATTCTAAAGAAAAGGATGGAAACTTGTTTGTTTAGGATAAATGTATTTCTAATTTCTTGTCCAGTAGATTTTGTGTATAATTCCATTGCAGATATCTGCCTCTGGTTTATACTTGTGAATAAGGTCTTTGGCAATGTTTTTGGATTTTTTGTTTGTTTGTTTGTTTGACAGAATCTCATGTGGCCCAGGATGGCCTTGAACACACTATGTATTGAATTCCTGGTCTTTCTGCCTCTGCCTCCTAAGTGCTGATGGCAGAGCCCAGAGATTTGTGCATGCTAGGCAAGACTAACAACTGATCCCAAGTTTTTGCTCTTGAAGAAAATATAGACACCTATACAAGAATATACTATCATCATAGGGACCTCTCCAGAAATCCTGAAACATTTGTGTATGTGTCACACACATGTACACTAAAAATCAAACCCAGGGCTATATACATACTAGGCAAATCTCTACCAAGCCATAGCCCCCTGAAACATATTTTTGTTTGTGTGTGGGAGTTTCGAAACAGGGTTTCTCTGTGTAGCCTTGGTTGTCCTGAAACTCACTGTGTAGACCAGGCTGGCCTCAATCTCACAGATATCCACCTGCATCTTGAGTGCTGGGATTAAAGGCGTTCACCATCACCTCCCAGCTAAAAACATCTTGACCGTCAGGGACAATGCCTGAACAATGGGCATCAGGAAATCCTCCCCAAAGGTATCAATATAGGAGAATCAAGTCAAACAGTTCTTAGCCCATCAAATTCTAATGTCAGCATCTGTCACCAGGCAGCATTAAAAAAGAAAAGGCAAGCCAGGTTTGGTGGACATGGCTATTACTATCTTAGTATTTGGGAGGCTGAAGCAAGAAGACTACCTAGGATCTCAGAGCAAGACCTTCAGTGTTACACAGATGGATTAGTTTAAAGACAAATCTGTGGGCAAGACACCAGTCCATGGGAAATGTTTACAAATCACTCACAAGTACTCCAGTAAATGTGTATGTTAATCACTAATAATAGTGGATACAGTGTATGTTATATTTTCAGTGCTAGGACATACCAGTTACCTGGTCTGTGGGTAAACCTACTGGGTACTATTATCCAGTTAGTTGCAGGAGCAATTCAAGTATAGTAGAATGAATGCCAGTCTTATAACACTTGGGAAAGATGGCCTTCTGTGCCATCTACCAGATGTTCCATTTTGGCCAGACAAGACCATCAGTTTCATTTATAGAACAAACAGTATCTACCACAAAGCAGAATTGTGAGATCAGGGGCAATGTAAGAAAGAATCCTTTATAAACTAAAATCAACACAGTTTTATTAAAGCAAGATACTGTATAATCCTGCATTATTTTTGTATTTGATTTACCCAAAGTTATTTTAAGCCCCATGAACTTTGGATAGATTTCTTGCTAAGAACCTCTTTTTAACAGTATAATCCATGAAAGATCTTAAACCCAGGGTTTTGAGATCAACTTATAAATACATGCTTGACTAAGTATAAATATATATTTGATTAACTTTTGGCCCATGTGCCAATGAGTCCTGTCCAGAGTCAGTTCCAGCTCAGCCTCATTATGTGCTTCCTTTTGAAGGTTGTGCTGTGCCTTGTAACTCTTTTTTTCCCATTGCCTCACAGGCAGATTGGGGAAAGTGCTGTCTGATCAGAATAACTATAAGTGGCTTGTGACTCTGGGATTTCCTAATAAGCACGCATAAAATTATAGTTTGGGTAAACTTCTGTTCCTTTTCTTTGCTCCTACTTCAAAAACAGGTAACCAACCAACCAACCAACCAACCAACCAACCAGTCAAGCAAATATAAAACTTCCATCAATTTCCCATCTGCTGTTCGTTCAGTTTCTATTCTCACTTTGTCCCACTATTTCTGAATGCATAATTAGCTATTAATCTCTGTGTAGAGGAAAGTAAACTGGGTTCTTTAGAAATGTTGTAATAAAACAATCAAAAGAAGCCAGTCTATTCCGTTTGTTTCATGGAGCTCATGACAAATATTTATAATTGTTGAGATTTTTAAAAGCAGAACAAACCAAAATTTTTCATGGACTAAATCAGAGAAAGGCTCAGGGCCTAGCTGAGTCTTTACTGAGCTAGCTGGCTTTGAGCATGGACTTTACTTAAACTTTATTTGAGCTGTCCTTTAATCATGCATACTAACCTGTGACTGAGATGATGAAGTCTGTAAGCGCACAACAAATGGCTGGTAAATGACTAAATTTTCTAGTATCAGAAATACCTTCATTTATACACACATGGCTCAGGAATACTGTGTATGTGTAGGGGCTATGGCATAACACAAAATACTCCTTACTAAAGCTTTAATGTACAAAAGGTTTTCTTAAAACTATGTGGTTCTAGTGCATTCAGTTGACTTCTTCACATTCTGAAGCAATGGTTGAGGCTCTAAGATTTCTCTCATGGTGCAAACAGTTCCATTAAACTCCTAGAACTTACGAATTTCTCAGACTTAAACACCCTTGGCACTTCCTGTACCTTTAAGGAGCTTTGATGTGCATCTAATCATCAGCCTTGCAAAACCCAGACTATATTAAATTCACACAGCATTTTCTGATTTACAAGATAGAGTATTATCTCAACTAATTCTCATAATAACTGGGGAGATTATAATCTGTATTTTACTGATAAGGCTTTAGAAGTGAAATAACTACCCTAACATCTCAGTTATGAAACCAGGATAAAATCTGTGGTCTCTTAGCTAAATGCCTCCAGCTGTTCTTTATCTCACACTTTACCAGCTGTGTCTAAAGATACTGGTTCCATAGAGCTCCTCAGCAGTGTTTCAAAGACAGTAAAACCTACCTGCTGGCAAGCAAACAAGACAGGGCCTGTGGCTAAGCCTAGCTTCAGGTCTGCAGATGTTGGCTTGCCCATCTGGTCAGAACATGAGGTGAAGTCCAATACATCATCTATGAGCTGGTGAAAGGAGAGATGAGTCACACCCACTGCTTTGAACTTTTTACACTGAGGAGAATGCAGGCTGTGCTTACTCGTCACCATTCCCATGAACAGGCAAACCAACCTGAAAAGCTATTCCAATGTTTTTCCCATACTGATAGGCAATCTCATGGACCACTGGGTCAGGGCAACTCAGGACAGAGACCTGAAACAAGAAGATTCTGGTAAGCAGTCGCATCTAGACCCAAGGCAGCCAACCCTGTATGAACTAGCCATTCACACATTCCCTAAGAGAACCAAGCCTACAATACAATCAGGGCATGCTGGCACCTAACTGAGAGCAAACACATTAAAAAGTGGTGTTTTCTTGTTTTGCAGTTCTGAAAATAGATTCCAGGGCCTCATGTAGGCTAGGCAAAGTACTCTACCATCTAGCTACAACCCCAGTCCATTTTCTTACATTTAATATTTGTGAGCGTGCATGATGTATATAGGAGTGTGGGTGCCACTCTGGCGTCCCTTCTCCATCTTTAAATGACTTCAGGAATTGAATTCAGGTCGGCAGATTTCCTTCCTCCTCCAGTTCTTTCAAACAAGATACACAGTCTTCCAAACCGAGAACCATAAGAATCAATTCTGATAATAAGCTAAGTAAATCTTTCTGGTACACAAAAAAGATCCATCCCATTGTGTAAAACACTGGCTTCCAGCACTCAGTGAAATGGTTGGCTTTAATGACCTCTGAGAAGTCACCCTCATTTCAGGGATGGAATCTCATGCATACAACATTGTCAGGCACCTCTTTATCTGTGGGTCAGTTTTGGAGATCACACTTTTTCTCCACCTTCAGCAAATCCTACCAGCAGCACCACCATACTTTTCAATACTGTTTCTTGCAGTCTGTTAACAGTCTCAGTCTGGATTTAGTCTCAGTCTGTTTCTACATTATGAGAAGTATCTTCCCTGGATCTACTGTTTCTACCCCTCCCTCATCAGAAGTAACTTAGCTGTATTAGGACTGTTTGTTTGCACCCCCACCCTTCCAAAAAGGAGAGAAGTAGGATTTATAAAGCCCAAAACCCCAAACAGAAGCTGGTTAGTGCTGAGCATGCTAATCCACACTAATCCATGGGAGCTACTTCCTGCTGCACTGTTGAGCATGCTAAGCAGGCCCAGCCCACATTTTCAGAAATCAAAGACTGGGAAGAACAAGAGGGGAACTGGGGAGACATTCTGCTCAATTGAAAAGGACAGTCAAAAGGAAGCTCAGTGAGGAAGCCAGATGAAAATAGGTCACTGGTGATAAATAACCACCCTGCCTACTTATTTGGTTCTCTATTGGAGACCACATGGGAAGGTGGGACAAGCTCTCCAGAAGCCTGCAGGGTTGGAGCTATGCCTCTAGCAACTAACAGTGACCTTGATCTGCTGCCTGATCTTTCTGTGCTTCAGTTCAGTTTCCTCACCTGTGAAGTGTAGGAATTAAGCTCTTACCTCATGAGAATGCAGAAACTTGCCATTAATGACTCTCCTTTAGTGCTGTGGCTATAGCTCAGTAAAGCGTTTATCTAGCATATTGGTTTGGGCTCTAGCACAACAGGCAGAATGAAAGAAAAGAAAAAAAGAAAGAAAATAATCCTCCTGTTTAGCTGGATGTGGACATGCACACCTGTCTACATTCAAGAGGTGAGGCAGGAAACTGCAAATCTGAGGCTAGCCTAGGCTAAACAGTTGAGTCAGAAAACAAAAGACTCCCCCTTCTCTTTGTATCCACAGGATGCAGGCAGGGTCTGCTGGTCATGTCATTGCTCAGCTCTCATTTTCGTTGTTTTACTTCTGTGGCGTTGAAGATCAAACCCACCGCTTTGATGTGCTCTAGCACTCAGCCCCACTTCAGGCCTGGCAATGCTTTCAGGTGACTTAATAAAGTCTGCAGCTGTAATGCTGGGATTCAACTGCACACACCAAAGAGGACAGGCACTAATGAAATCTTTACTGTTCCCAAAAGCAAAGACTTGTAACCCATGGCTTCTGAAGAAGAACTCTTCAACTATTCCATGAGACCACATGGAGGCCAATTTATAAAAGAAGTTAGGATATCCACCAAGTTGGGTCAGAGTGAGAGAAAGGCAAGGTTCACACAACTGGATATGCTAAACTCAGAACAAAATGATTCCCCGATAAGCAGAAGAACTAATAATGAAGCAGTCTTCAGTGGTGAGATTAATGCCTTCTCAACATAAAGGCAGATACCCAGAAACAGAAACTTCTTCCAAAAACTAAGAATAAATGGAAAGTATCTTTTTAAAGTCAATGAATTAGCATTTGTGGTACATACAGCTAGCATTATCATTTACTTAGGTTTCACAACAGCTCATAAATTTATGGCTAATGATGATAAAATCTAACAAATTCTGGACATTTGCCATGCACTCACTATCTTATAGGCTTACGAGTCTTGAGGAACTGAGGTGTTGAATATTCCAGGAGATACATAGCTAAGACATGCAGAAATAAGAACCTGAATGCAATGTCTGACTCTAAAGAGTGTTCTAGTCAGTCAGTAGTGCTGTTTCTCATGACACACAACTGAAGCTAGAAAGGATCAGGAAGGTTGCCCAAGCCAGCAGCAAGCTGAGGTCTGTTCTGCACTGTCCCTTTCTGGCTTATCTATACTAACCCAGCAATGAACACCTTACTGACTTAGAGTCAAAATTTCTGTTCAGCTTGAAGTCCTGGTTCCCTTAACTAGGCTAAGGGAATGAAAACAACTGTCATAAGTATAAAATCAGCTACAATGTGGTGCAGTGCATAAAATGGCAAGAAGGCAAGCTGTATGACACTGCTTGTACTCAGCACTAGAGAGCTGTCTCACATCTTCCTGGAAGTGGGTGGAGCATGAAAAAGGATCAAGCCAAAGAAAGAGTAGCTTGACTAACTGTTTTGCCTGAAGCAAATGCCACATGAGGACCATACTTCACACTACATTATCCCAAACCTCATCTCAGAAAGACTGAGAAGTACTGTTTGCACTGGAGGGGGCAAAGTTTGACAAGGATCTCTTACCTTTGTAATATATACTCACAGCACCATAAGATTAAAGATATTTTCTGATGGGTAAATATTATGTATTATGGTCTTATTTGTTTAAAACAGTATAGAAGCTGTGATGGCACACATCTTTCATCTAGCATTTGAGAGGCAGAGGCAGGAATAGTTTTATGGATTTATGGCTACCCTTGTCTAACAGAGAGTTCCAGATCACCCAGGACTACATATTGAAAGCCTGTCTCAAAACAAAACAAACACAAAGGGTTAGAGGGGCTGGAGAAGACTCAGCAGTTAAGATCATTGGCTACTGTTCCAGAGGATTTGGGTTCAATTCCAACACCCACATAGTGGTTCACAACCATCTATAACTTTAGTCTCAGGGGATCTGACACTCTGTTCTGACCTCAGTGGGCATGGCATGCACATGGTGCACAGACACATACGTAGGCAAAACACCCACACACATAGAAAATATAAAACCCATAAAACACTGTAGAGACTTTGAGTCTGTACCATTATAGATAAATATATTAAACAGAGAAAATAGATGCAACATAGTATCACAAAAATCTGGACATAATATTGTAAACAGTAATCTCAGTAATCCAGAGGCTGAAGCAGGAAGATCATAGGTTGCAGGCCAGCTTGGAATCCAGGGCAAGATTTTGCCTCAAACAAAACACAACAAGCCTTCTGCAAATACGAAGTATAAATATCTAAAAGACATAGACAACTCAAAGAAGAAGAAGAGGAGGAGGAGGAGGAAGAGGAAGAGGAGGAGGAAGAAGAAGAAGAAGAAGAAGAAGAAGAAGAAGAAGAAGAAGAAGAAGAAGAAGAAGAAGAAGAAGAAGAAGAAGCAGAAAAGAGATATGAAAACAGATCTCAATCATAAATACTCTTGCCCCCAAAACCTGGCAGCTGGGGTTTGATCTCTAGAAGCCACATAAACATGGAAATAGAAAACCAACTCCACAAACCTGTTGACCTCCACTCATGTACTGTGCCATTCAGGCACTTCCCCAAATAATAATATAATAAAAAAAAATCAAAACAAAACAAAAAAGTCCAAATAGCCCTCAATGATTGAATGATATTCAGCTTCACTCAAGAAGTGAGAGATGCAATTAAGGTAAACTGGATTGTCAAAAATCACAAAATCTGGTGTGAATTTTATATTAGTAAAACCACAGGGAAAGAGGAAGACACTCAAGCTGCTGACAGTAATGCACGTGCCTTTATGTAAGGAGGGCTGGTGGTGCTTAACAAAACTACACATATATGGCTTCTAAATTTACACCAAAAGCAAGCCTCACAACACATACACTTGAAAACTATTGAAATACTGAAAACCTAAATGCCTGTATACAGGAGACTGACTGAGCAAGTGATGCTATAGGCACACAACAGATACTGTACAGCTGTGGATTTTTTTGCTGGCTTGTTGTTCTTTTGGGACAAGGTCTCACTTTGTAGTTCTGGTTGGCCTGGACTTGCTATGCAGACCAAGTATGTCTCAAATTTAGAGATCTACCTTCTTCTGTTTCCTAAGGGCTGGAGGGAAAAAAGGGTATGCGCCACCACACCTTGATGTGTATAGCTGTTTTTAGAGTGATGAAGATTCTATAATCAACATGAAATCATCCAGAATATAGTATAGGTAAGCAAGCAGAACAAACTCTATTTACTAATTTATTACAGGTTACCAAGACTAGGAAATAATATATAATATACATGGATCTTATTTACACAAAATGAAACAGAGGAAGGAAGAACCAAAAAGCACCAATACCGATGTGCTGAGTGAAACAGATAAGAAAATGACAACAGCACACAAAAGAGAGACAGAGTGAGAGAGAGTGAGTGAGAGAGAGAGAGAGAGAGAGAGAGAGAGAGAGAGAGAGAGAGATATTTTGTTATTGTTATTGCTGTCTCATTCCCAGCAGATTTCCTGGGGACAAATCATGATATTAACTGGTAAGCTACAGAGTGCATTTAGCATAACTATGAATACAAATAAATGGCAACTATGTTTTGGAAATAACATCAATTCTATTTTAACACCATTCCAGGCCTCAAAAGCAGTTTCTCTAGCCAGCCCCCTCTCTATTCTTTTGGTTATAAACATAATAGGTACATAAAAATGGGTGGGGAGGCATAGTAAGGGGGAAATGGTGTCTTTAGTAGACTAAATAAAATGCTGATAAGCTTCCATTAAATTTCCACATCATTATGGACTCCCAAGACTTGTGTAATGATCTTTGTCTCCAAATTCTTATCTCCCCTCTTTGGCATGTCTAATTTTCTTTGCATGAATGTCTTTGCTCATATGTCTGCATCTTAAATACCAAAAGCTTATAAAAATAGTCATTTTAAATACCTAACACCCCTGGAATATTTCTACCCATGGGCACTTAAATATAGAACTTATGTTCAGAGTGCTTGCACTATGATTTTGCTGTTATTCTAAAAGGCATCTGGGACACTGTGAGCACGCCTCCTTGTGGTCAGAACAGAACACTTCATTCTTTCATTTTTTCTCACTTTCCCCCTTTCTTCCTTTAAATTTTTTTTTGGGTGGGGGGAGAAGTGGGAAATACTAGGGATTGAACCTAGGAACTTATGCATGGTGGTAGGCATGTGCTCCACCAAGCTTATCCCCAGTCCTAGACTGTTTCATTTCTTCTCTAACCCTCCAAGTCTGAGACATGCTTGGATATACAATGTGGTGTTGTTTTGAGACAGAATGTCATGTATAGTCCTGGGTGGGCTAAAAGTCACTATGTAGCCCTGGTTGGCCTTGAGCACACAATTTTCCTGTTTCTGCCTCCAAGTTCTTTGAGGACAGGCATCCACCACCAAACAAGGCTTCTCACAGGAATAATTTATGGAGAGACTGTTTCTTATGTGTGAATAGTAACGATCATACATTTTAATGTACAGATTAAAGACACTGATTTAAGTATGTGGATAAAACTGAGAGGCAGAGAGCACAATATAAAGAGGAGGTCAAGAAGACCAGGGAGATTGTGAGAAGATGTTATTACTCAATTTATACTCTGAAAATTACTGCTTATGTATAGGAGATATAATCAGTTAGGCCTCCTTTTTATTAACAAGTATATAGAATACTAGTGGAATCTAATAACTAAAACAATTTTCTCACAGGTAAATATGTGTTATAATTTGTTTTTAGAAGTAAAATGTCAGAAATATGTGTGACAACAACCATAAGAAAGCATTGCTCAGAATGTTACATAGTTTTGATGGGGAAATGTATTAATTTTTTATCTTAAGTGTGTTTAACATGTTTCAATATGGGCACACATGTGCCATAGCATGTGTGTGGAGGTCAGGTACAGTTCCTGAAATCACTTCTTTCTTCTCCTAGGTTCCAGGGATCTCACATCAGGCTTGTGTGTCAAGGGCTTCCCTGCTGAGTTATCTTGCCAGCCCAGATTGGCAAGTATTTTGAGTGATTCTTGGGGGAGAAAAGATGGATGAAAAGTTCATTATTTCCATACCAAAAGAGGATAGCAAAAATGAAAACCAAGCAGAAGTTGCCTGGGATGCAATCTTTCCCCTGACCTTTTGGGACTTTAGGATGCTATTTTAAGATTCTCTAATTAAATGGTTCTAGGAGAATTAACCACCAAGAAATAAGTGTGGGCTTTTTCCAACTTGAAAAAAGACAGAACGTACATACTGCTTTACAACTGTTGGCTATCAGACTGGCCGTCTTCTTGAAGGTCTTTTCAAGGTAGTGGGCAAACCTTTCATTCTCATTTTCTTTCGACCCTAGCTGAAGAAATTCACCTATCAAGAAGGAGAAGGTTACTTGAGATATGATTTTACTGCCTGGCTAAATACCAGGATTGAATAAAACAGAAAAGTCATAATCAACTTACCACGCACTAAATCTTCAATAACTTGGGTTAAAATAGATGTAACAGCTGTGTTTCCAATCCGTGCCAGAACTATGGACGCTGCAGAAAGAATTAAATCTCCAGCAAGAACAGCCTGGAAAAAGGAGAAAAAACCCACTACAGATAAAAAAATTCACAGCTATATCAGTAGTTAAGCACCTGCCTAGTATACACAGGCTTGACCCCCAAGATATTAATGTGCCCAGAACAAATTATTAGTTATAAATTATGCAGTCAATTATATGGTATAATCAAGTACACAATCTATACATGCATATTACTTTGCATATTTAAAGATATACATCAGTTCTACTCTCATTACACAGAAATGCTAGAGTTCACAGAAATTTTTACTCACAGAATTTTATTTTATTTTTTAAAAAAGTTAGCTGTCTTCCAACTTGTTATGTAGCCAAAGTGGATTTTGAACATCTGATCTTTCTGACTCCACCTCCTGAGTGCTAGGATTATAGACATGCATCATCACACCCCATTCATGAGATGTTAGGGCTTGAATTTGGGGCTTTTCTATATGCTAAGCATGTGCTCTAGCAACAAACCTATATCCCTGCCCGAGTTAATAGAATTTTCAAAATAATCATGTTAGTATTTATCTGTTCTCTAGTATCTAGAATAGTGCTACTTGGTATGTGCTTACTAGTTATCACTTCATAAAATTTATTCCCATTGAAGCACAGCCAGCACATGAGACTATTGACAAACAAGAGGGAACCAGGAGCTTTAAGTATGTGAAGTACAATGGAAGAGGGGAAGTTCTTTTCATGTATTTTGGTTTGTTCTCAACTATTCAAGACTGCCAATGGAGGCACGTGTGGGTGAATGTGTGTCTGATCGAAGAAGACCTACACATCCTCCTTTGCAGTTGCTCAACTTCATTCTTCAATCCATAATTTATAAATCCTCAACTCAAAGTCCCTATTTTGCATGCTCCCTTCAAGCGATGCTAATAAAATAGGAAATACGTTTTAAAACAAATATATAGGAGCTGGAGAGATGGTTCAGCAGTTAAGAGCACTGGCTGGTCTTTCACAGGACCTGGGTTTGACTCCCAGCACCCACATGGTGGCTTCTAAATACCTGTAAACCCACTACCAGGGGACCTAATGCTCTCTTTTAGCCTCCTTGTGCACAGGCACACAAGTGGTGTGCATACATACATACAGGCAAAACACTCATACCCGTAAAATAACAATTATATACATATATATTCAATATATCAAACATACTTATTTCATGTATGTGTGTGTGAACCAAATCTTATTAGGACCTCTTTTTTTTTTTTTAGTTTTTTATTTTTTATATATTTGAATTACAAACAAGATTGAATTACATGACAATCCCAGTTCCCTTCTCCCTCCCTTCCTCCCCTGCCACCTCCCCAACTAAAATCCTACCTATCATATGTCCTTTCTTCTAATCTACACCTGACTCGACCTTTCTGCTTCCTCATGACCTCTGCATCCTTCCTTTTCTTAGGACCTCTTTTTAAAGTTTTGATGGTGGAATACTATTTCTGAGATTTTTCTGTTTTGCAGTTTTTATTTGCTTCGATACTCTGGAACATGCAACAAATAACATATGCTTATGGGTTTAAATGAATATAGGCAATCCAATAGAAAAATGTAGATTCCTCTAGAAATATGCATGCAAATGCTTTTCCTTATAACTAGGAGAAATTCTACATGAAACAGTGAGGACGGGTGATGGTGGCACACGCCTTTACTCTCAGCAGATCTGTGAGTTCAAGAGTTCAAGGCCAGCCTGGCCTACAAAGGTACCCAGAGAAATCCTGTCTTGAAAAAAAAAAAAAAAAAAAAAAAAAGAAAAGAAAAGAAAAAGAAACAGTGAGTAAGGAGAAACACCAAGTTTGATTTTGCTGTTAACTACAGATACAATACACTTCTTTGAAATTTCAAAGACCACATTCAAACAGGTCTATTTACAAATCTGAAAAGCAAATGCAATCCCATAAGCATGTGATTTGATATGAAACACTTTCCAAAACAACAATAGAAACCATCATACCTTTTTTTCACCCCAGATTTTATTAACTGTATGTTTTCCTCTTCGAGAACTTGCATCGTCAATAACGTCATCATGAACCAGACTAGCAGTGTGGATCATTTCTGCAATTAAGGCTACGGAGCGCTGGTTGGCTTGCATATCTCTAATTAACAGAAAGCAATGCTTTTTTAACAGACGCCTCCTAGAACCTTCTCAGCAATCATCTTGTGAAAACTGGATATCGGATCTAGGATAAAGAATTTTATTTCTCTAAGAGAAACTGTATAAAAATGTTGGCTGTCCTACAGAGCCATTTCTGTTATTTGGAGAACATTCTAATAATCTAGAGACCCAGCTATGACACTGGGATGTTCACTTACAAAATGGTAAAACATCTTAGAAGACTGGCCATTGGGTGGAATAAAATCATCTTTCTGTCCAACAGAAGTGGCCTTGGTCAGACATCCAAGTTTACAATCAGTTTACAATTTCAGGGCTGGAACCAGTGGCCCAGGAGTTAAGTGCAACAACCTAAGTTCAATTCACAGAACCTTCAAGGTGGAAATACTCCTGCAATGGACCTTCATGTGCATACCTCAGGATGCATGTGCTCACACACATAACACATACACACACAAATAAAAGTATTTTACAAAAAGTGGTTTGCATGGTATGAAGGTTTTTTGCTTTTGTCTTTTTTATGTATAGTGTTTTGCTTGCATATATGCCTGTGTACCACATGTGTGCCAGCCCAAGGTCAGAAGAGGATGTCAGATCCCCTGATACTAGAGTTACTGATGGTGTAGTCTGTCATGTTAGTGTTGAGAATTGAATCTGGAGCTTGTCTGCAAATGGTGCTATGAAAACTGTGGCTTCTGGGAGTTGGTGGCGCTTGCCTTTAATCCCAGCACTCAGGAGCCAGAGGCAGGCGGATCTCTGTGAGTTCAAGGCCAGCCTGGTCTCCAGATCGAGTGCCAGGATAGGCTCCAAAGCTACACAGAGAAACCCTGTTTTGAAAAACAAAAAAAGGCAATCCTACCAAAAGTAATCTACAGATAGCACAATTCTTCACAGACCTTGAAAGAGCAATACTTAACTTCATATGGAAAAACAAAAAACTCAGGATAGCCAAAACAATCATGTGCAACAAAAGGATCATCTGGGGGCATCACCATTCCTGACTTCAAGCTCTTACTTCAGAGCTATAGTAAGGAAAACAGCTTGGTACTGGTATAAAAACAGACAGGTAGACCAATGGAATCGAATTGAAGACCCCGATATCAACCCACATACCTATGAACACCTAGTTTTTGACAAAGAAGCTAAAAATATAAAATGGAAAAAAGAAAATATATTCAATAAATGGTGCTGGTATAACTGGCTGTCAACATATAGAAGAATGCAAATAGATCCTTATCTATCACCATGCATAAAATTCAAGTCCAACTGGATCAAAGACCTCAATATAAATCCATCCACACTGAACCTCATAGAAGAGAAAGTGGGAAATATATTTGAACACATATGCACAGGAGACCACTTCCTAAATAGAACACCAGTAGCACAGACACTGAGAGCAACAACTAATAAATGGGACCTCCTGAAATGGAGAAGCTTCTGTAAAGCAAAGAACATGGTCAAAATGGCTCCCTACAGAATGGGAAAAGATCTTCACTAACCCCACATTTGACAGAGGGCTGATCTCCAAAATATACAAAGCACTCAAGAAACTAGAAATCAAAATACCAAATAATCCAATTAAAAAATGGGGTACAGATCTAAATAGAGAATTCTCAACAGAACAATCTCAAATGGCAGAAAAACACTTAAGGAAATGCTCAACATCCTTAGTCATCAGGGAAATGCAAATCAAAACCACTCTGAGATTCCATTTTACACTGATCAGAATGGCTAAGATCAAAAACACCAATGACAGCTTATGCTGGAGCGGATGTGGAGAAAGGGGGAAAACTCATCCATTGCTAGTGGGAGTGTAAACTTGTACAGGCACTGTGGAAATCAGTATGGTGATTTCTCAGAATATTAGGGATCAACCTATCTCAAGACGCTGAAATACCACTGTTGGGCATATACCCAAAGGGGGCACATTCACACCATAAGGACATTTGCTCAATTATGTTCATAGCAACATATTTGTAATAACCAGATCTTGGAAACAGCCTAGATGCCCCTCAACTGAAGAATGGATAAAGAAAATGTGGTATATTTATGCAATGGAGTACTACTTAGAGGTAAGAAACAATAACATTCTAAAATTCATAGGCAAATGGACAGAACTAGAAAAAAAACCATCCTGAGTGAGGTAGCCCCAAACCAGAAAGACAAATATAGTATGTACTCACTCATAAGTGGATACCAGACATAAAACAAAAGATACCCAGCCTACAATCCATAACCCCAGAAAAGCCTGAACCCTCTTCCAGAAATAGACAGAAGCAGATGCAGAAATCCACAACTAACCAATGGGCCAAGCTCCAAGAGTACAATTGAAGTGAGGGAGGAGTGATAATATGAACAAAGGAATCAAGACCATGATGGGGAAACCCACAGAATCAGTTGACTGGAGTTAGTGAGAGATCACTAACTCAGGTCTGACAAATGGGGAACCTACATAAGACTGTACTAGACTCCCTTAATATAGGTGACAATGGGGCAACTGGGACAATATGAGGCCACTGGCAGTAGGTCCAAGACTAATGAACAACCTGACTTAGTGGAGCCTATTCTATATGGAGAGATACTATGCCCAGCCTAGCCACAGGAGTGTGGGGGTGGAGAGGTGCCTTGATCCTTCCACAACTAGATGATGGGACAGACATAGTGGACTTCCTGTAGGAGGCCATACCTACAGGAGCAGATGGGAGGAGGAGGGGTGTGGGAGAAGAAGAGGGAGGGGGAACTGGGATTGGAATATAAAACTAAATTAATAAAAAAAGCAAAAAAAAAACCTATCTTAAATGAATATGGAAAGACCAAAAACTGCCTTCTAACTTATATTTAACTTTTTAAAATTTTATTTGTTTATTATGTATACAACATTCTGCTTCCATGTATATCTGCACACCAGAAGAGGGCACCAGATCTCATAAAGGATGGTTGTGAGCCAGCATGTGGGTGCTGGGAATTGAACTCAGGACCCTTGGAAGAACAGTTAGTGCTCTTAACCTCTGAGCCATCTCTCCAGCCCTATATTTAATTTTGTGAGGAATCTGAATTCATTTCTCCTCACAAATTACAGGATAAGAATTTTCAAGGTGATACAGTGATGTGAATTTAACAGTAAAAATGGAATGCTCTAATTTCTTTCTTTTTTTTTTTTTTTTTTTTGAACAGGTACTATGTTGAGCAAGCTAGACTCAAACTCCTGGGCTTAAGCAATCTTTTCCCCTTAGTCCCAAGAAGCTGTGACTACAGGTGCACCCTACTGACATCTGGCTTCTTTGGAAGCATAGTCATTACTATATCACCATGTGTAGGAATTGCAAAAAAGTGAAATTCAATAAAATCAAACTGAAAAAGTACACTGTCATTTCATTATTTCTTTTTTTTTTTTTGTTTTCGTTTTTTTCTCAAGACCAGGGTTTTTCTGTACAGTTTTGAAGCCTGTCCTAGAGTTCACTCTGTAGACCAGGCTGTCCTCCAACTCAGAGATCCATCCACCTGCCTCTGCCTTTTTCTCCTGAGTGCTGGGATTAAAAGTGTGCACTACCACCACCAGCTTTGTTATTGTTGTTATTTTTTTTGTTGTTATTTCTTTTTATACTAAAGCATGACATTTGACTTTTGTACTAAGCAAATGTTTACCATAAGGGTGTATCTTCTGAGGGGAGGAAAGAGAGAGGCATAATAGATGGCCTTTCCTTTGAAGATCTCATCTGAACAACTGTATAAGTAGTGCTCCACAAAGTCATGACAGATAGTCATGAAAATGACACAGGTACCCACTATACAGAGTAGCCAACATGCAAGCATCTTCTGATCTTATTGAAGTAGGATTTTAAAGTGGGGTGCTGTGGTGGTTTGTCTCACCCAAAGCTTTAGAATTCAGTCTCAGCCTCTTAACTGCTTCCAGCCGCAACACCAACTATAAGGTGCTGCATATTACATATTAAATATAATCATATGCTATTATATAAATTATTAATTACCTTTATAAAATAATGTATCTAATATTACATGTTATATATATTAAATATCACAATTCAAAACCTAGCAGTTCCAAGTATTTTCAGATCACAGGAGACTCTTTCAAGGAGGAACAAGAAAGAGCAATGCCAGGTATAGACAAACCATCACACAAAACCAGCACAGTGGAGCTGTAGACAGCATAGCTCACAGGGAAAGAAGGCTCTTGGCATGTGAGAGGCTTTTATCTTCAGCACCAATACAAGACACTGCATCAGTGAAAGAGAAAAATTAATGTGCAGGCAGTTTTCAAGAGCTTGTGCTGAATCTATCACTTGATCCTTAGACCTTCTGTTAGGAGCTATCTGGATAAACTTACTAGGCTCTCTTTTCTTTGAGTTGATGCATAGAAAAATATATGTGTTTTTATAGTTTTAAAATATAAACACTTTCTGAGAATATTATCTCAACTGAATTTCAGTCTAACAGAACACATACTTCTCTAAACAACTGTTAAGGCCTTTGACCTTTGCCATGTACTCCCAAGTTGGGCATCGTTTCCATTATTATTACAAGCTATGTCAACAAATAGGGCTCTTACTGGAAGGATGAAATGGCGAACACTCAACAAGAAACTAGCATTTAATAATTGTAATTCAAGGGTATGAAAACAAAGGTTTTGAAATAATTTGAACCGGGTGATGTATGTACGTAAGCCCAACTCTTGGGACCTGAGGTAGGAATATAATGAGTTTGAGGTCAAACTGTTTCAAAAAACAAAGTCTTTGTTTTAAGGTACTAGGTTTTTAGACTAGAACCTTATATATGCTAGGCAAGTGCTCTCCCACTGAGTGGTGTCTCCAGCTAACAAGTTTTTGAAACTCTAAAGACTATACATACACATATATACAAGTACTGTTTGGAATGGTTACATTGCTGATTTAATCAGAACTCTTGCTTAAGGATTTACTTGGCACTGTGACATAATCTCTATATGAGTACACATATCCCAACTTTATTCTTTCCCCCCAATATAATTACATTTTTATGTTTTTTCCTTATATCTGGAAATTATGGCCACTGCTTACCCTGAATGAGGCATGACAATAATTTACAGATTACCAAAAAAGTTAATACTGTCTTTAAGATGAAATCTCTGAAGTGCCAAGCTGAGTCATGTCTTAGGAAAGCTGGGTACTGTTCCTATTTCCTGCTGTGAAATAGCTGTCACACCTTCCCAGTTTCTGGAAGAGGTGGCAGATAACATAGCATAAGAAACAGGTTCTTTGTCTTGAAACCCGGCTACACCCTCCATAAGCAGTGACTCAGTAAACCCTTCAGGATCCTTTTTCCTCTTCATTAGATTTAAAAAAAAAATAATGAATTTTAAACAGAAGTAGGTAAGATACAATGATTCACATACAAACCCTTTATCTAGCTTACACATGACTTTGGTTTTATATTTTTAGATATAGGCTATCCCTATTTTCCAGGTTGACTTTGTACTCATAGGTTTAAGCAATCCTCCTGCCTCAGTCCACTGAGGCATATACCACTGAGACTAACTTAGAAGTTACTTTAAACATGTTTCCCATATTCAAATATTAATATACTATATTAACATATTATACGATGTCTTAAATATATTACAGGTAAATCTACAGTGTGTGTATGTGGGGGAATACTGGTGGTATCAATATCAAAGGGATTTCAAGTGAGGCATGATGGCATACCCTTGTAATCCTAATATTTAGAAAACCAAGGAAGACTAAACACAACAAGATCCTCTTTAAAAAGAAAAGTGTCTTCAATATAAGGGTATAAGGAGGATGCCTTCAAACTTGACCTTTTGGCCTATTACATTTAGTCAAACAACATGTGTTCATTGGTACAATAGTGGCAAATATACAGTACAACCAACTAATTTCTGAGTGGATTTGAAGCCCGCCCCACAGGAGGGAATCCACACCTGGCACTATAAATCCAGTAAAAAGACTGTGGTTTTGGGTGTGTGTGTCACAGGTACCAGTGGGGAAAACTACTGCTGTTGTTTTGCTAAATAATCATGATAGGTCTGACAAATTCCCTTCTAAGTAACTGCTTATGCCCATTGAATAGTACTATTGTCAACTTCAGCCAGAAAAGCTGCATTCTGCTGTGAGCAGTAGTAACTGTAAAGATCCAGAACTGGTCAAAGTGATGAGAACAAATGGCTGGTGAAAGCTCCGCCATAAATGGGACATCTATAAACTGCTAAGCCTCCGGGAACATCACTTGGGAAAGGGTAGAAAGAACATCAGGGTAAAAAGGGGAGGGACAGCATGGGAATGCTGACTTCTTGGTATGTAGTGAATATTGCACTCTTGAATTTATAACAACTGAGATTACCTGCATAAGAATGAGCCTCTTAACATCTTATCATGGAGGCAATGATGGGATGAGGCCCAACCCCTCCCTGAGGATTTATGGTCAGTTAATGATTGCTTGGGGAGGAAGAGACATCATATTAAGAGGTGTAGCTGTTGGTAAAATACTCACACTCCTGTAACAGCAATTACTGGGTAATCAAAAGCAAGAACAAAAGAGCATGAAAGCAGAAGGAGGGCTGGGGAGGAAGGTTAGTGGGGGACAAGAGGAGGTAACAGGGGAGTTGTGAATTTGATCAAAAGACATTAAACCTATGAACATGTGATAATAAAACCCACTGTTATGCACATGTATAATCAATATATGCTAATAAAACACTTTGAAAGAAGAAGTTGGGGATTGAAAGCATGCCAGTGGGCATTTCAATGCACACCACAATCAGGAGTCATGCCCACATGCCAGACACTACCTCTGTGCTCTGTCTCTCATAAGCTCTCCTTACCAGTACTCGGTAATGAAGGTGCAGTTCAAATATCCCCAAACAAAACTTACTGCAATGCCCTTTCTATGGTATAATCTCCTGTGTTTTCTGCAACCAACAGTTTATAAAAGTTCAAGAGAAAAATTCCGACTATAGGAAATAATGGCTTTTAAAAAATTTTTATTTGTCAACACATTTAATTATTTTATGTGAGAGGGGGAGTTCACATGCCATGGTGCTTATGTGGAGGTCAAAGGGAACCAGCTTCCTCTATTCACCATGTAGGTCCTAGGGATTGAAGAACCTAGGCCATTAGGCTTGGTGGCAAGTACCTCCACCCACCAAGCCATCTCATTGGCCAGGAAATAATGATTCTAGATAGTGGAGAAAAATGTTCTTTCCCATACTATATCTAAAATTAATAAACTGTTTTATGTATTTAGTTAAAGAAATTCATAAACAATTTCTCTAGAAGAGTAGCCTTTACCTCAAAAGTAATTTTTAACTAAAAATTATATATATATAATTATATATATTTTGTATTTTATTTTGTGTATATATATTTGTACCATGTGCATGCTGTACTTGCAGAAGTCAGAAGAGGGGGGTCATATCCCCTAAATTGGTATTAACAGACAATTGCAAGCCACCATGCTGGTGCTGGTAGGGTCCTCTGCAAGAGCAACAAGTGCTCCTAATTAATTGCTCAAGTCTCTCTCCAGCCCTGAGAAAGCATTTGCCAAAGACAGTGTTGGTTACTATCACCCAAAGGAGTGTCTATCAGATAGAAGCCACGGTGCACAGGAAGCATCAGAGCTGCCAGCAAGAGAGTGGTTGGGGCACAGACAGCAGCGGTGCGGAGACTGAAGGACTTGTCAAGTTGGTCTAGACGAAGCACTTCTGCTGCTCTGATTTCCACATCAAGTGAAGGTGGCTTAAGTGTTGTTTGAAGTTTCCCTATAGGTGCAACACATACTGTGGGATCCTAAGTCTCAAGCTATGTGGAAGCCAACTCTAGGCATAGTGTGACATGTTTAACACTGACTGGCACAGCTACAGAACAGAAAAGCTTTAGGTAGAGAAGTATCTGCTAAGAAGCAACATCCGATACTCAGTTTTACAGCATCATCACTAAAATTAGTGGTGCTTGCAGAGTGTGTTTGATCATCCTGTGTTTAGATGATCAAACACAGGAATAGAGGAGAATAAGAAAAAGGTCCTGACATGAAAGGCAATGGGAAACTCTTTTCCTTTTAATATTTCCTTTAATGCTAAACATGTAATTTTAAAATTTTATGTATGTTCAAGATTTGAGGACTACTAGTTATGTTTTCTTTAAACATTTCTCGGGCTGGAGAGATGGCTCAGAGGTTAAGAGCACTGACCACTCTTCCAGAGGTTCTGAGTTCAAGTTCCAGCAATCACATGGTGGCTCATAACCATCTATAATGAGATCTGTTGCCCTCTTCTGGTGTGCAGGCATACAGGGAGGCAGAATGCTGTACACATTATTAATAAATAAATCTTAAAAACAAAACCAAATATTTCTCTTTTGCACAGTGAAGGTTACAGAAAGCAAGGTGTATGTATGTATGCACTTACCGCCCACAATAATAGCACAGTGTAACATCTGAACAAGCTTTGGCTGTGTTTGCAATGGTTAAGTGAACAGCTATATATCTTGGGACTCTTTACTTTCTAATGGGGAAATAAATTGTCTTTCAAATGTTTCCAATATATTTGCAATTCTAGTTTTCTACTGTGGACATCTAAAAGTCTGAAAAAGAAGATGCTTACTTAGTGAGTCCATCAGCGTCTACACATGGTTTAGTGGATTCTTAGATGCTGCTTCTTAAGTGAGCAATTAATTAATAACTGTATGAAGGACATCCTTTCAAATAGAAAAGAACAGCAAAAGCAGGGTATAAAGTAACTCACCGGGAGTTATTATGATGAATATTACACGCTCGGGCCATTAGCACCACAATAATCGGTCTAAAGGCTTTTCCTTTGCCATCGAAGTAGTATTCGGACATGTCCTTCAATTCTTTGGTGGTGATGCACAGCTCCTGAAATATAGTTTCTTCTTGTTAGCATAGCATTACAGTCATGCAGACAGCGTTTTTGTTTTCTTCAAAACTTCAGTTTTATTTTAGTGTACTCATTTCAAATGAGAAATTCAACACAAAAATTATGTTTGGCTTTGCCTCAAGTGGTGTGGTGTCAGTATTAGGGTATGTATTGCCACCTGCCCTATGATAGCTAGTGATGAGAGGACAAAGAAAGGAACAGAGGGCTAGGAAGCAACTAGGAAGGCAGAGGACAATGTGAAGTGTAGGAGTCTTGGAAGCAGACCAGGAGTATCCTGAATGGGGAGTCAGCAGACAAGAGGACAGCTAGGACGGAGTACAGATCAGTAAGCCTATCTAAGCCTAATTTAGCAGAAGACATTTCAAAGGTTCATGGAAGAAATGTAGGGAAGACATGGTTTGCTTGACTGTGGGAACTTCCTATTGATGTGGGGAGACAATTTATCATCCATTATCTGAGTTATGCCCTTGCTATGAAACCCTGGATGGCCTGGAATCTAACACCTTCCTGCTTCTGCCTACCAAATGCTGGATAATAGGGCTGTACCACCATGCCTAATGGAGACAAACTGTTTAAAACTGAGTGGGGTAAAGAGACCCACAAGCAGGCCTGCCCTGGCTTTGAGAAGAAAACACAAGCAGATGGGACATTGTTATGGTGAGCTATGGGAGAGGGAGAGAGGGAGGGATGGTGGAAGAGGGAGAGACAGAGACAGAGAGACAGGTTCATGTCCTGTGGACAGAGGCATATCTGCGGGCCGAGGTAGGTGGTTTGATTGCCACTCAGTGAGATGGTAATAACTGGGCCTGGGATACTGCCAAGGCCCATGCCTAGGTTCATGTCCCTGGTCTATGCTGATATCTGAGGTCCTTGACACCACCAAAGGCTGAGAGGATAGGGCTGTACAGAGTTGGCCCTACCTCTCACTAGCTGCAACACTAGGGAGAACTGGTCCTGATGCTCTCCAGCTGAAGCACTCAGGAGAGAGGATCCTATACCTCACCTGGGTAGCACAAATAGAGCTGACCCTGTTCACAGGGGCATGGCAAGCTGGCCCTAAGGGTGTGAGAATGGGAGAGAAGGTTGCACCCTACTTGTATGCCATGTGGTAGTATGGGTAAGAGAAAGATGACCTCCTTCCCACACCCCTTGACACCCGTAGCAGGGGAGAACCTGACCCAACCTCTCACCAACTGCAGCACTCGGGAGAAAGGGACCTTTGCCTCACCTGGGCAGCACAGTAGAGTTGACCCAGTAGACAGGGGCATGGGTAAGCCCTGAGAGTGTGAGAGGGACATACTTAGTACTACCTCGCCTCATCTGCAGTGTGATGGTTGGGGTGAGGGGAAGATGCCCTCCTCTCTTCCTCTGCAGTTTTCAACTGGCAAAGGAGCTGACCCCTTTACCAGATTCAATACTCGGGAAAGCAGGACCTACTGGTAAGGGCACAGGTGAGCTGGCCCCCAGAACATGAAAGTAGGAGACCTGGCCCTGACCCTAACTAGTTGCAACCCTTGGGAGAATAGGCCCTGCACCTGCCAGGGAAAGCACAATAGAGCCAATCCTGTTGAAGGTGTGGGTGAGCCAGCCCTGAGGTAGTGAGCATGGGAGAACTGTTCCTACTACTCATTTGTCATGTGGTAGCATGGATAGGGGAGAGAGTCCCCCCACTCATCAAATGCCTGAGGCATGTGTATTTAATGAGTACTGGGCATGCATATGCATGCATGATAAACATGTAGGCTAGAGGACAACCTGTAGAAGTTGGTTTTCTCCTTCCACCAAGTAGGTCCTGGGAGAATCCAAGTAAGGTGCCCTAAAACCTACTGAATGAGCTCCCTGGTCCTCTAATGACATTTTTAACAGAAGTAGAAAAACAACCCTGATATTAAAATATAGAAGCATAAAAAAATCCTAGAGAGTCAAAGCAATCCTGAGTCAAGGACAATGATCTCAAATTATACTACAGAGCCATAGTAACAAATCACAGTACCTGGCACAAAACCAGACACTTAGATAAGTGGAATAGAATAAAAAATCCAGAATTAAACCCACAATGCTACAGATACCCGATTTTTAACAAAAATGCCCAAAACACATATTGGAAAATAAAATTTTAAAAAAGAACACTTCAACAAATAGTGCTGGGATAATGGACATATACATGTAGAAGGATAAACTAAATCCCTGATTTTTACCCCCCACAAAAAGCCAACCAGTGGATCAAATACCTTAATGTAAGACCCGAAACTGCAAAATACTTCAAGATGCAGACATAGTAAAGGACTTTCAATAGGACTCCAATTACTTGAAAAGTAATATCAAGAACAGACATATGGGACTGCATCAAATTAAAAAGCTGTATACCATAGGAAACGAGTGAATAGACAGCCTATAGAATGGGAGAAAAGTTCACTAGCTATATATTTAAGAGAGGATTAATATTCAGCATAAAGAACTCAAAATATCAAATACCCAAATAACTCAAATGAATACACAGACTACAAATGGCCAAAAATATATGAAAAAGTAGTCAACATCCTTAGCCCTCATGGAAATGCAAACTAAAACTGCTTTGAGGTTTCACCTCACCCTGGTCAGAATAGCTAACAAATAACAAATGCTTATGAGGATGTGTATTTGTATGTGTAATCCACGTACTGTTGGTAGGAGTGTAAAGTGGTCTAGCTACTATGGAAATTAGTATGAAAGTACCTCCCCCCAAAACAAACAACTACAAGTGGAACTTCCATGTGATCCAGTCATAGTACTCTTGGGTATATTCCTGAAGATCTCCAAGCCAACATACCACAGAGATGCTTCATGCCCATGTTACTGCAGCACCATTCACAACAGCCAAGTTATGGAACCAGGCTTTGTGTCTATCAAGAGACGAATGAATCAAGAAAAGGGGGTATACATATATGATGGGGTTTTATTCAGCCTTAAAGGATGAAATTATGTCATTTAGTAGAAAATAGATAAACTACGACCACCTTGTGAAGTGAAATAAACCAGATTCAGAAAGACAAAGGTCATGTTTTTTCTCACTTGTGGATCCTTAGTTTTAAAAAATAAACACATGAAACTACTTAGACCAGCAGGATGAAGGAAGACAAAAGAGAAAGGAATAAAATGAATATAGCTAAAATAAATGATGTATTTGAAAAAAAGAATATATAAAATTCTTTTTATATATTCTGAGTAGAGTTAAGTAGAAGGGGAAGACAAGTAAAGATTTGAGCAATGCAGATTATACACATGTATGAAAATATAAGGCCAATTCTTTTTTTATAAACAACATTCAATAAAACATAAGGATGAAAAAAAGTTGTATATGATGATGCATGCTTATAATACTATAATTCTAGCCCTTGGGAGGCTGAAGAAGGATGGCTATGAGTTCAAGGATAAGCTGGGCTATATAGCAAGACCCTGCCTCAAAACAAAAACTAAGTAAGTATTGATTGATTCAGTGGGTAACACATTGGTAATTTATCCGAAGTCCAGGAAAAGGAGCGATTAGTGTGGGGCATAAAATGTGAATAGTGCATGGAGATCAGCTTCAAGAAACACTGGCTGGGTTTGACTCTTGAAGAACAGAGAGGGCTCTCCATGGTTGTGTACTTGTTATATCTGCCACTCAAGGAATGAATCAGAGCCATGCCAAACTAAGGAACGTACTTACTAATTTGCTAGCATCGAGACAAAGGCATAGGTCACAAAGATTAGCATGACAACTCTTGCTCACAAGGAGCACAGAATTTAGATAGGGACAAGTAGATCAATAACTATAGTTAATACAATACAGAATAATGGGTAATATCACTTGAGATAAAGAAAGCTACTCTGGGAACACAAGGAAAGGCTGGCTCAGGCTAAGGGGGGATTAAAAGTGGGACAGAATGGAGGAGATAGAGTGGCTGGAGTCTGAAGGGGACTGAAAGCAAGAGATAGACTAGAAGGTCATGGAAGAAAAGGACAAGAAGGATCCAAGGGTTCTTCCTAGGATCCTAGGTGATCCCTTCAATAATTGAGATACCAGGAAAAAAAAAAAATAATCAAACTACATATGGGGTGAGAGCATTCCAGATATGAGTTAGATATAGTGATGGATAATTCATGGAGCAGTCTTCTAAGTAGTTAGCTATGTGGGTCTAGAAGAGACAATTCAACCCGGAGTCAAGAGATATTTGGGAGATTAAGAATGGAAATGAATACATAGAGAACATGAGGCTGAGGGTGTGTGTGTGTGTGTGTGTGTGTGTGTGTGTGTGTGTGTGTGTATATGTATGTGTGCGCACGCACAAGCGCACGAGCCAGAACTCCAGCAGCACAGTTAAAGTGGTTAGGGTAGAAGAGATCAAAGAGGAACACACAAATAAACTGAGGGTGGCTTAAAGACTGAATGAGTCAGGAAAATATGGAAGCTAAAGGAACAGTTTCAAGGAAGGAAGATAGTAAATAGTATCCAGTGTTAACGTAAGTTAAGGCAGAAGGAAGCAGAAAGAATCTACTGTACTCAGGAGGAGGAAGCTCCCATGATCTGAAAAGGAAGACACAAGCAGTGGTGGCGCACTTGGAAAGGGCAAGAGTGAGACAGAGGGGTCAGAATACTATGATGGAAAGGAAGGTGGCTGACACAGGGTTAGGGTAGTCCTGAAAAGGAGGATGGGCTGGGTGTGGTAGCACAGGTCAGTAATTCCAGCATTGTGGGGGCAGGAGGATGGTGAGTCTAAGGCCATTCTGATACACAGGAAGCTCAAGGTCTGCCTAGTGATGTCACAGTGAGAGTTGACCTTAAATTAATTAAACAAGTAAACAAACAAACAAAAAGATGAAAGCTAGTGGTAGTATACTTCTCTAATCCCAGCATTCTGAAGGCAGAGGCTAAAGGGTCACAATTTCAAGGCCAGTTTGAGCTACATGGGGCCTTGGGGTGCAACCTGGTGGTAGAGCACTTGTCTAGCATGTACAAAGTTCTCCATGACACTACTATACTGTTGTAAGGCATTAGGCTAGAATCTTGGGAAAAGATGGTAAATTCTGGATGAGGTATTAAGTTAACAAAGAGGCATATGAACATTATGGAGCAGCATTTATTCAACTTTATTTTTTAATTTGTGTGTGAATACCAGACAACAACTTTGGGTGCCATTCACCTTTCCATTTTTGAGACAGTCTCTTACTGGTCTGGAGCTCACCAAGCAGGATAGGGTGGGTGGCTGGTCAGCCCCAATACTTATCTCTATTCCATCACTGTAATGACAAATGTGTGCCAGTATGCCCAGCTTTTTTATGTGGTTTTGGAGATCAAATCCAGGTTCTCATGCTTGTACAGCAAACACTTTACCAACTGAGCCATCTCTGCAGCCTTAATTAAAAATTTTCTGTCACTGCACAATTCACAACAGTGTTAGCAGCCTAAGGACAGAGGCTAGGCAATGGGCTACGGTCATGGTTTGCTTCGGCTTTCGACATTGTGAGAGGCCCTGAAGGATAGGCTTACCATAATCCAATCCACACACTGGACAATGTTATAATAATATACACAATATTTTACATAATGAGTTGAAGGAAGAAAGTTCTATTTGGAGCAGCTTAACAATAGCATTCAGAATTAGATACTGAAGATGGTCACAGAAGTCACTTTATATATACATATAAAGATGGAAGGTTAAATGGCTCACTGAACAAGCATGTATTTCCTGTACCTATTTTCTTAAGTTCTCCAATTCTGCAATAACATCTCTCTGCATAGTAACATGTATTGCACCCTCCATACTGCCCGGTACCAGGCTGCACACAGTTGTTGCTGAGGTAACATTTGAAACCTGATATATGCAAATTTAGTGGGCAATGGCATAGTTGTTTTTTTCATATTCGCTATTTGAGACAGCGTCTCATATGGTAGCCTAGCCTAGCTTGGAGCTCACTATGTCACCCTGACGAGCCTTGAACTTGCAATGATCCTCCTGCCTCAGCTTCCCAAGTGCTGGGACTGTAAGTGTGAGCCACTATGAAATGGCTATATTGTTTGCTTGTAATTCTAAAATGTTACCAGGGTTGAGTAAAATAAAACCCTTACCTTTCTAATGTCTTCATACAGACCTTTCAAGTCTCTCCAGCCAAGTTTAAAAGGATCGGTGTATTGCTCACCACTCTGTGTTTGACTACAACAGCACACTGCTGGCGTCCTTTGAGGAAACCTGAAGCCAGTGAAAATGCACATGATCCATTTTTAAGAATTACAAGCACATGCATATTTATATGGTGGGAAATGAAGCTTAGACTTGTTAGAAATCAAACATGAATCTGAAAAGGTCATTGTAATTTAGAAACACACAGAATTATCATCTTGCTAAATAATGCATTAATAGGCCATTTTAATGAACAGGTCCTCAAGAGCCAACAGAGAAAGGCTATTTAATGTTTGTTTTATTCTGAGTAGAACTCAAATTTTACTATGTTCTTATTTTTTAAAATGGCAGAGATCATATAAAACAGACTGTCATGGCTTTTACTTAAATATATTAATATGTTAGCTTAGAAAAATTAGAACTTTACTAGCAGTGAGTATCTTTGTAGCTCTAATATGAATTATAAACTTACTGTGATATACTATGCACATTTGGGAAAACCGATGTTAAAGTCTTCACTAGGCTAAAATAGGGCATCTGTAAAATAAAAGTACAAAGAACTTGTAAGAATATTCCTGGAAAACTTGTTCATAACAACAACTATTCCCATAACTCACAACAAATGTTATCATTTAGTTAGCCATTTATAGAAGGCTGTAAGCTTTAAGAGAAAGATGACAGTCAAAAGTTCCCTTTTCTGACTATGAAGACAATACATGTCCTATTAAAACACAGGAATCAGATGTAAGCAGGGGTCAGTCCTGGTATTGCAGGCTTGTAATCCCAGCTACTCAGAATGCTGAGGTAGGAGGATCCCAAGTTCAAGGTTGGCCTAGACAGCAGTGAGTTCAAGGTCATACCAAACGACTTTTAGTGAGACCTTATTTTAAAATTAAAAAAAAAAAAAAAAAAGGGAGAGAGCGAGGGAGCTCAGTAGAAGAGTAGTTACCTAGTTCTTAAGAGGCTGTAGGTCTAATCCCTAGCACTGACAAAACAAAAAGCAGAAAATAAAAATCTCTACAATACATCATTCCTCTAAAAGCTGGGTCCATATTTATTTCTACACCAGAAGAGCAGCAACAAAACAATTTCCTTCCATTTAATTAAGGCTGGTCACAGAACAGGAAAAACTATACTATCTTTTAAATTCTGAAAACACACAGATGCTAAAAGCATCATGGGGGATGGTTAGGAAATGATTTTAACATTAAGGAATTGACATTTATACAAACACTGCCTATGTTAAGTTATTGTTATTACTATTGGAAATAATGTTTCTGGATAACAAATGTTTAGTAAATGAATGAACTAGGAGTACAGCCCAGTGATAGAATATGTGCTTTGTATGACACAGACAAACCACCACCAGCCTCAGGGGCATTTTGATAACATGACAAGGATCCAACAATCATCTGGGCATGGTAGGATATACCTGTAATCCCAGCACTTGGAGGTCAGGGGAGCAGGTGTACCACAAGTTCAAGGTCAGCCTGGGATACATGAAAAGGCTCAGAGAATATAAAACAATTACAGTATACTACCTCTAAGCAATTTAGAGGTGGTAATACTGATTCTAACAATATTACTATTTTTTAAAGATTTTTTTTTAGATTTTTTTTAATCTTATGTGTGTGGGTACTTAGCCCACATGTATGTAGTGCAGTTTACAAAGTTATATAGGGATATAATGAATTTGTGGCATAGGCATAGGAACATCTGATGTTGGTATTTTTCAAGAAGGGAATTTGGAATGCCAACAAATGCCTGAGGCCTTGCTCAATTTCCAGAGAATAGTTAGGGTGAATGATGTTCCCATACCTCATTTTTCTAAAGACAAATGTGCTTTATGCAACCCTGAATGTGCTGGGCTGTGAAGCAAGCTTCTCTGCTGAACTGTAAACTCCTGTTACCTAAGGAGCTATGATGATAAAAATGAACCTTGTTATATACATTGCATTCCAGTGCTCAGCTGCCTTAAGTGCCCTGGTTTCCTACTTTGGTTCTCCTGGCATTAATCAGGAGGCAACTTGGCCAGCTTCTCGCAGTATGTGTGTGCACCACATATGTGCAGTGCTGAGGAGGCCACCAGAGGGTGTTGGAACCCCTTAGAACTGGAGATATAGTCCATGAGGGTGCTGGAAATTGAGCCCAGGTCCTTTGGAATAGTCGTCAGTTCTCTTAACCACTGAGCCATCTGTTCAGCCGAATATATTACTATTCTTTTTTTTTTCTTTTGGCATGGCTCTTTTCAGCTTATTGCATGAAGTAGTTACACTAGTCAAAGTTAAAAGCGGACCCCAAATGGTTACATTATACAAGCTGCGAGGTTTTTAAACTTATGACAAGGGACAGGAGGGCAATTCTACTCATTGTAAAGAAATCCTCACTTAAGCTTCAGAGAGTCACAAGCACTTAAAACCCATGAACCTTCAGCTGGTCGTCCTTAGCCAGTCCAGTCTCTATCAGGAACTGGCATATGTTCTTGCACTGGTCACCCTGTAGCTGAATTACTTCTCCATATTCTGGATGCTCAACTACAGTACCATTGCAGGCAAATTTCTTAAACGCCTTCACTAGTTTCTTTTTATTGTAATCATCAGCGATCCCTTGGACGTGGTTAGGGTCTTCCTGCCGTTTCTCTGTTGAATTCTTATATGGATATAATCCTCAGTGCCAGCAGGAAGCAAGTCATCACCCTTACTTGAATCAGCAAAGGGGTCGAAAGAGCGAAGGTTCTGGATAGCGGACACACGATATGATTCCTTTACCTTGGTGGAAACAGCCTGCAGAAGGCAGTTGCGGGAGAAGGCGGGCAGGGGGAACGGAGCATAGGGAAGCCAGGAGGCTCAAGGGGGAGGCAGCTGAGTCCTCGGTGGCGGTTCAGTGACTGGGATATTACTATTCTTAATGACAGCATGAAAGCATTTTAAAAATTAATTTACTAATCTGGTAAAGGCTTTTTACGTAAGTACTCAAAGAAAGCTTCTTGACAAAAAGAATGAAAGTAAAAATAAAATGTGTGCTTCTTAGTAATGAAGTCTTATGTTTTAAAACCATTTTCCCCCCATAGAGTCTCACAAATACTGTTTTGAGACAGGGTCTCACTATGTATCCCAGGCTAGCCTTGAACTCACAGATTTGCTTGCTGCCTCTGCTTTCTGAGTGCTGAGATGAAAGGTATGCACCATCATGTCCACATCTGGCCACAAATACTTTTTTAAAGTTACATTTATTCATTTATTTGGTGTGTAAATCTGTGTGTGCATTTGTGCATGCCATGGCAAATGTGTGGAGGTCAGAAGACAATTTGAGGGAATAAGTTCTTTCTTTCTACCATGAGGGTCATAAAGATCACACTCAGGCGGTCAGGCTTAGCAATTAGGCACATTTACCCAGGGTTACCTAATCAGTCCACTTATTTTTTTTTGTTATTATTTTTAATTACTCATATCAGTTAGCTCGAGGTACTTATACAACAGCCCACTTATTTTTAAGGTTAGAAAACTTAGATTCCAGAAAAGCCAAGCCTGAAGAACTGACTTACAACAAGATTACAATTATAAGCAAAAAGTAGCTTCAGAACTGTATGCATTGTCATCTCATTAAAAATCTCTATGTAAGCACACAGACAGAACAGGGTTTAGAAACATGTAAGCCAGCGTTTAAAGCGGCTATTTTGAACCAAAGAAGATTGTGTGTATGTGTGTGTGTGTCTTGCTTTAGTTATTTATTTTTGGTATTTATTTTCTTATTTTGCTTGAATGACCATATATTGTTTTACCTATATTAAAAGAACAGAAAATGTTCTTTGTCAAGCAATAGCTAAGAAAACTAAGGTCTGTTGTTTCCACTACAGCATTTTATTTATTCATTAAATCACTAAGAATATGTATGATCTACAGGTAATTGTAATGTCCCCAAAATACAGTAATAGTTCTCTCTTTGGATTTTATCATTATAGGACAGACTACTCTCCCCATTTTGGGATAGAGGCTTTGATATGTAGCACAAGCTGGCTCTAATCTCACAATCCAGCTGCTTCAGTCTCCTTAGTCATTAGGATTACAAGTGACTGCCACTGCACTCTTTAGACAACCTACTTCTGTTGGTCTCCCTAAGTAGTTAATTTATACAAATGTAATACTTTACTATAGAACATATAACTAAGGATTGCCTCCCCCCCAATGTTTTAGGACAGTATTTTATTGCATAGCTCAAGTTGATGCTGAACTTAAAAAGATCCTTATGCCTCAGCCTCTCAAGTGTTGGGGTAGCATTGAGTATACCACTCTACCTAGTGAGTGACAACTTAATGGCAGAGTTACAACTATTTAGTTTAAGACCTAAAGACATTTCTCTAAACTGGAATTGAATGTTAAAACTACATAATTAATGCAGGGTATCCTTTGCCAGTAGACAGCTTAAAGACAGTTAATTGTAGAGTCTTGAAATTTCTGGCTGGACCACTTTGTGACATCTTTCTATTCATAATTACTCATGGAAAGATGCCAAATCTTAGAGAGTAGAACATGCATGAAGTACTTAGCTGAGAATACAATATACAATATTTTTATTTACTTTGCAGTACTGGTGCTCTACCCAGAACTTTGCCAAAGTCAGACAAGAGTTCTACCACTGAACTACAACTCTAAGCACCACATAAAATTTTAAGATAGTATCTATTTAATTACAACCTCAGCTCCACAGCAAAGATTTAAGACAGTATCTATTCAAATCAAACTGTATTCTGTATTCTACTTAGAGCTACCTCAGGGCAGCATTTCCAAAGGGAGAGAATCACAGAATTAATGTGAGGCTGTGCAACCAGCACTGTGGCTCACTGATGATGGTGGTGGAAACAAATTTCCCACTTTGGATTCTATTCCCTTTTTCTATCACTCACTCTCTTTGAAGGTCAATTCTGCCCCTTAAGAGCTACTTCTTTTTTAAAGGTCTCATATAACCCAAGCTGGCATTGAGCTCACCATGTAGTCAAGGATTACCTTGAACTCCTGATACTCCCACCTATCTGCCAAGTGCTGGCCTAGCTAAGAATTGACTTTATGAATCAAAGACAAAGTTGGGTGTGGTCACTCAGGTCTTAAATCCCAGCACTATACTAGGGAAGGGGTAGGAACTGAGGCAGGACTGCTACAATACACCTGAGGCCATGCTTGGCTAGGTGATGAGTTCCAGGCCACCCTGGGCTATAGTACGATACCATGTTGGAAAACCAAAGTTGGCTTAATTATTGTTGCAAGATTTTTGTTCTTAAGGTCTATAGTCCTTGAGGGATAAGAAGTAACCAAAGCACTCATGCCTGAAGCAGACAGTTGAATTCTAATATATTTATAGTGGAAAATATTAACACACGAACATGTTGGCAGCACTAGTTAGGCTCTCCTTTTGCTCAAGGAGACAGATATGGAAGCCAATGACAGACTTTCCAGAAAGCATCCTTTGCAGGGATGAGGTTTCTTGATGAGCATCATTTTTTTTTTTTTTTTTTTTTTAAAGAAACTGCCAAAGCAAAAAGTATCCAGTGGCATCTTGTGGCGGACACCACTCTTCAAAACATGTCTGCATCTATGGAGATCAGAACCAAGATCCAAATCCTCTAAAGTCTAGCTTACAATATTGAAATGAACCCCTGCAAAGCCTATCTTCTTCTAAGACTCTCCCTACATGCACTTTTCTCTTAACATTATTCTCTCTATATAGATCAGCTTGCATTTTTCTCTCCAAATTCTTTTTTGGACAATTTGTTACATGGATCCACTCTAGTACAAAGCAGACATTTATAAATGCTACATATTCATATAGGCATAGTGTTTGATAAGTACACTGGCAAATGAAGTGTAACAAATCTTATTAAAATCACAAACCCGAATTTAAGGGGTTAGGGCTCTTTGTAGATGAAAGGTGAACCCTCATGTAATTTCTGTGCGGCTGGAAAGGGCTCCAAAACCCACAATGAAAAACCTCTAACTTCAAAAGTCAGTCTGAGGATGTTGCCTGGACTGACCCCACTCACACAGAACCAGAGAGCCATTTACAGTGCTAAACTGACCGGGAGAAAAATGAAACTGGAGCCAAACGAAGCAGGGGAGAATTTCAAGAAATCACTCTTATTACTGAGATAGTGATTTAATTCAACTAAAGTCATAGGTCTCTCATGCTATGCTCCGGCTCGTCTCCTTTTGGTGTCCTTCCAGGGCCTTTCAGGTGCGCTTTCCTTCCTAAGCACCTGCAGCACCTGCAGCACTGAAGTGATGCCACCCCAGCTAGCATCAGCCTTGTGTCGCCACACAGCCTTTCCGAATTCTGAGGCTAACTGGATCTGAAATCTGAAATTGCTAGGAAAGTGAGAGCAGAGGGGTTCCTCTGGCTCTGGTTGTATCTGCGGAAGGAACTGCGTCGTCCCGACACACCCTGGTCTCAATGAATGACAGGGTTGGGCTCCACCGCTACCCCTACCCCAGCTCCAATGTCCCCTGGGTGTCTGGGCAGCCGCTCGGCACTTCGGGTCCCGCGATTAGTCCCGCTCCCCCTGCGTCCCTCCAGGTGACACAGTGGGGCAGGCCCTGGCGCACGTGCGCGTCCTCCCATTCATTCGGTCGCCGGCTGTCATTGGCACGGTGACCTCTAAGCCGCGGGCAGCGCGCGCGTTCTGGCCTCACCTGCGCGCGGGTGTCCGAGGCGGCGCGCGACCCGAGCAGTCCCGCACAGCCAGGGCGTCCCGGCCTCGGGCTCCGGACGGCCGGCCTCCACGAGCAGCCCCGCCGCCAGCACCACCAGCGCAGAGCCATAGCGCGAGTCTGAAAGTCGCGGCGGGCGGTGGCTCCGCCTCTGCCCCAGGCCCGGACCCGGAGCCGGAAGCTGGGCACCGGAAGCGCGCGGTCGCACCCTGCTCCCCACCAGTCCCGCTGCGCGGTCGTCAGGACGGTGCAACTGTTCTCGGAACCTCTCGCTCCGGCCCCTAGCCGCGTCGCCTTTTAACCAGAAATGTGCGTCCAAACCGTCTTCCTACGCGCGACAAAGCGTGCAGAAGTCAGGTTCCGGTCCTTGCTAACCCTGAGGCTATGGTTTCCTCAGCGCTACTGACGCGCGGGGCTTGCCAAGTTCTTGGTCGACTTTTGCACTCCGTCTCGGAAGTGCCAACTTTACTTTGTGCAATTAGTCTATGCTGAGGGTTATTGTGAAACTTGGCCTCTTCCTTCGGCTTTTGGACTCTGTTCTGAAAACCTTACAGAGACGTATAGTTTTGTTCACACCTGCAGATGTGAGACCCATTCCTGGGTGTAATGAACTACACGGAGTTAAAAACAATTTGTAGACCATTCACTATTCTTCTGTCTCAGCCTTCTGGTGCTGAGATCACCGACAAATTCCGCCATGCCCAACTGTATTTGCTAATGCATATAAAGCAACCCAGGGCGTACATGGGCAAGAAAGTGTTTTTTTTTTTTTTTTTTTTTTCTTTTCCGAGATAGGGTTTCTCTGTGTAGCTTTGGAGCCTATTCTGGCACTCGCGCTGGAGACCAGGCTGGCCTCACAGAGATCCGCCTGCCTCTGCCTCCCGAGTGCTAGGATTAAAGGCATGCGCCACCAACGCCCGGCTAAGAAAGTGTTTTTTGTTGTTATTGCTGGTTTGTGTTGCCTGACTCATCTGTTGAATTTAGTCTGGTATTGAAACAGCATTTTTATAATATTTTCATGGAATGATTATATATGTTCATAATCATCTGCCATAATCATACATGGGAGTCAATGAGAGGCAATGCAAGCACCAGGGAAAATTGAAGAAACTATGACCCTATGTTGACTCTTAGGAAGAAATAAGCCAGTTGCCATTTTCTGAATCATGTTTTTTCTTATTTTGCGCCACACTTAAAGAATGTTGACTCCAAAGTTGAGCACATTATTTTCATATTAGGTTTCTATGTTTAAAATGGAGGTTATACATGTATGAAACTACCAAAGAAAAAGAAAGTTGGCTGTCTAGAGGTAGTAGAGTATTTTCCTAGTATGCACACAACCTGGGTTCCATCCCAACATCATAAAATGAATGAATGGATGAATGAATGAATGAATGAATGGATGAAATAATCCAATAGGGAGATTTTGTAACGATAAGTGTGTGGCAATAAAGAGACCCACAGCCAAACTTTAGAACATTAGGCAGAACTCAGGAAATCCTGCAGAAGAGGGGAAGGAAGGATTGTAGGAACCAAAGGGGTCAAGACACCATAAGAAAACGGCCCACAGAATCAACTAAACAGGGCTCTCAGGGTCTTACAGAGACTCAATCAGGGAGCCTGTATGGGGCCGTTCTGCATATATGTTATGGTAGTGTAGTTTAGTGTTCCTGTGGTACTCCTAGCACTGGGAACAGGGGCTGTCTCTGACTCTTTGTCTGCTTTCAGGAACTGTTGCTTCCTGCTTTCCTACTGGGTTGCCTAGTCCAGCTTAATATGAGAGGATGTGTGCCTAGTTTTATTATAACTTGACTTGCCATGTTTGGTTGATACCCCTGGGAGGCCTGCCCCTATTTGGAGTGAAAGTGGGAGGAGTGGATCTGGGAGAAAGGATAAGTGTGTGTGTTGGGAGGGGGTGGAGAGGGCCAGGGGCTGGAAGGAGAGGAAGGAAGGGAGACCACAGTTGGATGCAATATATGAGAGAAGAATAAATTTTAACAAAGAGTGTTGCAACAAACGCTTTATTGTTCTTTTGACAATGCTCTGACCAGTAGTATATTGTTATTGGATATCATTTTTTTCCCATTAGGGAAACAGGAATAAAGCCATAGGGGGGCTGATAGCAATCCACAATTCTGCTTGGTGTGTGTGTGTGTGTGTGTGTGTGTGTGTGTGTGTGTGTGTGTGTATTATTTAGAAAGAGCCCTGGGTCTTAAAAAGTTGTAGTGGCTTGTAATATAAGTAAAAGAGCACTTTCCTAGCACGGGCAAGCTCCAGGGTTGGGTCATCAGTACTAATGCAAACAAACACAAAAAGCTCAATGTCATTTAAGGCCCCCAACACTATTGTTCACAGCTAAACTCTGACTACTAATAATCTACCAATAAGACACACAGAATTCATAGATGATTCTTTTGATCCAACTAGGCCAGTCAGGGGAGGGTAGTAGATCCTGGAGCAGGTATTTGGGAGCTATAGGACATGGGTGCTTCAAACTGAATTGGGGTCTAAAACATATACATCTAACAAGAAATATGAAAATAAAGTGTTCAGCTTTAGGGCTAACATTTTTAAATGCAAGCATGATGCAGAAGAAGAAAACAAATATGATTCACAAACTTGCAGGTGGTGTATTTCTTCCCAAGAGCTAACACCTGGGGGGGCACAGTAAGTTTCTTCAGTCTCCCTGGTGCTTGCCTTGCCTGTAATTGACTCCTTATGTTTGTAAGGTTATGGGGTCTTGTGCACAATCTAGAAACAACTTTGCTCTTTGTCATTGCACTTGTGCACATGAAACAACCAGTACTGGCAGATAAAAATGGGTGCCATATGTAATGAATGTCTTTCCATAATTGTCGTTTTTTTTAGTTTTGGAGGATTGGTTATACTTCTAGACATTTTGTTGTCATATGGTGATATGGTTGAAGTGTCCTTGGTAGGTCTGATAGCCAAGGAAAGATTATAAACAATACTACATAGTATCACGTATATGTCTTGGTTCCAGCACTCCATAAAACATTCAAATGCCATTAAGTAAAAGATCAATGAATTATCAGCATCACCCTGTCCCCAAAACACTAATGCCTCATTTCTGATGTTATGTTTACTTAGATATAATGTGCACATAGATATAAGGAATAACTTGAAATACATTAAGATGTTAGCATGATCTATTTTAATGGTACATATTTTCACTTGCTTACTTGGCTTCATTTATATAATTTTTTTACAATAAATGTATTTATCATCAGAATAGGAAACATTTTTAAATGAATGTAGTATTTGTTCATATTTAAACTATGTTCATTTTTCTGGTATAAGGTCAGGCTAGTCTGGAACTTGGAACCCCTGATTCGGCTTCCTTAGTGCTTGGAATGCAGCATCATCACTCCTCTCTTGTATAACTTTTTTTTTTCAAGACAGCGTTTCTCTGTGGCGTTGGAAGCTGTCCTGGAACTAGCTCTTGAGACCAGGTTGGTCTTGAACTCACAGAGATCCACCTGCCTCTGCCTCCCGAGGGCTGGGATTAAAGGTGTGCACCACCAATGCTAGGCTTTGTATAACTTTAAAAAAAATGGATATTGTTATTGAAAGGTTCAGGCTTTAATGCTGATTGGCTCTATCTCTTTAAGAGACAGACCCTGCCTCCTGACAACAGTCAGGGCACGCACAGGGACGTGCTATCACCACATCACCCACCATGCATTTACAGCCTGCATGAGGACTCCCGGCATGCATGGATCCTTAGTGCACATGCGCAGTCTTCCCTTTAAAACTTCCACCTTCTGTGCTTCGCTCTCTCACTGCTTCTTCTTTGCTCTCTCTCTTCTCTTCTCTCTCTCTCTCTCTCTCTCTCTCTCTCTCTCTCTCTCTCTCTGGCGACCAGCCATGGCGGTCAGCCATGAACTCTGTTTCTTTTCTCTCTTAGTCTCCCTACTCTGTTGGGCCTAAAATAAAATGGTTAATATGTCTCATCTTGCGCCTCCTCTTTTTCTTTATATCTAATTTAAACAAAAACATAACATTTGGCGCCCACGTGATTTAGGCTCTCTCCATAAGCTCTCTCGAAGCTTGCTGGCAGGATAGGCTTTCTCTGTAACCTCTCCTGCCAGGGGCACGGGAAATTTCGGGGATCCTAAAATCTGAACTCATAACTGGCTTTCCATCTCGGTTTTTCCTGGCACTTCCTCCTGCCTGCAGCGGACTGAGATGCCGGGACTCTGTCCACTTCAACTCGCCACTTTTCAAACTAAGGATCTCTGGAACTCACTCATCTGCCTGTTGGCTGCAATCGGGTAAGATGCCCCTTACTCTTCCCATGGGGCAGACCCAGCACTCCATTTTGGAGTTCACTGCCTTTTGGTCTACTGGGTCCATTTTTCAGTTTCTTGCAATTTTCTTCCACCAGGACTCTTTTAAAACACTATGAAAATATTTTTTCAACTCTTAGGAAAATTATGGGAGATATTTAACTTTTGCGTATTTGAAGAAATGCTACTGGGTGTGCATTGTCTATATTGTCTGCACTCCTGAGGCTGAGGCAGGAAGGTTATGAGGCCAAAGCTAGCCTGAGTTCTACAGTTGAGAACCTGTCTCAAAAAAGCCCAAACAACAACAGGAAATCCTGCTGATGATCTTAATATTCGTAACTTATGGGTTTGTTTGAAGCAAGTAATAGAGAAAGTTTTTTTTTTTTTAATGTTTAAAATTGTTTTGAGTTAGGTGGTGCACTCTTTTAATCCCAGCCCTATACTGGCAGAAGCAAGAAGATCTCTGTGAGGGCTACAGATTGAATTCCAGGACAGCCTGGGCTGTTATACAGAGAAAGCCCGTCTTGAAAAACAAAACAAAACGAAAGTAACCAACTAAATAAAATTGTTTTGAATAGAATAGTAATCACCAATATGACAAAGTCATCTATACTACTCTATGTAGGAGTATAAATTATGTTTAGAACTTTCTAGCTACTCAAAGTTTTAAATTATAAAATCATGATGTGATAAGTAATGATGAATAGAAAAGTAAGTTCATGTCCCATTCTTCAAGGTCTTCACTCATAACCACTTGTAGCCAACTTTCAGACATTTTCCTGTGACATACAGATATGCCAGGCACTATGCACAAGAACCCCAAAAACACAACTAAAAGAAGGGCAGGGCTCTCCCTCACCCCACACAGAGAATAAAAGAATGAAAAAAAAACTCATTTCAGATTTTATCATGTGTCAGATTAAACCATATGTCTTATAAATGCTGGATTTTTTTTTTTTGTTGTTGTTCTTTTTATTTTGAGAAAAGATCTCTCTTGGCTGTCCTGGAACTCATTATATAGAACAGCTGGCCTAGAACTCACAGAGACCCACCTGTCTCTGCCTCCCAAGTGCTGGTGGGATCAAAGACATGTGGCATCATGCCTGGCTCAAATGCTGTGTTTTAAATTACAGCTTGTCCATTACAATTGGTCTTGATGACCTCATTTTACAAGATTATAGATTTTATAAGTGAATATTAGTAACACTGTCTTGATCCCTGGCTTTAGAACTATTCTTCATCCAAACATTTCTCTAGACTTCATCTGTCAGGATTGATCTGGATAACCCTGCTCAGGTCTAGGGAATGCTTATGAAGCAACCTCTCAGTCTGGTAAAGTGATTCTGCTTTACTGAGCAGAAACTACAGTAGTTACTGCTTGGTGGTGTTTACACCTATAAAAGGCATATGTCTGCTTGATGTTCACTGAAAGCACCCCATGTTTTTAGGGCTTGAGACCATAAGACTTCAGTATTGGGCTTGTGCTCACACAGGAAGGCAATATAGGCAAGGGCAGAGAGGTGGAGAGTCTAAGTGTAACAGTGCTTTAGTCTGCTATAACCATGTCAATATTCTTTTCAGTAGCTCTCCAAAAATACGTATCGAAGGTTAAAATTTGAGAGTAAGACTCATAGTCACTTTGAGTTTTTATAGTCTATTCTCTGATAAAGAAAAGATCTGACCGCCGGGCATTGGTGGCACACGCCTTTAATCCCAGCACTTGGGAGGCAGAGGCTGGCGGATCTCTGAGAGTTCAAGGCCAGCCTGGTCTCCAGAGAGAGTGCCAGGATAGGCTCCAAAGCTGCACAGAGAAACCCTGTCTTGAAAAACAAAACAGAAAAAAAAAAGAAAAAAAGAAAAGATCTGGTACACACAGAATTCAAGGGGAAGGATGTACACCAACTCTGTGAGACCTGTAGGCTTCACCTCTAAGCAATATGTTTAAAGTGATGCTTTTGTGGTCTCCTATGAAACCCATTACAACTGTATCTCTCATTTACCCTCTGGGGACTCAGATTCTGGTCCTTTCCCTCCCCTGATCCACAGCCATGAGTTCCCAGTACCTGTTTTACTAGCCTCATGCTCTGGCTTAAGAAAGAATGATGGGTCGCTCTCCCTGGCCAGTGATGTCTTTCTTCAGCAAGGTTTTCCGGTTAGGGAGAACATCTAGATGGCAGATAGAAAGTTGGGACTTTGTAGAGTGACAGTGAAGTAAGTGTACAGACAACAGCAAAGGTGGGAAAAGATGGAGAGCCAAGAATTTTCCAGAGCCAGTTCTAGGACCTGGGTGCTTAGACACAGGCTTAACCTGGGCGTCCTGGGACTCTGCTCTGAATCACAGAGGAGATGAACTTTCAGTTTGCATTTGCACTAGGTAATTTTGTTATATAATGTCAGAACCTTAATTATTGGCAGAGTGGACTGCATCATTTTCAGGTTGCCTCCATCTTCCAGACTGCAGGAACCTGTATTTCCTTCTATAGCTATGACCATGAATCTCTACCCAAGTTTGTATACTCTGAAATAAACAAGTGACACACTATTCTTTTGACCCCAGGAGACCAGAGTTCTAAGTTTTACAAATGCTCTTGATCTGCAGTCAAGGTAGTTGTTTTATTTGTTGTTCTGTTTTTATTTTGAGATAGGGTCTTGGTACATAGCCAGGACTGGCCTCCAATTTGATTACAAGCATACACCACACCTGGTTATTTTGATCCTCATGTGTAAATCCAGATTAGAGTACTTATAAAAGATCTTTTGTCTTGAGCTCTTTGTAATGGCTTCATTAATCTGTCAGACTTAAGCAGTCTGGACCTCTCTGTGGCCACAGACACTCATCGCTTCTTACCAAACTCTAATTCTCAGAACTAGTCTCTAATAAAACTGTGCCATCGTGCCTGTCTGTATTGTCCCAGGGGTCTGCATAATGTCCAGGCTTTGCCTGGGGATCAGAAATTGATTTTACTGCGCTGAAACAAAATCACAAAATTTAAACTGGAATGAGTTTATGGGGTGAGTATGTGGGGTGAGATTTGAAGTAAAGTGTTTTCAATTTCAAATACTTCCTCAAGATCATTTGAGATTGCCTCGCTCTGTGTGCCCCTCCCTCTGCACTCTTGCTTTACTTTCACTTGTTTTGGTTTTCTAATTTGAACCCTGATGTACGTGTGTGTGTGTGTGTGTGTGTGTGTGTGTGTGTGTGTGTGTGTGTGTGTGTCACCCACCCACCCATGCACCCACACATAAAACCAGTATTAGGGCCAGAGATAGAGTCAATCAAGGAGTATAAAAGAAATGGAAATCTGCTTTTGTTCTGTTTCTTTTCTCTCTTCTGCTTTCTCTAGGCATTGAGAAGGAAAATAGAACAACAGGACTTAAGGCATAGGACTTAAAAAAATACTAGAAAGTCAAATGTTGTCACCATCCAAAATTTAATACACTATTTCCAGAAGGATTTTCCGACAAAATTTAATTTTAAAAATTGAGCCTTCTGAATACAATAAAACGAACCTAGAATATCATTTCAGGAAGCCTGGACTGCAAGATGAAATCCACTCAGGTGAAAACATACGGGATGTACATGTATGTGCTTGGATGGATGTAGTTAGTTTGAAAACCTCAGCTGCCTTAATGGATGTGAACATAATATTTACAACTGTGAAGAGTTTTACATGATTTCTAGTCAGAAAACATTTTACTAAAATGATCAAGATGCCACAGCAATAGAGTACCAAAAACATGGATCAAATTAGAAATGATCACAGACACTAACATATATCCCTAGGGCACATTGCCTCTTTTCTTTTGCAAAGCTTTCATGAGGTCTGACATGAAATCTTGCTCGCCGCTTCCTGCTGCACCGGGGAGTCCTTGGTTCTCTTGCCTCTTGCGGGGCACTGGGGGCTTTTTGGGGGGCATTGGAGATGACATGGTCGTCGTCTCCTGGGAGAGACAGGGAGGGGGTGGTGGTGGTGGTGGCAATTCAGAGCCTTCAAAGGCCGCAGCCCTTGGGGGTGGTGGCACAAAGTCCGGTGGCTCCTCCAGGAGGCTTGGAGGTGGTGGAGGTAACTCGCTGTCGCTGTCCTCCTCGGGTGGTGGTGGCGGGGGTGGAGGCAGGAAGTCGTCGGGCGGGGCGGGGAAGGCGCTGCTGCCAAGGCCCTTGGACTTTGGTGGTAAGGCAGGGCTGCCACAGGTGTCCGAAGATCGTCTTACTGGAGGGGGTGGTGGCAGGCTGGACTTCAGGCGATGATTCTCTTTGGTTGCACCTGGGTAGTGGTTACCCAAGCCTTGCTTCTCCTCCTTCAAGAAAGTGACAACATAGCCATTATATGATATTGATGCTGGTAGGAATTGCCCCATTCCCTCCCACACTGGGACTAAGTTTGCTCATGAGCTCACCTTTGCTCCAGGTACCGGGAGTGGTATCAGATGCCTTGACATCATTATATGTGAGCACTCAACCACCACTCTCTGTAATTGGGCTTCTCAGCCACATTCACTCTAAGAAGTGTTTACTGTCTTTAGATCAGTCAAGTTTTAATAAATCCTAACTCCTTGTGGGGTTCCCTCCCTCAGTTTTATTTCCAAGCAGATTCATCCCTAGGCAACTCAAACTGGAAGCCAAATGATTCCCTAAGACTTCCTACTAAAGAGCTAAGACAAGCCATCAATAAAAGGAACACAATTTTAGAGGTGTGTGTGTGTGTGTGTGTGTGTGTGTGTGTGTGTGTGTGTGTGTGTACTGAGCCCCTGTGCCATACCTTTGGTGGTACAGAGGTAAGTATGGTACATTTCAGAGGCTTCACAGAGTCTCTTGGCTTAAAATCTGGCCAGAAAGCTCATAGACTCCAGGGGTAAACCTACTACTATTTTTGCTGAATGGACATTGTATTAATCTGTCCTCTAAATATTTATTGCTATAGCCTTAGGTTAGTGCAGCTCTCAGTCCTCATCAGAGAAATGTCTTTGTGTAGTAGACAACAGTTAATACAGAGATTCACACTAGTCATGGAGCAGAGAACAATCGTTAGTGGGGGTGCTCAGTCATAAATGGAACTTTTACGTGACACACCCTTCCCCCAAGGCTCAGTTCCTGTGAGCAAGAGAGGATAGAAAGACTGTAAAAGCCAGAGGTTGGGGAAGGTGAGAGTGAAAGTGTGTTCTGGACCTTGACCTGCATAATAACAAGCTAGTTGACATTCTAGCCCAGTTGGGACTTGTATAGGAGCTCCCACCCCTAGCTGAGGATCTGCTGACAATTGATGGCTATTAGAATCAATGTTTTTTTATGAATATGGTCCTTGGTAGATTGACCACGATCCAGTGGATAGCCCCACACCCATGAGTACATAGGCAACATTGGACTCAGTGGGTTATAAGAAAAAAGAGAATGTAAAGTTGGGAGGGAAATGTGTGTGAGTGAGGGGGTATCTGGGAGGAGTTGGAATGGGAGGAATTGGAGATAAATGTGCTCAAAACACATGTGTGCACATATGGAATTGTCAAAAAACAAATAATATTATATAAAAAACTCCTTGCTTAGATATCCTGCTTGGTTAGAATGAAGACGCTAGAAGTGATATAACTAAGAAAAATAATTCTGAGTGTTTACAAACCCAGCCATAAAGGATCTCTTCCTGATAGGGAGCATGTTCCAGTGTTCCCTTGATTGTGGATGGTATTTCTATGCATTATTGTTCCCAGAACGAAGGTTCTGGTTTCCAGACTGTGGACTTCAAAGGAGGAACTAATCATAAGCTTCACTCTCTATCAGAGAAGCTTTCAGGAGGGCGTAGCAGGAAGTAGGACACCTGGTCTAAACTCTTAGTTTACCTTCCTCTTTTTAGTGTGTGTGTGTGTGTGTGTGTGTGTGTTCAAATGCACTCGTGCATGTGTGGTGTAAGTCAGGTATAAATCGAGCATCATCTGCCTTGGGTTATAATGAAACCAAGTGCGATACGCCCTTGATGAGTTCCTGAAGTAAAACCATGATGCATATGCTGTTTGCAGAGGTCAGAACACCAGACTTGGCTTAAGTCTCTCTAGACTCTAGAGTCCATTTCTGTCAATAGAGGGCTTGATGATGATTACAACAGTGTATTTATATAAATGCAACATCCCTCGAGATTTCAGGCAGCTAAATTAAATGACTACATTTTAGGGAAAACCATCACCACTTTAATTTACACTTTATTAGCTTGTTTTAATTTTTCTCCGCTTAATCGTCTGAACAACTGAAGATTAAATTTAGATATTTTCTACTTTCCAATGAGTTTCAATTATTTACTTAGCATGCTAAACTAATTAACTTATGATATATTTCTTAAAAATTTTGGATCAGGCAGCTTGGGTATTGGTACTCACATAGAAATGATTTCTATTCTGGGGCTCTTTTATTTCTTCAGCTTTTAAAAATACTTTTTGGCTAACATTACAGAGAAAAATGAAAATATAACAGAAAGAGCATTGCACGATAATATTGTCAGGCTTACATAGATTAGAGAAACAGCTTTTAAAACTCTGAAATGGCTTTCAGAAACACTAAGGCTTTCAGTAAACATCAGTATTCACGTCTACCACTGAAGGGGTTAGTGACGTCAATTAGTGAAGCTGTACCTACAGATCGCAGGATGTGGGGGCCTGAGAGGGCCACAGCTACTTAAAGCTGTTGAGTCACAAGGAATACTCAGTGGGATTTCCAGATGCATCTGAGTCATAGGAACTGGATTAGTAACTAAATTATAACCAGCTATGACTTTTATATAGATTTAAATTAATCTTTATTAATCTCTTTGATAGAAAAAGTTATGGAAGATGTTATCATATGCAACCTGCCTATCTATCTATCTATCTATCTATCTATCTATCTATCTATCTATCTATCATCTATCTCTACCTACCTATCATACTTATCTATCTACCTACCCATCTGTCCAATCTTCTATCATCCATCTATCTATCATCCATCCTCTTTCTTTCTTTCTTTCTTTCTTTCTTTCTTTCTTTCTTTCTTTCTTTCTTTCTTCCTTTCTTTCTGGTGCTGGCGACAGAATCCAGGGCTTCACACCTTCACACATGATGGGTAAATGCTATGCCACTGATCTGCACCTCCACTTTTGGTTTTTTTCTTATGTGTATTTTCTTCTCCATTACCCTGAGCATGCATTCAAATCATTAACAGAAAAATAGAAAATGCACATTTTATGAGTAGACCCCTTTTAAGAGTCTTCTGATCTGGTTTTGGGGTTCACTTGGCACTTCATATAGGGCTTCTGACTAACTTTCAATTGCTCGTTAACAAAATAACTGAAAATCTCAAAGGCTGAGAGAACATGAAAGCCACTACAAGAAGAAAAATCCCTCTGTCATAACAAATGAAGTTAACAAACATACTTAGGGCAGCACAAAGCAATGAGAATAACAGTTGATGTTAATGTTCACCTCTAGTCTAGTAGCTGTAAGATAAAATGTGAAGCTATTTCCTTAAATGAAATTATAGTACACTGACTTCCAGGTTGTTAGAAGTCTGTTTGGGTTTTGAAAAAGGTCTCAGGACCTGCTCATGGTCACGGCTGCATTACCAGCTGGGCAGGCTTTGGGGGGTCTGTGAGTTACCTTAGTTGTTTCAACTTGTGTCTGGGCCTCTTGGAGAAGAGCACCAACAGAAGGCACTGCCTGGGGAATCTGACCATTGGGCTGGCTGGTGCCTGTTTTAAGTCCTGAGAGGAAGAGAAAAGAATGAAGAAGGCATTTTTAGTATTCTTTTTTTTAAAGATTTTATTTATTATGTATATAACATTCTGCTTCCATGTATATCTGTACATCAGTAGAGGGCACCAGATGTCATAATGGATGGTTATGAGCCACCATGTGGTTGCTGGGAATTGAACTCAGGACCTCTTAACCTCTGAGCCATCTCTCCAGCCCCCATTTTTAGTATTCTTGAAGTAGAATCTGCAAATACAAAGCACTTTACATCATAAAGCAAAAGGAAACATTCACAAGGATTTCACAAAGCCCTTTGAAAAATCAGAGGTCCACTTTGGGATATGTCTCTGTTGTTAAGAATGTACTTTGAAGCCCAGTGGTGGTACTGCATGCCTTTAATCCCAGCACTTGGGAGGCAGAGGCAGGCAGATCCCTGAGTGTTCAAGGCCAGCCTGGTCTACAGAGTGAGTTTCAGGACAGGCTCCAAAGGTACACAGAGAAACCCTGTCATGAGAAAAGAAAGAAAGAAAGAAAGAAAGAAAGAAAGAAAGAAAGAAAGAAAGAGAAAGAAAAAGAATGTGTTTTGTATGTGTGAGGACTTATGTTTAGTAAAATATTATAAGGCTTTCAGTAAACTCTTAAGACTTTTGCAGTGGGCAACGGGTGATAGGCAGATGCATACCTGATCAAAATGAGTGCTCAGCCCTAAATGGGACATCTTTGTTGCCCCTCCCTGCACCAATGTTCAGGAAATACTGGGGAAGGGGGGATAATGAATGCTTGGGGCCTGGAGAGATGGCTCATCAGTTATGAGCACTGGCTGCTCTTCCAAAGGACCCGAGTTCAATGCCAGGACCCATATGTCAGCTCACAACTCTGTAACTTCAGTTCTAGGGGATCTGACACCTTCACACCAATGCACATATAATAAATTCAAAGGAAAAAAGAATGTCAGAACTGGATGACCGGGAGGAGTGCTGTGAAATGTTTGTTGTCTTCTAGATGTGACATGACTACTATAGCACTCAAAACTCTTACCAGATGTGTTTAGCTGTTAAAGAGCAATCCAGCAAAAATTTAGCCCATATATGGGGCGGGGGAGAATTCTGTATTAAAAATGTGTTTTTCCAAGATCTAGTAGATATTCCTACATCCATCACATAAGGGCAGCACTAATTGGATTTAACGTGTTATTTAAAAAAAGAAAGAGTATATGAATTGAGATGGGGCTTCACTGGAAGGACTTGGTGGGGTATGGGACATGAATATGACCAGGTTTCATTGTATACATGTATAATGTTCTCAGGAATAGAGAAAAATTAATATTAAAAACTGCTGTTTGAGAGTGAGTTCCAGGACAGGCTCCAAAACAATACAGAGAAACCCTGTTTTGACCCCCACCCCCCACCAAATTGCTGTTTGAGTTGAGTTGCTGACTTGTTTTATGAAATGATCATTAGGACACAATTTCCAATGATTTCTGAAAGAGCCCTAAACAGACTCCTGCCATTTTTGCACTATGTATTTGTGCAAAGTGGCATTCTCAGCACTAATGATTATAAAATCAGAATGCAGATCAACTCTAATCACAGTGAAGATGTTCTATGCCTTGCAGTATCAAATAGTCAGCCAAGATTTAATTCTCCTTGTAAAAATTAAATAAGCATGTCCATATTTCATTAGTATGTAAATTTTATTTAATCTCCAATAAATGGTAAAATTATACACATAAAAATTAGCCTTGGTTTTTCCAGTTCCGGTTAAGCGACCCTGCTTGGAAACATCTGATGACAGGGGTCTGCTCACCGGATCTGAACTCGGCAGTGGGATCCAGCGCACCTGGACACTGCCAAGGCCCTGGTAACAGTGCCACCTCCATCCACGACAAGAGGACAGTCATCAGAGTATTGGAACTGTTTGCATCTACCAGAAGGGAACCTTGGTCCCATACCCTCCAGGAGAGGAAGAGACTCCTGCTACACCCACCAGAAGAAAGGATGAGAAGAGGACAATGTAAAAGCACACTCAACAACAGAAAACCCAATATGACACCACCGGAGACTAGTAACCATCCACCAGCAAGACCTGAACATCATGATGCAGATGAAGCAGAAGAGAATGACCTTAAAAACACCTTCATTAAAATGATAGAGGACCTCAAAGAGGACATGAGAAAATCCCTTAAGGAAATGGAAGAAAAAACAACCCCCCCCAAAAAATACAAGATATCAACAGATCTCTCAAGGAAACAATTCAAGACCTAAAAACTGAAATAGAGACAATAAAGAAAGCACAATCTGAGGGAATGCTGGAAATAGAAAAGCTGGGTAAATGATCAGGAACAACAGACATAAGCATAACCAACAGAATACAAGAGATGGAAGAGAGAATCTCAGGAGTTGAAGATACACTAGGAGTGATAGACTCATCAACCAAAGAAAATCTTAAGTCCAACAAATCCCTAACACAAAATATCCAGGAAATATGGGATACCGTGAAAAGACCTAAGAATAATAGGTATAAAAGAAGGTGAAGAAATCCAACTCAAAGGCACAGAAAAATATTCAACAAAATCATAGAAGAAAACTTTCCCAACCTAAATGAAAATACAAGAAGCCTACAGAACACCAAATAGACTAAACAACAACAAAAATTATCCTCGCCACATAATAATCAAAACACCAAACATCCAGAAATAAGGGAAAATATTAAGAGCAGCAAAGGAAAAAGGTCAAGTAACATATAAAGGCAAACCTATTAGAATTACACTTGACTTTTCCATGGAAACTCTGAAAGCTAGAAGGTCCTGGATAGATATTCTACCTACACTAAGAGACCATGGATGCCAGCCTAGACTACTATACCCAGCAAAGCTTTCAATCAATATAGATGGAGAAAACAAGATATTTCATGACAAAACCAGATTCAAGCAATACATATCCACCAATCCAGCCCTACAGAAAGTTCTGGAAGGAAAACTGCAACCCAAGGAAGTAAACTACAACCAGAAAAATATAGGCAATAGATAATCTCACTTTACCAACAGTCCAAAGGAAAAAGGGATAGAATCCCACACATAATTTCGCCACCATCACCAAATCAAAAACAAACAAGAATGAACAATCAATGATCATTAATATCCCTCAACATCAATGATCTTAACTTGCCTATAAAAAGACACAGATTAGCAGAATGGATAAAAAGACAGAATCCATCCTTCTGCTGCTTATAAGAAACACACCTCAAATTCAAAGACAGACAGTACCTAAGAATTAAAGGTTGGGAAAAGATTTTCCAATCAAATGGACCCAAGAAAAAAGCAGGGGTAGCAATCTTCATATCCAACAAATTGGACTTTAAACTAAAATCAATCAAAAGAAATGAAGGAGGTCACTTCCTACTCATCACAGGAGAAATTGATCAGGATGAAGTCTCAATTCTGAACACTTATGCCCCAAATACAAAGGCATCCAGGTTTGTAAAAGAAACATTACTAAAACTCAAATCACACATAAAACTGCGCACAATTATAGTGGGAGACTTCAACACCCCACTCTTACCACTGGCCAGGAACACCAGACAGAAACTTAACAAAGAAACAAAGGAACTAATAGAAGTTATGGCGCAATTGGACTTAACAGATATCTATATGGATGGAACTAGAAGAAACCATTCTGAGCGAGGTAACCCAACCACAAAAAGACAAACGTGGTATGTACTCACTAATTTGTGGATTTTAGACATAAAGTGTTCAACATCCTTAATCATCAGGGAAATGCAAATCAAAACAACTCTGAGATACAATCTTACTCCTGTCAGAATGGCTAAAATCAAAAATACCAATGACAGTTTATACTGGAGAGAATGCGGAGAAAGATGAACACTCCTCCACTGCTGGTGGGAGTGCCAACTTGTACAGCCACTGTGGAAATCAGTATGGCGACTCCTCAAGAAAATAGGAATGAGTCTACCACAAGATCCAGCAATTCCACTCCTAGGCATATACCCAAAAGAAGCACATTCATATAACAAGGCCATCTGTTCAATTATGTTCATAGCAGCATTATTTGTAATATCCAGAAACTGGAAGCAGCCTAGATGCCCCTCAACCGAAGAATGGATAGAGAAATTGTGGTACATTTACACAATGGAGTACTACTCAGCAGAAAAAAACAATGGAATCTTGAAATTTGCAGGAAAATGGATGGAACTCGAAGAAACCATTCTGAGCAAGGTAACCCAATCACAAAAAGACAAACATGATATGTACTCACTCATATGTGGACCTGCTTTATAGTAGTGACCATGCTTTATCAGAGCTGTTTTTAATGATGTTGCTCAGAATGGTTTCCTCCCAGATGATGACTGAGAAGCTAATTTAAAAAAAATGGTGCCAAGTACCACAAGAGTAACAGAACTGTGCTGTTTTCTGGGATTTTGTTTTTTACTTTTTTGTTGTTGTTTGTTGTTTGTTTTTTAAATGGAGTGTGTTGGATGTCTTTACAATTTTGTTCAAATGTCTGCAGAACCTGGAAAACCTGTTGCTGCTATTCATGCATAACATATTGCCATTATTACTCTCTCTCTCTCTATATATATATGTATATATGTATATATATATGCTAATTGAAACTCAAATATGTGATGAATCCAAGGTGTTTCAGTGAGTGCTCACCTGTGCATGCAAATTTGATTTCATCTTTAGTAAGTAGTAAAATTATATGCTTTCCAAAAAATAAAATAAGTGACACACTGGAAGACAAATGTCACACAATTTCAATTTTATGAGTAACCTAGAAATGATGAACTTATGGGAGCAGAGAGCAGAATTGTAGCTATTAGGCTTCAATGTGGGTCTTTTAACAATGGGGAAATGATTGGTTTAAGGATATAAAACTGCAGTTGGACAAGAGGCATGGACTCTCTGAAGTCTTGAGGTCTACTGAGAGCATGATAAATATGGTTGATAACAATATGCTATATTTTAAAAGTTGTGAGATAGTATACTTTAAGTGTTCTCAAAAAAATGATGAATATGTGTGATATAACATGTTAATTGGTTTAATTTAGCCATGCAATTGTGAACATACTGTATTGTGTATCATAATTGTGCATGACTTTATTTATGAGCTAAATAAATGAATGGAAGAAAAAAAATAAAATAAAAAAATAAAATAAGTCGCTTGTAATTAGATACATGTAGGGCGCATATATTCCCAAACAGTGTCTTCAAAGTTGTTTTGGTTTTATTTTATCTGTTTTATTCTATCTTATGCCCCCATGTTTCTCTCTTTCCTTTGCATGTGTGCACATGTATGTGCATGGGTGTGCTCATGTATGCAGGTGTGTGTGGAGACTGGAGGTTGATATCAGGATGCCTTCCTTAATTACTTCTTCACTTGACTGATTGGTTGGTTGGTTGGTTGAGACAGTCTTTCATTGATCCTGGAGCTCACAGATTGGCTAGGCTGGATATCTAGCAAGGTCCCAAGAGCCATCTATCTCTGCCCCCTAGCGCCCGGGGTCACAGACTTGTGCCACCTCATCTGGCTTTTACACGGGTGCTGAGGATCTACACTCAGGCTTTCATGCTTGCTTGCACAGGAGACATTTTGCACACTTTGCCAGCTCTGCAGGCTGTAAAAGCAGCCTCAGAGGTTGCTTTTACAGAGTGTATCGGATGATAGACATGAGCTCTGAGCCTGATGTGTGCATGTGAATCTCCTCTTGGCTTTTACCTGTACTAGTCTGAGCTGGCATTGCTGTACCAACAGTCCCCAGGTTCGTCCACCGAGAGGCAAGTCCAGCTTTTGCTACAGCCCGCTGGTAGTTGTCATAGAGGGTCTTCCCATACTAGGGAGGGAACACAGAGAGGGGAAAGAAATCCATTTATGTCAAAGTTTGCACTCAGTGGCAAGATATTTATTGAGAGAGAAAAAAGTGCCATTATTTTCCTGGTTCAAGTTGCCTTTTGGGGGGTGTACTTCACTGATTACTCTTTCACATGTTAAGTAATTTTCTAGATTACCAGGAGTAGCAAATTCTCCGAGCTACACATCAGAGGATAGGGCTAGCCACAAAATTCTGATCACAAGCCTTGATGTAACTATTTTGTGGAGTTAACCGTCTTCCTTTGCTCGTTCCCTTTTTACTGTGGGATCAAACTTGGCCTCACACAGGCTAGGCAAGAGCTCTACCACTGAGGTACACACCTGTGGCCAAATCTTGAGTTTCTTTATTGCATATTATGTTTGCAGTTCTCTCTGAATCTGAAAAGTTTGTTTGAAAGTTAACTCAGGCCACTGGACAGGTGCGTGCTTGTACCGTCAATGCTATACAATAGAAGGTGAATGACTCCGTTTACTGGGGGGAGCAAATAGATGAGACAACATCTGTACCCAGGAGTGGCAAAATGCTGGCCCTAGTAAGCAAGCTTGTTGGCTAACCCAAGACCATGTGAAGCTGAGTGCACACTCACCTTGGCAATCCTTATTCCCATAACCCACTGTCCGAGAGTTCTTGCATCATCACAGCAGAGATATTTGATATAATGAGATTCCTTCTGGATTTGAGGATGCTACACAGAAGCAGATTTGAAGACAATTAATAGATTCAATTTATTAAGAGCCTAAAGCACTTTTCAAAATAAACCTTAAAGGAAAACTTTGACAAATATGATTTATTGAGATGCTGGCAAAAATTACTGGCAGCAGTTTTAGGATCAGGAAGAGACAGAGGTGTCATTCTGAAGCCCAAGCTGGCCTTGAACTCGTGATCATCCCACCTCAGTCTTCACAATAGTTAGATTACAGGCTAGCACACCCAGCTGTAGGTGTTTTTGCAAATTGCTAAACTGGCAGCCTTTTGGCATAGGCCTGCAACCTCAGCTATTGTGGAGGCTGAGGAAGGACTGCTTGAGAAGCATAATGAGATCTTGTCTCAAAAGTAACAGGTGCCAAAGAGGCTGAGGGGTGTACTTCAGTGGTGGTACATTTGCCTAGCATGTGTCCATTCCCAGCAGTATTCCTTACAATGTATGTCAGTGATAACTATTCCTCTCTTTTAAATATTGGAATCCTTCATATATGTCATGTGTCTGTCCCTCATTGGAAACAAATTGCTTCACTATCAGATAAAGGAACTTACCTAATAGACATTTTGTGTCACAATACCAATGCTTATAAAAATTATTGTCTTATTTTCCCCACCCCCAAATTTAGCTCAGGGGTTATTTCTTTTGTGAGAATTCAGAGTTTTGCACTGATCTCTCATTTCTAACAATGATCTCACATCCACATGGGCACATCCTTAAGTGACAGTGTGTGTGTGTGTGTGTGTGTGTGTGTGTGTGTGTGTGTGTGTGTGTGTGTGTGTGGTTATACAGGCTCCAGGAGCTCACAAGAGAACAATGATGTGGTAGACACCTTCCCTGCAGCTCTCTCTCTCTCTCTCTCTCTCTCTCTCTCGCGCGCGCGCGCGCGCGATTCCCTTGTCCTTTCAGCTTCTGTTTCAGTTTGGCTCTGACTGAACTCTCTATTGGATAGGAACTTCACCTGTCTTACTTATTGATGGAGATCTGTGGTACTTAGCCCATGCCTGCATATGGTAAAACTGCAGTCTTGATGTAAAAATAATTGCTGAAAGAAACAAATAAGCACAGCACTTACTATTGTATCTAACATATTGATGCTCTATGGTAAGAGGCTGGTAACCAAACCTGAGGTCTGAAATGTGTATCATGCCCATCTTCATGGATAATTATAACTTCTATTACAATTTATTGTATAAAAACTACCAACTAAAATCTCTCTCTCTCTCTCTCTCTCTCTCTCTCTCTCTCTCTCTCTCTCTCTCTTTCTCTCTCTGTGTTTCCTCAGAACAGCTTGCTAGTCTTGCCAGGAGTATTAAAGATCAGAGAAGCCGGCAGATCTGGGAGAATCTACCTCTGGCTGCCATGGGCAGAAAAGGAGTGAGGCCCCAATTCCTCTCTAAGGCGCTGCATAGACCTCTCCACTCTTGCATTCAGCATACTCATCAACCTTCAGGAAAGTGGCTAATTTTCAAAGGTGATCTGAGAACAGGGCACTGAGCCTTTGAACTTCAGCTGGAATTTGAGGGAAAGCATGTGGACTGGCTGGCTGCCCTGCTGGCCTTCTGATGTCCTAGCATTGTGTTCAACCTGCTTAACCCCTGCTTCTCGCCTCCACCATCCCCACCCTCCATGAGACACATATAGACTGTAAAAGCTTGGAAATTTAGTTATTTCTGGCCTTAAAAATGATAAAAACTGATGACTGGAGAGCTTCCTATATGTCTCTTGACCTCCTAGAATTTCTGAATGTATACTGAGCCACTGAAGACAAAAACAACAAAAACAAAACAACAACAAAAAACCCAAAACAAGTTTTAAAGATACTTCAGGAAAAAAAGAAGTCAGAAAACATAAAGAACTCCTGTCTGCCTGTCTGTGGTCTTTCATGGCAACTGAGAAACTTCTAGTTGGATTGCTTCCTTTATTTAGGCCTTTCAACCCTCAGAATTTGCATCAGCTGGTCTGAAAGCCAGCATCTATCACTAAGGTCCCCACCAGATTCCTCTTTCCTGACTCCACCCAGTACTCGGATTGTTGCTGTAGTTCTCCAGGTGGGCCAGGAGGTGGCGGCAAACACTTTTGGATGGCTGCCGTACACTGCTTTGTTCTTGTGTTCAAAGCTTGCTCAAAGATTTCTCAGTGTCCAGTTTTAGTACTGTAAACGTTACTACAATGACCATGTTCTCTGAGGACCTTAAAATTGGAAATGTCAATCAAGTCAAGTTGTGTGGTCCAATAGCAAAAAAGGATTTGTTTGTTACATGAATTAACCCTAAAGGCCAGATTGGTAAAGCTGTGAGGCAGACACATGGGACCTGGAATGTGACTTTTCATAAATGCCTGCAGCATTCCCTACAAAGAAATCTGCAGAACCAGATCAAAGTGCTTGTCTTGCAGCATCAGAACCACAGCTGCCTGCCTTACAGCAGTTTTCATTCTGACTTACACGTGAGAGGGGCGGTGGTCTTGTCAGTAATTAATATTTAAGTTCTTCTTACAAAGCACCGGGCATGAGAGTGATGGCTCAACAATTAATAGGGCTTGTGACACAGTCCTGAAGACCAGCATCTGGACCCCAGCACTCACATAGCAACCTGGACATCCCCACAAACACCTGCACCCCCAGCTCCGGGAGGGCAGAGACAGGAGGATAGCTGGGGTTTACTGGCTCCCAGCCTAGCTGAGAAATGAGGCCCATGTTCAGGAAGAGACCCTGTCTCAACAGAATAGGCAGAAAGTCTTAGAAGAAGATGCCAGAGGCACTCCGATGACTTCTGTTTTTTTTTTTTTGTGTGTGTGTACTTGCACACATCCATACACTTGTATGCACATAGATTTTGTAGATATGTAAAGAAATAAGTAAATAAAGTAATGAAAAAGAAAATGTCTAATTTTTCCTTCTGCAACATTTAGAAATTTGATATTGTCACCTTGGGCTTATTATTACTGTTAAATATTCCATTAACTTTTGGTTTTGAGCATATCCTATGGGTCAAGTTCTCAGAAGAGTCTGCAGACTGTGCTTGTAATGAAATTCACTGATTATTTTTTTGTGTAGGGGTGTCCATTCCACTTAAGCGTCACAATAAACTATTTGTTAAGTATGTTGTCCACCTAAATACAGTCAAGTATGGTCATACCCTAAAATCAGATGGCTTTTGACATAAAAAAGAGACTTCTATATTCTTTCCAATCCACCAATTTTGTGGTTCTGAGGTGAGTTAGTTGGTGGACACCAAGTTCACAGTTTGGAGATGCTTCAGACGAAGTCTCAGAGCCTGTCACAATGCTTGCTCTGGTCACCTCACTTTACCTAGGAGCTCACTTCCTTATAACTCAGCCTTTGGATGGGAAATCACTTGCAAAAGGGCTTAAAGAAAACACTGGATCAATGTCACTGGCCAAAGTGTTCCTCAAGATCCTGTTGTCCCTGATCTTGCACAAGAGATGCTTTTAGGGTGTGGCACAGCATGTCAGGTCAAGGCCATTCTAGCAACGTTCTTGCTAAAAGGGATCCTAATGTCCTCTAAGCTTACAAAACAAGCAAAAAGAGCATGGGACAAGGTTAAGCAACTTGTCTCCAGATTAAAGTAATATCAGAATCAAAGGTGGAATGAAATCCCCTTTTGTTCAGCTCCTGGGAGCTGACAAATATAATCCCTGGAAATAAAAACAGATGACTCACACCGTAACTGGGGAGTGATGGCAGGAGGAGACAAATGTGAACAAATCTGTGATTATTCTCTGATTTCATAATAAAAGTTTGGAAAGGGCTGAAAAGACTTTTTGAATGAGTGTTGGGATGTTTGGGGAATGTCAAGAAGTTCTATGGAAAGTGTGGAAAGAGGCAGAATCTGAGGAGGAAAGGAGTTGTCGTCTAGATCCCTTAGCTGAGGCTGGACTGTTTCTAGGATCTGGGGGCTACTGGGTATTTTAAAAGAACAGTCACAAATGGGAGACATTGGTACAAAATCAGAATGACTTTTGCCCCAAGGATCAGATGAGATGCGGCAAGATGAAGGGGTTTGAGGGTTGTCTCTGTTCATAGCTGTAGCAGATGGCTATTACAGATTTGTGTCTGCTGTAAAAGAAGTGCTGCCCCACTGTGTATGAAGTGTGTTTGTAGACATCATCCATTTAGAAGAGTTCATACTGAATCCTATGAATCTCCTTCTTTACCAGAAAAGGAGAAGAAACTGACACAGACATTCACAATGAAGATGACCATGCCCTGATGCACAAAGGTATTTTTATCATGTGGCTGTAAGACAAGGAATACAAAGACAGCTGGAAACTTCCAGAACCCAGAGAAAAGGCACAGAACAGATGTCCTTAGACTTCTCTGCAAATAACTCAGCTTTTTTCTTTGTTCCTTTTTGAGACAGGGCCTCGGTTGCCTAGGATGGCCTTGAACTTGTGATACTTCTGCCTCAGACTCCTTAGTGTTGGTAGTCACCATGCCAGGCTCTAGCTGATTTTTAGCGTGTGTGTGTGTGTGTGTGTGTGTGTGTGTGTGTGTGTGTGTGTGTGTGTGTGTGTGTATCTATGTGTAGGTCAGAAGACAACTGATGGGAATCAGTTCCCTCCTGACACCAAGGTTCCAGATACTGAACTCAGGTTATTAATGTCTTGCATAACAAGCAATCTTCCCCCAACCCTGGTTATGATTTTTTTTAAACACAAGAACACTAAATCTCTATTGCTTTAAGTCAATTAATTAGTACTATGTTAGTGAAGGAGTGAATGGGAAAATACTGTAGGGGTGACGGGACTACTAGGTTTGGGAGCAATTGCCAAGAGAGGGGATCTGCAAGGGTGGAGAGGAGCTTGAGCTATTGAGGTGATGGATGAGGTACCTGTTGGATTTGTAGTCACTACAGGTAAGAGAAGGAGAAAGAATTACCGTAGATTGGGAATATTTTGCATGTAGGTAGTAGCTAGATCTGTGACTAGGACTATGAATTCTCAGAGACAGCAGTGGTAGGGTAAGGATCATGCTCAAGCACACTCAAGGCCAAGCATATATGGCCTCTGCTCTCTTCTTGGCTGTAAACCTGCGGGTTTCTAGGAATTGTAAGCAGAAACCCCATTTACAGTAAAACACATGTTTTAACTGCCTTGCGCAATTCTTGTGGCTGATGTTTTGCTTTGTGAGATTGTAATCCCATCCCAAGGTATCTTTGGAGCTACCCTATACTCTCATTTACCAAAAAGAGAGAAAAGGCTTCTTAGCAACCCTTAAGATATAACATGACAGCCACTAAGATGGACATGAGTCTCCTTTGAGAAGCCCACAGCCATTGGAGTGTGTCTTATCACATTCATTCTAGCAATCCTGTGCTTAACTGTATGCTAATCTTTCTTCTAAATAACCCCCAACTCTACTTCAAGTAGCTTCATCCTAAAATTCTGTCTGCAGACAAATCAAGAATCCAGCCTCACCCAAGGAGGTCTGTGAGAATAAGGGAACCCCCCTGGTTGCTGGCAGCCATTCTGGGCTGCACCATCACTAACAGTCTGGAAGAAGAGAGCCACACTGCTGAGCTCTCATCCTGACTTGGCCAATCAGAGCTCAAGTTCTGTATTCACTAATGAAATGCTCTATAACAGTTTGCCATTATTCTCATTGTCCTTTCAATATGAGCAGTGAGTACAGACATGCAAACTTGGAAGGAGGCAAGACGTTCTTGTCCTCCTGACCTAAACAGAGTGTGGCCTTAAGACCTTTGCACTTAAGGGTCTCTCTCCTGGAGTGTTTTCTCTTCAGTTCCAATTGCCCTCTTGTTTCATTTATGTCTTTTGTCAAACGTCACTATCTTTTCCTGACTATCCCACCCAAGGCTCTGTCCCTTACCCTGCTCTGTATTGATTCCCCAGAAGTATTATTTGTTGACTGACAACACATTATAATTTTTTCTTCATGGCCAATCCCCCATACTGACCATAAACTCAATGGGAATAGGAATTATTGTACATTAGTTTACTTCTGTGTTCTCTGCACTCAGAATATACCCAGAAGATAGCTTCCATTCAGTAACTATTGAGGGAGAGAGTGAGTGAATGAATCTAGCCCTCTGTGCTGCGTCAGTCTCTTTACAGCCATGGTTCTGGGTGATACCTGATGAGCACAGGATTTCTCAACAGTAGCGCTGTCAGTATTTGAGGTCATGTCATTCTTTGTACAGGCTTGTTTTGTGCAGCTGTGATATTTAATGGTTTTGGCTTCTAGTAGATGCCAATAAATAGTAGTACCTGGTCTCTGTTGCAAGTTATGAACATCAGAATGTCTCTAGACATCAGAAAACATCTACCAGGAATCAAAAGGTCCTGGGTGAGAACCACAGGGGAAGTGTCATGCTGACTAGGCTGGCATAGTGTTCATTATTGTTAACATTATTGATAAATTACTAAAAGTTGGGTGCATAGTAATGGAAAGACCAGGATGTCTAAATAAAAGGCACATAATTTTGAGTCCTTAAGGAAGCCAGGAATCCCAGGCAATTATTTGATCATAATAAGCAATGGTAATTGTGGATGGAGAAAAATTATTGAATATGATTGACTTGGCTGAATTATTATATTAGACTAAGAACAAATGCAAACAAACTTACCTTGGTCTTAAATCCAGAGCTCTGGAGGCCAAAAGATACTTGATACATCAAGTGTAGGTACAAAATAACCATCCACTCACTTGAGTGGCCTGAGATTCTAACTTAAAACATGTAAGTGAATCAAAATCTCAGATAGTACATATTTCCTTCTGACAGTGTGCACCTTTAAAAGTTTCAAAACCTAAACCTGGCATGGGGGTGCCCACCTGTATAGTCCCAGCACTTAGAAGGTGAAAGTGAGAGAGTCAGGTCCCTAGGATAGTCTCAACTACACAGTCACTTTGAGGCCAGCCTGGGATACATGAGACTTAAAAAAAGTTTACAACCTGGGTAATTATTTTTTAAAGTGCTCTCTGTATTTTTCCCCTAGGAAACATTGGCAAGATAAATTCAAAAAACTTGGTACAGTGGAACAAGAATATAATAAATAAGTAAAGAATTGAAAACTAGGTTTTTTTTGTTTTTTTTTTTGTTTTTTTTTTTTTTGTTTTTCGAGAAAGGGTTTCCCTGTGTAGCTTTGGAGCCTATCCTGGCACTCACTCCGGAGACCAGGCTGGCCTCGAACTCACAGAGATCTGCCTGCCTCTCAAGTGCTGGGATTAAAGGCATGCGCCACCAAGCCTGACAAAAACTGGTGGTTTTATTAATGTAATTTTAAGTTAATTTACACAAAACATGGAACTTAGATTTCTAGAACTGATAAAGGCCCAGACAGACTTGAACTTTTAGGATCAGACAACAGGCTTTTGGGGACACAACAATTTGATAGCTATCAGAGCACTGCATTATTTTGGTTTAAAACTACACATTTCATGACACCATACTTAAAATTTATGAAATAACATTTACCATTTTTCTTAGAAGCAAATAATGATTGAAATGGCTTAGAAGTCTAAATCAGTAGCTCATGACATACCTTTAGAACAAAGCAGTGGTCAGTGGGTGCTTTGTATTTCAGTTTACACTGAATCCCATAGTAAATGTTTACATTTTCAAACTGTATAAAACACGCCAGATCTCGGGATGTCTAAAAGACAGGGAAAACAAAATCTCTCTGAGATGGTAGTTGCTAATTTCCCCAGATTCTTCTTGGTGCTGCAACAAAGGATTTTATTTCAGTAGATAAAATATGGAGTTTTAAGATAATTTGTACGAACATGTTCTGTACATGGTTTCCTTTAAGTCAAGCCTTCATAAAAGACAACAGACAACCAGTGTCTTTCCTGCAATGGGATGAAAGATGACGTTGTTGTCTTAGTATCTGCTGTGGACTCTGGGAGTCAGAACTGACTGATTATGTACTGTTGCTACTGATGCAATCATGGCAAGGTGACCTCTGTTGGAAACTTCACTGTGACTTTGCTATTTGAAGTCAGTGACAGGGCTTGTGATTGACAATTAGGAAATAAAAGCAAGTCCCCTCAGGTTGAAGAATGAGAATTAAATTCGATGCTCAGTAAATTAGCCCAAGCTCCATTCTCTTTCACGCTTTCTCCTTAGGCTGGCAGGGTTGCCATGGAAACAGAGACCTCTTCTCTGTGGATCAAATGTGTTGTGAAAATGGCAATCTCTAATCTACATATCTGGTTTCACTTCGATTACACATTTGTTCCACTATTCACGCTGTCCTTTTTCATGTGTTCTAAAACCCCTACCTAGTTACTGAATAAGGAATACAGGTCGGGACTGCTACACCATATGGGAGAACTCATTCCTTTATGCATGGCGGGGCATTTTTTCTTTTATATTTTGGGAGGGGGGATTGAAGTTTTAACTACAAAACCACACACACTCACCACAGTTAAATTGCTACAGTACACATTCTCTTTTTATCAGCTTTCCTCTCCTCCTGCTTTTATTCCTTCTTAGAGGCACCGCACATAAAACAGACTGATAGACTCCTAAATGTTCTTGAGTATATTTTTCTTTCATTTTATTTATCTATTAATCACCTATCTATCTATCTATCTATCTATCATCTATCTATAGGTTTAGGCATAGATGAACCCCATTATGCCTATATGTATATACTTGCCTATACATATTATACATATATATACATATATGTATACACATATGCACATATATACACATATTTATGCATGCAATTCTTTCTCAATGGGGATGTAACCCAAGGCCTTGTGCATGCCAGGGAAGTTCTCTACTCCAAGCTCAATATAAGAGCCAAAGGCAGTGGGTGACTAAACAGTGATCTCTGGACTCAGCTTAGGCCAGTAGCACATATGGACTCATGAAGTTGTGACATCAAGCTCAAGACCTGCGTAAGCTGAAGCCAGACAAAATCCCAGCATGGCATGGCGGAAATGGGCATAAAACTGCTGAGGGAGGGAGGGAGAGTCAGTTTTCTTTGAGGGTGTTACTCCTGGTGGGTCAATCATGCTCCAGTGGATGGTCAAACACCCCGAGTATTTGGCAACTGAAACTGGACTCAATGAATTAAGACAAATAAAAAGACAAACTTGGGTGGGTGGAGAAGGGAGGTGGACCTGGGAGGAGTTAATGGAAGGGAGGGGAATATGATTGTGTGAAATTCTCAAAAAACTAATAAAACATTTAAATCTCATGAGACAACCACAAACCCTGCTTCCTGAACTTTCCTTCCTTGTTAGGATACAGTTGCTAATTTCCCCAGGATACAAGAGTAGCTATCTGATACTTTATTTCTGCACAACATTCCATTGCATAGATCAAACTATTTAACTACTGTACTGTAGTTTATCAGAGATTAATCCAGCTTTTACCATTATGAATATATCTGTATGTGAGTAAATATTTCTGTGGAGAGGTGCAGCTGCTGTCCAAAGGGGCGTGCATCCACATCCCCTTACATTCATGGCACAGGACTTGGTAAATTATTCTCAGCTTGCCTGTACCATTTTACAGTCCAGCTCTTCAGTCCTAAGCATGTCCCCCCTTCTTCCCCTCCCCCAACAACTCTGTCAATATTACTGATTTTATCAATCTCAAGGGAGGGAGTACTATCTGTTAACTTACTGGCAAGATGGAAAAGCTTTCACTAAACTAATTTTGATATTGATTCCTGGGAATCTTCACTTAATACGCTTTGCCGTTTTTCCTTGCATATGCTCATCTTTTTCTTCTTGATTTGTTGAGGTCTTTACATATGATGGACATTTATATTTGGTAATAGTGTTGCAAATGTCTGACTGTGTAACTAGTCCTTAAAGTCTTGTTTGGTATCTTCATTGATAAGGAATTTAAAACAACTTTATCTAGTAAATGCTGTCAATTTTCTCCTTTGTAATTTTGAATTTTATTCTTGATTAAGAAATGTCTTTGTGCACTAGAATTATGAAACTGTCATCTCACATTTTCTTTTATGGTTTTAGAGTAGTTTTTCTTTTTCTTTTCTTTCTTTCTTTCTTTCTTTCTTTCTTTCTTTCTTTCTTTCTTTCTTTTTTTTTTGAAGATTTTATTTATTAGGTATACAGTCTTCTGCCTGCATGCCAGCAGAGGGCACCAGATCTCATTCAAGGTGGTTGTGAACCACCATGTGGTTGCCGGGAATTGAACTCAGGACCTCTGGAAGAACGTTCAGTGCTCTTAAGCGCTGAGCCATCTCTCCGGCCCTAGAGTAGTTTTTCTAAATACATCTTAATTAAACTAGGATTTGAGTTGATTCATTGGCTGTAGTGGAAAGCTTTAAAAATGGCTGTGCAATTATTTCAATACTATTTATTATCTTGAATTCTACATTGTTTCTCCACTACTGTAGAATTCTGGCTTTAAATTCTCTACATTATTTGGCTCTTTGTTGATCAGTTCATTTATAACTGCTTTCTTTTCATTATAGTAATGAAAAGAATGTTTAATGTTCAACCTCCAGGAGACAGAATTTTAGATCAATGTTCTTCATAGTTTTTTGGGGGAGTGAGCCTATTTGGGGATAACATTTCTTTCTGATTAATTTTGTAGCCAGCCTTTGTATTTTAAGTAAAAAGAACATAACTGTAATTTTCATAGATTGATAATACCAGTTTCTTTATAAAATTTTCTAGTTTATGCAATATACATCCTGAACATTTTTGATTGCTGTATGTTCTATCCTTGTAGTGCCTGTTCGGCACAGAATCTTGAGTTATGCTTCATTTGTATATTGCTTGTGTAAGGCAAAACGATTTCTTCATTGACCAGTTTGTTTGGTCACAGTCACTTTCCAGGTGTCTCCTATTGTGGAGACAAGCACGCCAGTTGTGAACAATGCGCTTTTTGTCTCTTTTCCCAATGACTGTACTTCTGACTTTCTTCTGACCTCCATCCAGTGTTCTTGGCAATCATGAGAGAAGTTGCCCAACTCTAAGGTGAATGCAGCTTGTATCACTCAGTGAACTGTCTGTCCTAGGCTTATTTATATGTCTTATATTTAACTGCTTAGGGCATATATGCTATAAAACAGAACAAGTCATCTTGGGACATGTTGTATGTCCTGTGGGACAATGTTGCTTTGTCCAGTGTGGGACTGGAGCAAAGTTAGTAGAGGTAGGATGTATCATGTCTAAGATTCACACCTACAGAGTAAAATGGCTAAGTGGGACAACATCGGCCTCACATCAAGAGTTACCCATAATGGCCACAAAGATAGTGGGGTCACCTCACTAGTGATGCCACCTGCTTGGGTATGTGGGATAAACCTTATTAGAAGAACTCTGCAATCCATAAACATGCCACTTGGCAAACCCCTACATTTGGCTTACCCTAGACAAGGGTTATATTCTAAAGCTTTTTATAGGTGAACAAAATGAACTGTCCCAACTCTCCAAGAAAAGCATTGGCCAAGATTAAAGGTCAGAGCCACTGTTGAAATTAGATTTAGAATAACAATTTACTATGTTTGTAGATCCGAGCCAATAATCCTAGCTAGGCAAGCAAAACTTAAATGGCATCTAAGATGCGCTGATAAATTAAAAAGCATATGAATTCAGTATGCCTCTGAGAATAATTTGACTGCTCAGAGTATAAGATTTAAAATCCAATGTAGATCTCAAGACTTGTAACACCACTAAGATTTTAGATAAAATAGGTTTGATCATAATGACTCTAGAACAAGGAGACTAATATGAAGGACAAAGTTTTTCAGAATAGAGTAGGTTAGGCTTGGTAGGAGGACCATCTTGATAGTCCATGACTTTAAAACATGAAATTTTGTTTTCATATTCAGGAGAAAGGTATGGGAAACTCAAATGTACTCCAATAATTTCATATTATAGGACATATATTTGTGTAGATTTTGTATACCATAGAATCCATGGGACCAGGATGTAGCTAAGATTGTCTCTCCCTTAAGTATTTCTGTGTCTCACCCTCCTGAGATGTGTCCTCGCACAAGTGCTGTTTTGATTTTCCACTGTTACCATCTTCCCTTGTGATTGTGGTAGTTTGGACTGGGAATGCTCCCCAGGGGGCCATATGCTAACGCACCACTGGGAGGCAGTAGAGACATCAGGAGCTGGGGTTGGTTGCCTGTTCCCAGAAGGGGCTGTGGGACTCTGGCTTCTCCTTTTGCTTCTGCCCTGAGAATGCCTTCCTCTGTCATTTCCCTCCCTGTGAGGCTCAAAACAAATAGGTTGCTTTCCAAAACTGAGCCAAAATAAACCTGTCTTTAGAAAAATTACTTCTTTAAATTTTTGAGGTTGTAATTACATCATTTCCCTCTTCCATGTCCTCCCTTCAAACCTTCCCATATACCCATCCTTACTTCCAGATTCATGGTCTCTTTTTCTTTAATTGAAATACACGCACACACACATATGTATACACACATATATGTACACACACATATTTGTACACACACATATATTTCTAAATACAACATTCTCAGTTTGTACAGTGTTACTTCTATGTAGGTTTTCAGAGCTGACCATTTGGTATTGGATAACCAATTGTTTTGCTCTTCCCTGGGGAAGACTGTTTCTCTCATTCCCAGCCTTCCTGGTTGCTGTAGTTCTTTGCATAGGGTTGAAGCTCCCTGTTCACATTAGCATGTCTATTGAACTTTTTAAAAATATATTTCTTTTTATGTGCATTGGTGTTTTCCCTGTATTTATGTCTGTGTGAAGGTGTCAGATCCCCTGGAACTGGAGTTACACAGTTGTGAGCTGCTATGTGGGTGCTGGGAATTGAACCCATGTCCTCTAGGAGAGCAGCCAGTGCTCTTAACCTCTGAGCCATCTCTCCAGCCCCTATTGTTGTCCTTGTTTAACAAGGTGAGACTTTATGGGTGTAGCTTTTGATATTCCTAGGAGACACAGCCTTACAGCAAACTCCCTGCTCCTATGGCTCTTGCAGTCTTTCTATTCCATCTTCTGCAATGACCCCCTAGTCTTAGGTGTGGGACAAACATATCTTCTTAAAAATTTGGTTGTCTCAGGTGTTTTGTTATAGTAATGAAAAACTGACTGACCTTTGTCTTTCCTTTGGGAACATAATAAATTCCAGAAGCCCTCAGAAGAAAGTAGCGCCGTTTCCAGGATTTCTTTCCATCTTCTTTCAAATAAAGAGCTCCTTCGAGTTCTGGTACGATGATGGATGTGCCACAGAAACTTTCCTGAAATTGGAATCCAGAGGCATAAAACACAGATTCTGTTTACCTTTAAAGAATAATCCCAGTTTAAGTCAATTCTGTTGGAAATGGATGGAACACCTTTCCTTTACACAGAGAAACCCTGTCTCGAAAAACCAAAAAAAAAAAAAAAAAAAAAAAAAGCAAACCAAAAGGGAGAATAAATATTTTATTGCCATTAAGTAGTAAAATTATATAATTCTACAGTATTTTATTTTATTTTTAAAAATATTTTACTATTTATTTTTACATCTGTTCAGTCCCCAGATTGGTGTTTTATTATTGGATGTTTTCAAACATGATAAAGGCTATTACTAATGCTATAGGAAACAGGAAAAAACACATTTTCTAGTTATAGATTTTCAAAATGTAAAACTTGCATGGAAGCTCTGTCCTGCTCAGAGACACCTGAGGCCTGGGAGTCAGCGCAATGCTGATCCCATCCCAGTGGGATCCAGCCCACCCAGAGACTGCAAGGGTCTCTGCCCACAGGACTAGGTGAGCTTGGGCCTGTTTGCGGCCCCCTTTCCTCTGCCCTGATTGGAGACACCTGAGGTCTGGGGACTGCGCACTGAGGATCCCATCCTGGCAGAATCCAGCCCACCCAGAGTCTGCCAAGGCCCCATCCCAGTCCTGCCTCCATTAATGGGAAGAAGAGAGACATCAGAGTATTGCATCTGTTTGCACCCACTGGAAGGGAACCTTAGTCCCGTACCCACCAGGAGAGGAAGAAGGCATGGGAAGAAGACAATATATAAACACATTCAACAACAGAAAAACCAATATGACACCACCAGAGTCTAGGGACTCTACACCAGCAAGACCTGAACATCACAGTGCAGATGAAGCAGAAGCAAATGACCTTAAAAACAACTTCATGAAAATGATAGAGGATATGACAAAATCCCTTAAAGAAATGGAAGAAAAAACAAACCAAAAAATACAAGAAATCAACAGATCTCTTAAGGAAACAGTTCAAGACCTAAAAACTGAAATAGAGACAATAAAGAAAACACAATCGGAGGGAATGCTGGAAATAGAAAAGCTGGGTAAATGATCAGGAACTACAGATGCAAGCATAACCAACAGAATACAAGAGATGGAAAAGAGAATCTCAGGTATTGAAGATACACTAGGAGAAATGGACTTATTGACCAAAGAAAATCTTCAGTCCAACAAAATCCTAACACAAAATATCCAGGAAATATGGGACACCGTGAAAAGACCAAACCTAAGAAAAATAGGTATAGAAGAAGGTGAAGAAACCCAACTCAAAGGTGCAGAAAACATATTCAACAAAATCATAGAAGAAAACTTTCCCATGCCAATGAAAGTACAAGAAGCCTACAGAACACCAAATAGAGTAGACCACAAAAAGTCCCCTTGCCACATAATAAGCAAAACCCCAAACATACAGAATAAAGAAAGAATATTAAGAGCAGCTAAGGAAAAAGGTCAAGTAACATAAAGGCAAACCTATCAGAATTACACCTGACTCTTCCATGGAAACTCTGAAAGCCAGAAGGTCCTGGATAGATATTCATGGACTCTAAGAGACCATGGATGCCAGCCCAGACTACTATACCCAGCAAAGCTTTCAATCAATATAGATGGAGAAAATAAGGTATTCCATGGCAAAACCAGATTTAAACAATACATATCCACCAATCCAGCCCTACAGAAAGTTCTGGAAGGAAAACTTCAACCTAAGGAAGTCAACTACAACCAGAAAAATACAGGCAATAGAAAATCCCACTTTACTAACAGCCAAAAGAAAAAAAAAGGGTGCAAATCCACACACAATTCCACCACCAACAGCAAATACAAAATAAAAATGAACAATCAATGGTCATTAATATCCCTCAATATTAATGGTCTTAACTTGCCTTAACAGGCTAGCAGAATGGATATGAAGATAGAATCCATCCTTCTGCTGCATACAAGAAACAGCTCAACTTTAAAGACAAACGGCACCTCCGAGTTAAGGGTTGGGAAAAGATTTTCCAATCAAATAGACCCAAGAAACTAGCAGGGATAGCAATCCTAATATCTAACAAATTAGACTTTAAGCTAAAATCAATCAAAAGAGATGAAGAAGGTCATTTCCTACTCATCACAGGAGAAATCCTTCACGGCGAAATCTCAATCCTGAACATCTATGCCCCAAATACAAAGGCATCCACATTTGTAAAAGAAACATTACTAAAAGGAGAAAGGGACAAGATCTCCTGAGCAAATTGGGAGCATGGGGGAAGGGAGAGGGAGCGAGGAGAATGAGAAGGGGAGCAGAGAAGGGGTGAGGAGGACATGAGGGAGCAAGAAGGTTGAGTTGGAGGAGGAATAGAGAAGGGCAAGATAAGAGATACCATAATAGAGGGGGCCATTATGGGTTTAAAGACAATTCTGGTACTAGGGAAATGTCCAGAGATCTACAAGGATGACCCCAACTAACAATCTAAGCAATAGCCAAGAGGATACTTTAAATGCTCTTCTCCAATAATGAGATTGATGACTGCCTTATATGCCATCCTAGAGCCTTCATCCAGTAGCTGATGAAAGCAGAGGCAGACACCCACAGCTAAACACTGAGCTGAACTCTGGAATCCAGTTGCAGAGAGGGAGGAGTGATGAGCAAACGGGTCAAGACCATACTGGAGAAACCCACAGAAACAGCTGAACTGAACAAGGGGTTGCTCATGGCCCCCAGACTGATAGCTGGGAAACCAGCATAGGACTGTTCCAGGCCCCCTGAACGAGGAGGTCAGTTTGGAGGTCTGGACAATCTATGGGGCCACTGGTAGTGCATCAGTATATACCCCTAGTACACAAACGGACTTTGGGAGCCCTCTCCATATAGAGGGATACTCTCTCAGCCTAGACACATGGGGGAGGGTCTAGGCCCTGCTCCAAATGATATGACAGACTTTGAAGATCCCCCATGGAAAGCCTTACCCTCCCTGGGGAGCAGAGAGGGGTTGGGATAGGGAGTCAGTTGGGGGGCAGGGGAGGAGGGGCAGGAACTGGGATTGACATGTAAAACAAGTTTGTTTCTAATTTAAATAAAAATTTTAATAAAAAACTTGCATGGAAATGTGCAAATCTCAATAAATTTCTTTTTTAAAAAGCCCTTGGATAAACTGCATATTATTCTATCTTTTTGTTTGGACACTCAATTACTATTTTCTTTTAATATTATAATTCTTACTATAGATTCATAAATGCGAAATAATTGAATTTTTCATCCTTCAGAATAAACCTCTGCACAGGAGAGCCAGGAGAACAACTCTGAGTACATTTCTCCCAGCAAGCCAAGTTGGCTTGTCAATCATCTATTAAGATTATTTGAATTTTTGGCCTAAAGCTGATAGAACAATGTATAACTTTCCATAACATAACAGGTTTTGTATTTTCATTCACATTCAGCTATGTATGATTTTGAAATCTAATCCCAAAGACTATTCATGCAACTGTATCAATTCACACACAAGCAAGTGTTCTCTTGTAGACAGGGAATGTCTAATCATTGGTTAAAATAAGTGGTTGTGGAAGGCAAATGTTTTTTTTCCATGACTTGGTCTCCACCATCACTGATCTGTTCAGAATCCTTCCCATCTTCACTTTTGGGGACACCTGATATTTTCTTCATCATTCTAAAGCAATAGTTCTCAACCTTTCTAATGCTGAGACCCTTAATACAGTTCCTCATGTTCTGTTGACCCCCCAACCATAAAATTATTTTCATTGCTACTTCATAACTGTAATTTTGCTATTGTTATGAATCATAATGTAAATATCTGATATGCAGATATATTTTCATTGCTACAAATTGAACATAATTAAAGCACAGTGATTAATCACAAAACAATATGTAATAAAAATAGCTTTAATAATTCAAAAGATACAGGGCATAGTTCAGGCAATACAGTTCTTTAAAGTTTCTATGATTTGCTAGTATTCACATCAACCACAAGTGTATCAGCATCCAGTATATATATAATATATATATATATATATAATATATATATATATATATGGGAAAACACACACACACATTTTGAAGTAGTTGGAGATTTTACAGTACATGATTTTGCATTTACTCAGTAATTAGAATTCATGAGTTGTGATTTTCCCTCCAATATTGCTCCTTCCAGCACTGTGGCTGCTCTCTACACATGTGTGATTGACCTATATAAATACATTATGATGCCAATCCTATCACATACACCTGTATGTTTAGGTTGTATGTGATGGGTTTGGAGCAATGATGTCTTCATGTACGTGGACAGACCCACCTGGAGATGGATAGAGGAACATTGTCTCAGTTCCTATGACCATCAGAAATGTGTTTTACAGTGGTCTTAGATGACCCCTGTGAAAGTGTCATTCAACCCTAAGGTTGAGAACCGCTGGTCTAGAGTCCAGTGGCTGGAAGCAGAAAGCACATCTCATTTTCATTTTGAAATCCCCATTGCATTTACAGAGCAGAACCAGGCCTGGAAAAGCATGTTCAGGACCTTGGGAAATGGCATCCAGGTCAATCTGCTCTAGTTTTGGTCTAGACCTTTTAGAATGTGACACAGAATGGAAACACAGGAGGAAGTGAAACCACCAGGGAACAGAATATGGAGCTCTTTAGTGTCAGCGAATTGGTTCCATAGGCTCTGTGTTTATCACTAGGTCTGCACTTCCAAGAGACAAGCCTATTAATTCAAGACAGATCAACATTACATTGGGAGTGAATCAAAGTCAACTTTTCTGGGGCTCTAGGATGCCCATGTGTAACCTAAGACCTGAAAGAGGGTCTCCATCTTTAGCATCATTGCCTTAATAGCTTCCAACAAAGTCCACTGTCAGAGAACTTCTGGAATGTGCCTCTCAAAGGCACTGGACATTCATCACCACTAGGGTTCTGTGGTAATCCCTTATGATTTGCTATTGGAGGCTCACAGAGACAAGTTCTAGTTATTAGCACATGAACAACTCAGGCAGAGTCACACCCTAAGTCATGTCTCTACCTCTAGACCTCACATGTGAAGAGCCTCACGGAAGACAACGATTTGGAAATCCGTACATCTCATTCCATAGAGTCCTTCTGAAGTGGAACATACATGTCACAGTGAGTTTTATGATGATCCATGTCTTTTTAGTGAAAGAATTACTAATTCAATTTCATAAAAGCAAACTATTTTATCTAAAGTTGCACTTTATTACAGCTGACTCAAAATAGCCATTGAATTATTTAGATGACTATCATTTGGTGATAATTAGCATTTACAACCAAATTTTATGGAGTGTTTCAGAATTTTCCATTGTTGTGTGAGCAAATAATTTAACAGATCCAGTAAATGTCCTTTGCATTTATTGCACTTTGCAAAGTGAAGCTTACCTCAAGTAAGGTTTCTTTGTTTTTAGCATTCATTTTCTCGTTGGTTTCTTTGTTTTCTTTTTTCCCCTTGTTATCCAAGTAGAAATTCTAGATAAAACATTAAGAGTTCAGATTAGCAAGTATTCATTACTACAGTGAATACTGCATCAGACTCGAGATCTTGCTGGAGAGAGATGTTTCTATGTAAGAACATAAACAAAATAGAACTGTAGTAACTCTATTAGTGAAGCAACAGGACCAGCTGCTGCATCACCCAGGCTCAAGAAAAATCTTAGCTTCTTCCCAGAAAGCAGAACAGAAAATATTAGCAAAAGGGTGTGACACCATTTTATTGTTAATTTCCATATGTTATGAACCTCAGTGTCAAATACTGAAAGCTGAGGGGCACTCAGGAGAAGCCCAGGGCTGGGGTGAAGTTTGAACCTTTGTCCAAGTTCAGCAGGAGAACGACTCTGGTCAATGAGTGCAAGTCCTCAGGTCTTAGGGCTCCATGTTTGTTTCAGGTGATGAAAGTCAGGACATACTCTCTTACCATGTAGCACATGGGTGTTAGAACTATAGTAAGAGGGAGTGTCAGAGGCTAAAGCATGGGACACCTGGCTCCTGGTATATGATGCTTGTCATGTTAGTTACAAAAGACTGAATTAAAAAATGGGTGCTGAGAAGGCCAAGAACACTTTTGTTCTGAAGTGTGCCTAGTGTGACACTGTGGAAAAGGAAGGCAAACACAAGGTGGACCAATCTCCTGGGTCTGTTTGGGACTGGCCTCTCTATATGATCTCATTAGATGCCAACAAGAGCATAGGCTTCATGCAGGAGAAACTACACCTACAGACTATTTGGAGAATCTCAACCATGAATATGCTAAAGTTCTGTGACATCAAAATTCTCTATAGTTTCTTTACATTATTTTGAATTAAATGCAAACTCAAAAATAGCTACAGAAAGATTATTTGTCCTACATGGATAGTAGAGAGCATGAGTTACCTGTTATTAATTCTTCTTGCATCCCAGCTGGTCATGGGCCTTGAATAGGCCATTTACTAACCATTATTCATAAATATTAAAATAAAGTAGCAGTCAGTACCTAAGGATGCATGTTCTCTTCTGTTAGAAACTGCTGTGTAAGCTTTGAAGCCTATGGGGCTTATTCAGGGCTTATTATTACTATTAGTTGCATTTTTGTTTAGTAGTAAGAGAGAAAGTGAAACAAGGTGTGGTAGTTTTAATGTAATTGGCCCCCATAATCTCATCGTGAGTGGCACTACTAGGAGGTACGGCTTTGTTGGAGTGGGTATGGCCTCATTGGAGGAAGTGTGTCACTGTGGGGGTGGTCTTTGAGGTTTCCTATGCTAAGGATACCACCCAGTGTCTCAGTGGACTTTCTGTTGCCTGCAAGATGTAGGACTTTTAGCTACTATGTCTGCTTGCACACACACTGCCATGCTCCCCATCATGATGATAATTGTAGACAGAAGTTTCTGTCCTATCCAGTTCCACAGCCCTTTAGTCCCAAATAAACAAACTGAAGCTTATGTAAATTATAAATTGTTTTGCCTATTGCTCAGGCTTACTACTAACAAGCTCTTACAACTTAAATGAACCCATAATTTTTATCTATGTTTAGCCACGTGGCTTGGTACCTTTGCTCAGTAAGGCATTCTCATCTTGCTTCCACTGTGTCTGACTGCAATTCACTTTCTGTTTTCCTCTTCCCAGAATTCTCCTAGTCTGGTAGCTCTACCTATACTTCCTGCCTAGCTACTGGCCAATCAGCGTTTTATTAAACCAACATGACTGACAAATCTTTACAGTGTACAAGAGTATCATCCCACATCAGATAATGGACTAAACCTCTGAAACTGTAAGTGAGCAACCCCAATTAAATGTTTTCCTTACAAGAGCTGCTGTGTTCATGGTGTCTCTTTACACAGTAGAAACCCCCACTAAGACACAAGCTAAAGCTGAACTGGGTCATCATTTGAATTGTATACAGATTCTAAACTAATTATTGAAGTGCATCTATTGACTATGAAGTCCCTGGGAAAAGACCTTCTTTCCACAGAGTTTGTTTATAGATCATGAGTGTACCTATAAGGTTAGGATTACTATCTTCTCTTGACCCTAGTATTCCATTGCTTAGCCTAGTGGCATGAGAACTGTCTGGTTGTGGTCATGCTATGGTTATATTAGTACATTAATTTGCATTCAATACTTGTTCAGCTATTACTCTTATGGCATTTGGAATGGTTACTTTATTTTGAGGCTTACATGTTCTATTAAGCTGGTGTTTCCCCAAATAAAGTGAAGTGGATGATTATTTTTTAAAGGTGGGGAAAAAAGATGGGGCTGGAGAGATGGTGTAGCACTTAAAAGTGCTTGCTGTTTTTTCAGAAGTCCCAGGTTCGGTTCATAGCACCTATATCAGATGGTTTAAAACCACCTGTAACTATAGTTCTAGAGGATCTGATGCCCACAGGTCTCAGAGGGTACCTACATAGACAGGGACACACAAACTCTTGATGTGTGTACACACACACAAATAAAGGTAATAAATTAATACTAAAAAGCAAAGAAAAAAGGATAGACTTAACAGCAGCTTATCTTAAAAGTCATTAAGACTACCAATTAACAAATGGGACTGCATAGAGTGAAAACACTTCTGGATGGCAAAAGATAGCATCATTCAAGAAAAGAGGCAGCCTACAGAATGGGGAAACTTAACCAATTATACATTTGGCAGAGTGTTAGTATCTAGAATATCCAAAGAACTCAAAAAAAAAAGCAAACAACAACAACAACAAAAAGCCAATCATCAAGAAAACAAACGACCCAATTATAATTCAGGGTTTGCAATAAAACAGAGTTCTCAAAAGATGACACACTAACAGCTGATAAATATTTAAAAAAATGTTCAACATTACCAGCGGTCATGGAAATGCAAATCAAAACTAGTTTGAGATTTCTTCTTCACCAAATGGCTAATGTCAAGAAAAACACATGACAGCACACACTGGTGAGGATTCAGGAAAAGGGCAACATTTATTCACTGCTGGCAGGAGTGTGGCCATTATGGAAATCAGTGGGGGTTCCTCAAAAATCTGAGAACTGACCTATCTACTGGATTTTATAGTATAAAAATCCAGCTATACTACTCTTAGGCATGTACCTAAAGGTTTCTGTTCCTTACTACAGAATTACCTGCTCATTCATGTTCATGGGTGTTTTGTGTATAATAGCCAGAAAATGGGAATACCCAAGATGTCCATAAACTGATTGTTAATAAAAATGTGGTACATTGTGCAATGAACTATTATACAGCTGTTTAAAAGTATAACTTGCAGAAAAATAAATGGAACTGGAAACAGTTGTCCTGAGTGAGGTAACCCAGACCCACAAAGACAAACACTGTATATTTTCTGTCTTATAGGAATGTTAGCCTTTAGGCTTTGGATATATGTGTTTTGTTCAGAATACCAACACAGGTTAGGACAATGGGGTGGAGAGGCTCTTTCAAGGAAGGGGAAATAGAATACAGTGTTGTAGAAAAATAGAAGAGAAGATTAAATGGAGTGGAAGATAAGAGGGCAGGCAAGAGGAGGTAATATGGGAGGGGGATAACTAACAATAATGTCTTTTGAAAAAAATATGGAAACCTTGCCATTGTAGAAGCTTACTAAAACATACACATATATAAAAGGAGCTTATATAATTCTATACTGTGGGGACAACACCCAAACCAGACCAAATAAAAAACCTAGTACCAAGAATGGGTTGCATATTTTTGAGCCATTGGCCAAACACATTCCATAGACTCCCACATGATGGTTGGTTGGCAATGCTATTGGTTACTGTCTAGCACTTGACAGTAAAACTCTATTACTAAAGACAGCAATTGGGTCATAGAACATGAAGAAATCTAGCTCAACCAGAAGCTTCATTCCTACTAACCAGTATTCATATTTGTGGAAGGTTCTAGACACACTACTGGAAGAGAAAAGTAATCATCAATCCCATTCAACTGTGAACCCTGTGAGCTACAATAATTACCTGCCCACAAAGATATGCCCTCTGATCCAATAGTGGAACAAATGCTTTGGGAGCAACCAACCACTTTGATTGGATTTAAGGCCTGCTTTACAAGATGGGACTCATACTTGATACTGATAATGAAGTCAAGAACTTGAGGTTAGACAAGTATGAGGCCCTATGGGAAAAGCTACTACTATTATTTTGCTAAGTGGGCATAGCAATAAAACAACTCCTGATGACATACTGCCATGCCCACTCAATGTAACACTCAAATCCCATAAGAGTAGATTCTTCTTGTAGTAAATGGTAGCCAACACAGAAATGCACAACAGTTCAATGTGCAGAGAATAAGAGACTTTGGAATGTTCAGCTCTGAAAGAGATATCTATGTTATACCCATTCCTGTAAAAGTTCTGGGAGCTATGTGGAAGAGAGGACAGAAAGATTTTAAGAGAAAAAAAAAAGAAAAAAAAAAGATTGTAAGAGCCAGAGGTGGTGAACAACTTCAAGGAAACAGTGTTTTCCTGACACAACAGGGGAGACACACACATAGGATCACTGAGACTGTGTCATCAGCATGCACAGGACATGCCCAAGCTCAAACCAGACAAAATCTCAGTGTGGAGGAGGGGAGGTGGGCATGGAGCCCCACTCCTAGCTAAAGAGCTATTGGCATTTGATTGTTATCAAGAAAGTGCCTTAGTTTGTTTTCTACTGCTGTGATGACAGGGAAAGTCAATTTTCTTCAGTTCAGTGACACCAGAGAAGGCAGTGGGTGGTGGGAGACAGAGAGAAAATCATGTTTGGTGGGTAAGGAGTTGAGGGAAGATCTGGGAGGAGTTGAGGAGAGGATGAGTATTATTAAGATATATTGTATGAAATTATCAAAATACAAAACATTTTTTTTTTGATCCACCTGCCTCTGCCTCCCGAGTGCTGGGATTAAAGGCGTGCACCACCAACGCCCGGCTCAAAACATCTTTTAAAAGGCTACTGAAGAGAAAGAGACACAGCCTTATTTATTACAAGCCAAACATCTCATGGCTTGAGTCAGGCTCATCCAAAGCTTTCTCAGAGGCTTTGATGAAAGGACAAAAGGAATCTACTTCTGTGCCCTTTCCCAGAGGCAGATTTGGCAAGGTCCATTCAAGGGGTTAGGATTTTGGTAAACTGGCTTCCCCCTCCTCCAAAGAGACTTAAGTTATCAGCTCCCAGGCCACTGTGTGCTTGATCTGTGATGCAATTGGAAAATCCTATGTTCCTTTTTTGAAACATTGCTTGATTAGCCTCCTGTTAACTTTGTCCTATTGTATGATAACGTCACACTGTCTCTGTCCCATTTTCCCCTTACAGATTGTAGATAAAATGTACTTCTTGACAAACTTTCTTGGCACAAGACATAGCTTGTACAAGACCTCCTGAGTCCAGACTTTCCTATTTTCTTTATCTTCTGATTCCCTGGTTCCTCCTTTCATTAGCTGGTCACCTGCTTGATGGTCGAGGTCAGTGGACAATGATCTAATTCATACAGCAGGACTCACATCATGAGTGGCTAACAGAATATATTTATTAGACAACCTTGATTTAAATAAAACTGGCTTGTAATGAAGTAAATATAATATTTTTCAAAAATAGTAATTCCAGGTCACTGAACGATATCATTCCACTTGGGTTTAATTAGTAGACTTCAACTTTTTATGACATTAAGGAATGCCACCTCCAGACCTATTGGAGATGGGCCTTATAATTAGTTTAAACAGTGACAATATTACTGTCACTGTCAGCACAGAAGAAGCTTTAGCTCAGATGCTCACAAGTGGCAACTAGTTAAACCATGTTCAAACAGAACACTGACAGAGCTGTGTTTTTTACCCCTGTTTTTTAATACATCATTTCCTTGACTTTAACTTCAATATAACCTGCCATGTAGGGCGTGATGGTGGTGGAACATTCTAAACCATTTTTGGTGTAGACTGGTGTGAACCTAAAATCATGAGAGCCATGAAGCCAGATTTGTGACTTTTGTCTATAACCCTTCACTGGTTATTACCTGCTAATTTCCTTCATTGCAGGACAGGGATTTTAATAGCATCCACTTTCATGGAACTGCCTCACTGTTGAAGATGATAATGACAAATGCTATTATTTAGTGACAGATACAACAGCTTTATAAAGCTAAGGACAATTAACAGTGGGGAAGTCCGGGCTACTCACAAGAAGCCACATTTAAAACTTCTGGTGTATATGTGAAGCCTCTTCAAGGGTACACTCACATCAATGTCTACATCTTTAACCTCTATTTCTAAAGAATCTGCTGAGATAATGGGCAAATTCTTTCACAATTCCTTTCCCATTCCTTAGAAATAGAGGGCAACCAGCACACCCACAAGAACCTTACTGTTCTGGGTAAAGCTCAAAGGCCAGAACAAAGGAATCACTTGAAACACTGGCATGAAACAGTGAAAGACTCATAAAACTCCTTGTTTGAAAGTCAAGTGATTTCTAATGCTTTGCTTCCCTCACAATGGAGAGTGCCTAATTATCTTGTCAGTCAATGGATGAAAAGAACCATCATTGAGCCTTCAGTGGCTTTTAGCTGACAACCTGGAAGGAGTTCAAAGACTTAAATGGTCTTTTTCTATTCCCATCCATTTATTAATTTGAACACATTTTCTCAATGCTTTTTATCTGTAAAAAATAGTTAACACCTGTCCTGGTTAGTTTTTAAAAAATATTTATTTATTTATTTATTTATTTATTTATTTATTTATTTATTGTCAACTTGATAACAAGCTAGGGTGATCTAGGAAGAGGACCTTCAGTTGAGAAAATGCCTCCATCAGATTGTAGGCAAGTGTGTAGGATATTTTCTTTAATAATTGGTGCCAAGGGCCCAGTCCACTGTGGGTGATGCCATCCTTTGGCAAGTTGTCTGGGATGGTATAAGAAGCAAACTGGGAAAACTATGAAGAACTAACCAGTAACTACCATTCCTCATGGTCTCTGCTTCAGTTTCTGCCTCCATGTTCCTGCCTTGAGTTCCTGCCCTGACTTCCTTCAGTGATAGACTGTGATCAGATGTGATGATGGACTGTGATCACATATGTAAGCCAAATAAAGCCTTTCCTCCCCATCTTGCTTTTGGTCATGGTATTAATCACAGCAATGGAAAACAAACTAAGACACTATCTATAAAAATAGAAAACACGAGCATAATTGATTCAGAACATTCATTGATTAATTTTGGAATTAATTAAGAGTGACCTGCCTGTAAGACATGCCAGTGCAATAGTGACACAAATCTTGTAGGAGTAACCAACCAATATTTGACTTATGTTATTCCATGGGATGGAACCCATACCTAGCATTCCTTGGGTGGCCAAGAACCTGAGATTACATAGGTCAGGGACCTAAGGGAAAGCCAAATACCACTGTTCTGCTAAAGTAACATAGCAACAAAATGACTCCTAATGACCACTGCTGTACTCATAGCAGTGCCTTGCTCAGTCATCATTAGAGGAGCTTCTCTCTGCTGCAGATGGAAACAAAAACAGAGACCCATGGCCGGGCAATATGCAGAGAGTGAGAGACCTTGAAACATTCAGCCATAAAAGAGATGTTTCCATTATTTCCCTCTCCTCAGGGCTTAGGAAGCTATGTGGAAGAGGAGGTAGTATAAGTAGAAGAGCCAGAATAGGTGGAGAACACCAAGGAATCAGGGTTTTCTAGACACAGCAGAGCTGGCACTCCTACAGATTCATGGAGACTGTGGCAGCATGTACAGGGCCTGCAAAGGTCGTCACCAGATGGGGTCCTAGAGCTGAAAGGAGAAGTGGACACATGCCCCCATCCCTAGCCCAGAAGCTCCCCCCACCAACTGATAGCCACTTGCTAATGAAAAAGTTTGTTTTCTCCAAGGGAGTCTCACTGGGGAAACAAACTACTAAGTGTAGGCCCAATACCCATAGCAGATGGCCAACACAAAACAACTCAACAGCATCTTTGGAAGTTCTTTGTCTCAATGTTAAGTCAGGGCTATCTTTTCCCCATTCTACCTTACAGGTCCTTTGTGTATATAGTATGGCTTCCAGTTTTCCATTTTTTAGAAATGGGATTTCTGTGTATGCAAGCAAACAAGAGTGTCTCTGCATCTGTATGTGATTCTTGTGATTTTTTTTCTTCCGCTCTTTTTTCTTGTCTGGTTGTTTTGTCATCGTTCGATTTATTTTTTAAAAATCATTTATCTTATTTCATTATTACTCCCTAGATGCCTATTTGTTTTCTAATGAGCAACAGAAGGGGTATGGATCCAGATGAGAGGGGAGGTGGGAAAGAGCTCCGAGGAGCAAAGGGAGGGGAAAACCATAATTAGAAAATATTGTGAGTTCAAAGCCAGCCTGTGCTCCATAGCAAGATCTTGACTCATAAAGGGAGTGGGAGTTGAGAAAGGTGTCACCAGATAAGTGTGTGAGGTGGTATATGGGTCCAGACATGCAAGTTTGAGCTCCATTTATAGATGTAACCACCATTGGAGGTGGCCATAATGGCTATGTAGGAATAGATGAAGCAGCAGAGGAAGGAGTGTAAGGACTCAGGCATTATGCTGGCCTGTCCCTGTCACCTGGCAGAATGCACTCAGGCAGTAAGTACCCTGGACAGCCCTGGTCATGCAGAGTCTGAACACAGGTGCCAAGGACACCTTTAAAAGAAAGACATACCCCCCCTCCACTTATGCTTTTTTCCATCTCTTTCCCGCTCTCTCTTTCCTGCTGTCCCCTGGGGCAGACAGGACTTTCCCTGTCTCCCTCTTCTGTCCTCTGTCTCTGTGCCTCTTGACCTCTTTTCTCTTTCCTCCCTCCTCCTTCCCCTTTCTAATAAAATTTCTCACTTAAGCTCTGTCTGCCTGGCATACTTGCCCCTCCTCCTCGGTCACTCTTGTCTGCCATGGAATCCACCAAGGTCCCCCCCCCCCAGCAAGGTCCCTCTCGTGTTTTATCATAACAAGGAAGTCTACTGAGATGGAAAGGAACATCATAGCTATGGTAAGGACAGAGATGACAGAGATAGAAACCCAAGGGAGGTCTGCAACCAAGGTGCTTGTGTGGTCTTATAACACTCAGTAGCATTGTACCCAAGCACTGTACATGGCTAGCTCACCCACTGCCGATTCCTCCAGGAATGAGGCTAAAACAATCGCTCCTGAGGAGATCTGAAGTGCTCTTAAATGGAAGAGGGTGCAACAATGACGCTCAGCAGGGCTATCAGCACACACCCCATTTTTCTCCATTCTCACACGGGGGTGACCTGCTATCCATTCCCACTCAACAGAATTCTCCCCGATCCACAGTTAAGCATCTTCTGTCCTGCAAATGTGCAGACCCTGGTTTCTCTCCACAAGCTTGTAACTGATCGTGGCTAACTTTATCGGAAATGAGTACTGCATTTGGGTGAGATCAAACCACCTTCCTCCCATACATCATTTTAACAGTGAATCGAATGGATTTCACGCTGCAGTGGCTTCTTTAGGGCAGAAAGAGCAGCTGTGGCATTATTACAAACTGAGAAGTAGAATGCAAGTGCTGTCAGAGGACACACTGAAGTAATAGTCGGCACCAGACACCTGAAGCCAGCTACGCAGTCTCTTTTCTGGCCATTGGTGAATGCCTTTGACTTATGCCTGAGTAGGCCCTCTACGAAAAAGTGCTGGAAAATCCTTCTGCTGTTGTTTCTCGGAATTGAGCTCAAAACTTCCCTTTACGTGTGTTTTAATGCCTCTGGGACATAGGCACTATTTTCTTTTTTAAAGGTTGTGTGTGTGTGTGTGTGTGTGTGTGTGTGTGTGTGTGTGAGAGAGAGAGAGAAGAGAGAGAGAGAGAGAGAGAGAGAGAGAGAGTGTGTAGGTTGCACAGGTGTATGGAATTTAGAGGACAGCAGTCAGGAATCAGTGTCGTGCCCCTCCCCCCACCTTGTGGGAACCAGGGATCAAATCAGGTTGACAGGCCTGAGTACAGGTGTCTCTACCCACTGGGTATCTTGTTTACCTTTTTCCCTCCCCCTCCCCTCCCCCTTCCCTGTCATTTCCACCCCTCTCTTCTCTCCTTCATTATTTTCTCCTTTAATTAAAATTTTAAGTACACATATGAAGTAACAGGCTTCATTATGACACTTTCCTTTTTTTCTCATGCCTGTCTTTTTTTAATTATTATTTTTTATATATTTGAATTACAAACAAGATTGAATTACATGACGATCCCAGTTCCCTTCTCCCTCCCTTCCTCCTCTACCACCCCCCAACTAAAATCCTACCTGTCATATGCATTATGACACTTTCATTCATGTAAGAAACTATACTTTGTTATTATTCATACCCTTCCCTCTGCCCTGCTCCACTGCCCCTGTCTTCCTCTTGCCGGTCTCTTTCTACCTCACAAATAGTCTCCCTTCTGTTTTCATATCACCTGTATAATATGATTAATCTTTCTTGTTAAAACTAGATTCAGAAAGAAAGAAAGTGGGCGGAGTGCCAGTATTCATCTTTCTCTGCTTCCTGGCTGTGAATAATTTTTACAACATAAGGTAATGCATAGCTTCAGTCTTAAGTTGCACACTGTCTTCCATGTTCTGGCCTCCTAGAATAATGCATGTGTATTAGGTGCTGAAAACAGCAAAAATAGAGGTTGAAAACAATCTTATAAAATGAATATCCACCATAGATATTGAACACAACATGCAACATTTGATATGGATTTTAAACAATGATGTTTGTGATACTGATTGTTATCTGCATTAATTGGAGTAAGTTACTTAAACCCTTCTAAAAACTCTGCAAAGTGCCCCTCATTCCTTCCCCATGTGATGCCTTCTGTACTGTTCAATAAAGATGGAGCAAATCCGTTTGATAGGGACAGAAACAGACAGAGACAGACACTGGGGACAGACACAAATACAAACACAAGGACAGAGATACAAGATAGCCTTGAGGCAAACACAGATTCAGACCCATACCACAGACAGAAGACAAAAGACAGAGGGGCTATGAAGTACAGAATTCAGATTTAGACTCACTTTTGATTAAATGACACTGAAAGGAAATGCTTTTTATTTCTTTCGTTAATGTGAAACCAATGCTTTATTGAGGCATCTGGTCTGTGGACCTGAAATAGTGGCCACACCCCTTTGGGTGTGGCTTCAGGTGGACAGAAGCAGAAAGAGAGAAGCTTGAGGCAGCTTTCCGTTGTGTACTCTTTTCTGGTGGGTCAGTGGATCTGGTAGGAAGAGCAGGGAAATGCTCTGGTGGTTCTTTGTATTTTTCTGTGTATTTGTCCCCAATAAACATCTATTTATCATTTATCTTGGGCCTCGTTATATAATTACATCATCGACTTCACCTTATTGGTGACTTTATTATTAAGCTGTTCAAACTAACCGGAAAAAGCAATACCAATGGTTGCTGAGAATCTAGAACAATAGGAAGTCTCATACAATGATAAAGAGAAAGCAAACCTAAAAATTATCCAGAAAATCCCTCTTCAGCATTTGCCATAGCTAAATAGAAACATAATCTATGTCCCAGTAATTTTATTCATAGGTATATGTGCAAGAGAAATGTCTGTCTATGTTCACCTAAAAACATATACGAGCATTACTATTTAATTACTACTTAGATACCAAGCTAGAAACAAACTGCATGCCTGCCAACAACACAACAGCACAGGTTAGTTATGTGATCTTGTCAACTTGACTAGATTGAGAGACATTTAGGATATATTTTTTTTTTTTTTCGAGACAGGGTTTCTCTGTATAGCTATGAAGCCTATCCTGGCAGTCACTCTGGAGACCAGGCTGGCCTCTAACTCACAGAGATCTGCCTGCCTCTGCCTCCCGAGTGCTGGGATTAAAGAGTGTGCCACCAACGCCCGGCTCATTTAGGATATTACTAAAACACTCTCTGATCCTGTCTGTGAGGGCATTTCTAGAGTCACATAGGCCATGAGGACCCTGACCTAATGAATGGATTAATCCTACGACAGATTCAGTCTGAATAGAATACTGTGAAGTGGTAGAATCTCTCTCTCTCTCTCTCTCTCTCTCTCTCTCTCTCTCTCTCTCTGTGTGTGTGTGTGTGTGTGTGTGTTTGTGTGCTTGTGCGCATATGTGCGCTCGCGCTGCTTGAAGGAAGTAGGTCACTAAGGCTATGTCTTTGGGGTTCTAGCTTTCATTAGCCTTTTTCTGTTACTACCTTATTCTGCTTCCTGTCTGCCATGACATGAAGCCTCCCCCCCCCAACCCATATCCTCCTTACCACAATGGGTGTAGACCTCTGCAACTGTAAGCCAAATAAGCCCTTTCTCTCTTAAGTTATTCCTGTCAAGTATTTGGCTACCACAATGATAAAACCAACACACGGGGAAAGAACATTTTCCCATAGGTAGCCTGCCTCTCAGACTCTCCAAATTCTGCCCCTAGTGATTCGAGATTCAGTTTCCTTTCATGAAATGGAAAGATGTCTGGATGACCTTGGAGATCACTTCCATCATTAACAGTCTTAGAATTTCCTTAAAAAATATGATTGGGACTGGAGGGAAAGATAAGGGCCCTTTATATAGAGACACACTGGTACCTGATGTTAAACAAGAACTCAGTGTGTATATGCTGCTGAGTTAGCCTTTGGTTTGTGACGCCTGGGAGTAATATCAGACTAAGTAGTCTTGTATGAGTTCTGCTCCACAGAGAACCATAGCAAAGGAAGGAAGTAGAGAGGAGAGAAGAGAATCCTGATATCTCACATCAGAGACAAGGGTGGCTCCCAACTAGAAGGACAAGGCTTCACTTTGAAATGATGAACTGCATTTTTAGGGCGCCCTATAGAGTATACTACATGGGGTGGGGAAGGCAGACCTTTTGGGGTATCCCAGCCTCCGTTGACTGTGCTGACATGCAGTACAGACTGACATTCTGGTTCTCATGTGATTCAAGTTGCTTGAGGCCACACCCAGAAAGCCTTAGCCTTTTTGGTTGCACCCTGATCTATGACTTGAGGAATGCTCTTTCATATATGTGAACAATGCTTTTGTGTTTGTGTCAATTGCTTAAGGACATCACAATATATTTTATATTCTCCGAGTGCTCTGTAATAGTGTGGCAGGGACCCTGTGAAAGACAGGATGTTTGAGAGTGGTTTATGAACACTCCCCAGGGATTTCTATGCTGAGAGAAGGAATGGGCTGTAGCCACAGCATCAGCAGAGTGGGGAAGTGTCTCCAAGAACAGAGTGCATAGCATTCTGATTAAATTTACATGTTTATAGTTCCTGGACTTTATTTTATCTTTTCTATGAAGTGTAACTCTGCCATAGAAAATGTAAAAAGAAACCAAGTATTTTTCTTTCAAAAGCTCTGGCCCAAACTGTAAATAAATATTTCTCTCTTCATCATTTTTTTTTTAATATGGTGGTAGGTTATGAGTCTCAGACCTTCCATAACACTCCCTTTAGTTATTACAGCATCAATAAGCAACAAATATAAACTACAAAATGTATAACTTTGCAATAGAAAAGTTAATAATCTATATTTCATCAAGACACATTGGACTAATGGATCCTATTAGAAACTCAAACCCAGCAGCATTAGACAATGACAAATAGATATGTTTTGGATTTTTAATGAAAAAAAGAAAAATAATAGAATTTTTTTCTAAGTCTTTCAAAGGACTCTGAATTTGTAAGTTTGTGTTTATTTGAAAGGAACACATTTGTGAGATTTCCCAAGATTATGGTTTGGCCAGTACACAGGTGACAAAAAACTTCATGTGCTATATAGTTTAAGGAAGTATGGGTCATCTTACCTGAGGATTTTTAAACACAGCATATTTTTCCTCTTTCTCCAAAAACAGTACTTTGTTTTCTGTGTCTCTTGTCCAGTGTGATAAAACTTCAACAACATTTTCATGGTCTTCAAAAATTCTCTCTGATGAAATGAAAGATAATTCAGATGAGAGTCTATTATTGAGTTAAATACAATGATTCACAAGGGTTGTAAGGACTGGCAGCTCTTACTTAGCAGGGTCTGGATATGTTCAGCCAAGGGCACTTGCTCTGAAAAACTTGGTGGAGGCAGGTACTATGTTAATGACCCCTAAAAGGTCACTGGGCACCCCCGCTTAGCTCCTTCTCTCCCTTCTTGCATGGTACACCTCCAGGCCCCTGTGTATCTTGTCCCTAATAAACTATTTCCTTTCCTGAACTTGCCATTGTCTCTGTGCAGTCCTCTGTTAAAGAGGCAGGAGAACCAGAGAGGTTCAGTGCCTGCCCTGTGAACTAACATACCTGCCTGCCACAATAGTGCAATGTTTCTGCTATTTTTATATGTCATTGTCAGGTTTTGGATTTTTTTTTTTTTTTGAGACAGGGTTTCTCCGTGGCTTTGGAGGCTGTCCTGGAACTTGCTCTTGTAGACCAGGCTAACTCACAGAGATCTGGCTGCCTCTGTCTCCTGAGTGCTGGGATTAAGGGCATGCGCCACCAACGACTGGCTAGATTTGTTTTACATAGAAACATAAATGGCAGAAATCACAATACTTTGGGCAATAGCTGTCATGCTTTTTAGTGTTAGAATTTTGCTTTTCATTTTACATCATTCTTACCGGTGGTAAATATAGTCATTATAGGAGTGACTAAAGAGCAACTGCTGCTTAAACATTTTGAATGAAACTGTGAAACTCATAAGTCATTCTCAAGATAATAGATGAATACCTGAACCAAGCTTGAAAGTTATGGAAGCTTTTCCTTCCCTTGTCTTCCTGATTCATGGAATTGAAGAATACTTCAAGACTTCTGCACTGTTTTGTGTCAGTTTTGAGATAAGTTCTCCCTATGCAGTCCAGACTGGCCTGGGACTCATCCTCCTCCTGCCTCAGCCTCTCCAAGGGTGGGATTACAAGGATGTGCCACCATGCCTGGTTAAGGGACTGTTTTAATGCCGACATTTTCTACAGAAAAAAATGCCCTAAAGTTTCAAAAGCAGGTAATTCTGGGTTTCATATAGCCATCTTGGGAGGCAGTGTACCCTGAGGTTGAATGGCTGAATGGGAAGGAACAGATTATTTATTAAACTGCTGGAGAGAATGTGCGCCTGCACAGGTATGCATGTGAGAGAGAGAGAGACTATCAATTTATTTCACTGCCCTTTGACCCCTGAGGCTGAGCCTCTTCCACTAGCAAAGTGTTAGCAATCAGTCAAATTTGAAGGAAGGGGGAAATGAGAGTAGATGTAAGATCTGGCAGTCACATTATGCCTTGAGGAAGCAATCTTTAAAGGGATATTAGCTGACAGATACCCCGATCTCCTGAAATCTGTTGAGTGTCTTAAGCATGTAGCAGGATGAACCATATTGCCCCTTTCTTCCCCCTTTAGAGTCACTAGCAGGTTGACAGTAATAAAGTTCATATCTCCCAAAGACTAGCTACCCTCTACCAACTGAGTGTCTGCCACAAGGAAACAATGAAACAAACATTCATCTCAGATGAGGGCAGTGACATGTGTCATGTCTTGAGATCTTGGAACAAATGTATGAAACAGACTAAAGCCCACAATAAAACAAAAAGCCAGGCTTTTGAATTACAACCCACATGTGATAAAGAGACTTACCAATTTGCAATTCGGGATATATTTCATAAAGACACCAGTCCACATTGCAGTCACAATGGGTTTTTTCAAAAAGATTGTCCAGAACATCCCGAGCCAACTGTCGCTCATCCACCATCAGTGACTTGGTACTATTATCGTCCATATGCACCTTAACCACAAGCTGAAGATGAAACCACAGAACTGTCAGTCAGGCAGGCTGCTATTATTTCTGCTACTGTACATTAGGAATGCATCCTGTGGATATCTTGCTAAACTGTTGTTCCAGTAGCTCGCAGGGTTCACAGTTTGGTAAGGCTGCAGATGACTCCTCAACTAGCAGTAATGACATGATTGTTATGGGGGGTGGTGGTAACCAACCACTTTCTGATTGGGATTTAAAGCCTGCTCTATGAGACAGAACTCAAGCCTGTTACTACAAACTGGACCAAGAACCCAAGGCTGAGGGCCCCAGAGAAGAACATAATACTATTGTTTTACTAAATGGATACAGCATCAAACTGCCTTTTAAATACTTAATATTTTTATCCATAGAGGAATGTAGCTCTTGACTCTCATGAGGGTGTCATGACTCAATTGGTCAATGTACATAGAATAAGTGGAATGCTTAGCACTAAATGGGACATCTATACACACCCCTCCCTGTAAGGCTCAGAGAAGAGCAGGTGGAAAAGTTGTGAGAGCCAAATGTTGGTGAGGACTGCTGTAAAACAGTGTCTTCTGGACGTGACAGGATTGCTGCACTCACAAATGCACAGCAGCAATTACTTGCACAAAATTTGTTCAGGATCAGTACAGTTAAAGTTGCAGCATGGGAGAGGTGTTCATGAAGGCCCACCCTTACTGAAGAAGCTATTAGCAGTAGATGACACTTGGAAGAGGAAGAGCCAGTTTTCTTCAGGGATGCGATCCCTAGTAGGCTGCCCACTCTCCAGTGGATGAACCTATACATATGTGCACACTGGCAGCACTGACTGGATTCAGTGAGCTGAGAAAACAGGACATGAACCTGGGATGAGATATGCTAGGGAGTCTTGGAAGATTTGGAGAGGGGCTTGTGGGGGGTGAATATGGTCAAAATACATTGTATACATGTCTGAAATTCCCAGAGAGCAAACAAAAAAATATTTTTGGAGTGGAATGCATCTCCCAACCTCATTGTGAACTCCTATATATATCAGAAACACAGTGGTGGAAAAACAAATTAAAAAAACACAAAAACAGGCAATAAACAAGGCCCTTGGCCCAGTTTCAAGTCACTGCATTCTGGTGGGGGAGACATAGAACAAAGAGCACTGAAGAAGTGCCAACTTCTCGATTTCCCAACATCCTTCCGTTTCTTGTTCCCATTTTGTTGTTAGGACCAGCAGTATTTCTTGTTAAAAGATCTCCCTGTATCTTTGTGACTGAAGTTCCTTTGTTACAGGAATTTTTAGGGTAAAAGCCTGGGTATGGCAGCCTCAATAAGCTAGACTTTGCCACTGTCACCAGTATGCCATTAAAGGTACTAGTTAAGGTGAACAGCAGAAAGAGAAGAGTTATTCAATAAGGTTACAGTGAGAAGAGGACGAAATAAAGGGTGCAGTGGCCCTTGAGTCATTGCTTAGGGTATTAGCAAGAGGTTTAAGGTTTGAATTGGGGGAGGGAGATTTGCATAATTAAGCAGTCCCAGTTAAGGTGTGGCCTTGCCCATCATTGACTTGTCATTGTTTTGACTCCTGTTGAACCTACAAAGTGGCCTCATAAAGTGTCATAACTGTATGAAACCTTTTCCTGAAGAAAGTTCTTCCTCGACCTGTGTTCTTTTGAGACAGCCTAGAGTGACCTGAAAAAAGGAATATCAATTGAGTAATTAATTGTCTTTATCAGTTTGGTATATGGACATATCTGTAAGGGACTGTCTTGATTGTTAATTGATGCAGGTTGGCCCAGCCCACTGCAGATGGCATCATTCCTTGTGGAGGTGGTCCTGGGCTGTCTAAAAAATGCTAGCTAAGCATGAATGAGCCTGTGAGTCAGCCAGCCAGCAGGCTAGCAAGTAGCAATCCTCCCATAGTTCCTGCCTCCAGGTTCCTGCCTTGAATTCCAACCTAACTTTCCTCAATGATGTTCCCTGATCTGGAAGAGCAAGCTAAATAAACCCTTTCTTCCCAAGCTTGCTTTTGGTCAGAGTTTTTTTTAAATCATATCAACAGAATGAAACTAGAGCAGGCTGATTGCACCAGAGTTCAAGCCTTTCTTGGCTCCCAGCATGGGGTTACTAGAGAAATTTGAATTCTTTGAGGTCCATTATTTCAACAGTCTGATGGCATAGGAAGGGAAAAAGTGTCTCTTTAGGTACCTCTTTGCCAGTCATGATGATTACACCCTCTTTAGCTTGGCTAGAGTTTTTGCTGTTTGTGTTTTTCTGTGGAACACATATGTGTTCTTTGCTGAGAACTATTGCCACTAATGTCAGGACTTTGAAAGCAGTATTTCTTCTCTCTCTCTCTCTCTCTCTCTCTCTCTCTCTCTCTCTCCTCCTCCTCCTCCTCCTCCTCCTCCTCCTTCTCCCCCTCTTCCTCTTCTTCTTCTTTTGGTTTTTTGAGACAGGTTTCTCTGCATAGCTTTGGAGCCTATCCTGGCACTCTCTCTGTAGACCAGGCTGGCCTCGAATTCACAGAGATCTGCCTGCCTCTGCCTTCTGAGTGCTGGGACTAAAGGCATGCACCACCAACCCCCACATGCTTTTATGATAGAGAAAAGCAGTATTTATGATAGAGAAAAATATTGACATTTAACTACATTTCATTCCTGCTTAGAGATGCTTTAGGAAGGAAAACATATGGTGCCTTTTCCTTTCATTTTTGTAGTGAGGAAGATATTGCTAAACCACACAGTTTCATAATGATGGAAGAGGCTGCTTTTTGGCAGAAATAGTGAACTAGGTTTAAACCATATGGGTTTATGAGTATCCATAACTGTAAAGTTTAAAAAGCATAGTGACTGAATAGGAAGAAATCATATTTATGGTTCTTCACAGCTTCTACCACATTTGCTAGCTGCAGAGGGGTTCTGTACCAACATGGATCAGCACCACGTCACAGCGGTGCTGAGTAATTCATCACATGATCTTCTCTGGAGCCAAATGATTCGGTAAGGAAATCTCATTTTCACTTGCAAATTGTTAAGTGGAAAATATTTTAGCCCTAAATCATGCAAATTACTTTTTGGGGCTTCTATAAAAAGATTTACAAATGGAATTGTTCTGTCACAGAGCTTTGGAATAAATTAAATTAACAAATAAGTCAAATTGTGTTTGCAGCATCAAAAGCCTGGTGGCATAAGCCATGTAACTGCCTGTAACTCAGGCTACCCTTGACCTTTTGATCTTCTAACACTAACTCATGTTCATCCTTTAAAACATGTGTGAGACCCTCACTGTCATTTTCTTTAAACCTGGAGCATTTCTATTATTTTATTAACGTGCTGTGTCACATACAGGGTGTTGTCTTAAAGAACACAGCCAGAGAGTCAGGAGCCTTCTTTCCTTCCTCCCTGATGAGTGCTTCCTCTGCATCTTCCTTGGGTCCAGGAAGATTGGCTTTGATGTCACAATCCATCGAAACTAAAAGGGGCAAAGCTCTGTTGTTTTGGATGGGTGGCCAGGAAGAGCTGAAAGGCCCTTGTTCTCCACAGGCCGTCTGGAGAAAAGACACTGCATCACTATTGTCCCACACTTCTCTTTTCATCTCTTCTAAAAATAAACAATGTGGCCCTCATTTACAAATAATCCAGTGGTTTTGAAAGTGTATAATTATGATTTTTTCTTACTCTTTCTCCTTCCGTCCCCTTTTCCCTCTCTTAAGATGATGAGGATCACGTCCAGGGCCTTGCCCTTGTTAGGCAAACTTTTGCCCCATGTGTGCTGTTGCTGAGGCCTTTGCTGAAGAGCTACCTTCTCAGAGAGGCTTTGTTATCACCAGTGCATCTGAGGAGCGGTTTAGGCACTGTCTACCACTTCTTCTGGTTTCCAGCTCATGTTTCTGTTTTTGTAAGGGTAACAACAACAACAACAAAAACAACAACAACAACAACAAATCATCATTGTCATTGTTATTAGATAAGGTCTTGCTGTGCAGCCCTAGCTGGGTCTAGATTCACTGCTGTAGTTCAGGCTGACCTTGAATTTGCAGTTCTCCTGCCTCCGGATCCTGAGTGCTGGGATCAGAAGCATGGGGACACCATGCTGAGTCTGGTTTAATTTTTTTTTCACTGCCCTTGCCTCCTTTGCTAGAATTTAGTTCAACACAAAAAACAATCTCATTGGATCTGTTTACTATTGCACACAGCTAGTACCTCCTCTAATACATGGGAGTGCTATGTTAAAGAAGACAGTCTCCAGAAGGGTTTCTATGGAGATCCAGAGGGAATATAGGCAATAATTAGTGGGTAGTACATTGGGTGGTGATAAAAAGCACTAAGGATAAAAGTAGAGAAGGTAAAAGAATTTTAGGGAGTAGTGTATACAGTAATGGGGACAATCTCACTCAGAAGGTGCTTAATACTTAAGGAAGGGACAAAAAAAAAAGCCTGCTAAGAATCTGGGTAAGAGTGGGAGGGATGGATAGGTACAAAAGGACGACAGGAAGCACTTGAAGAATGTTCAAGGAGCAATTACAAGGGCAGGTAGTTACAGTGCAGTAAATGCAGAGAGAGAGAGAGAGAGAGAGAGAGAGAGAGAGAGAGAGAGACAGAGACAGAGACAGAGACAGAGACAGAGACAGAGAGAGGAGAGAACTGAGGCTAAGGAGATAATGGCATCCAGATCACATAGAGACAGAAAGGAGGCCACTTGCACAGTGAAGGTTTGCCTTCACTGTACAAGATGAGCAGGCACGGAAGGTTCTTGGACTATGGAGGCAAGAGCAGGGAAGGTGAACTGCAGTTTGGGTGGAAAGGCTAATCCTAGACAAAGCGTAACAGTTCATCCTCATCACCCGAGTGGGTATGGTATATATGTTGGTATGGTTGTTAAATGTCCCTTACAGGCTCATGTGTTTGAGCATTCATCTCTCTCTGCTTCCTGACAGCAGACACAATGTGACCAATGGCCTTGCACTCCTGATACTTCAGCTCCTGATTGTCTTGCTTGCATGCCTTCCTGTTATGATGGACTGCATCCTCAAACTGAGAGCTGAAACCAATCCTTCTTTCTAAGATTGCTATTGCTGGGTATTCATCCCAGCAACAAGAAAAGTAACTAATCCAGTTGGTCATCTTAGGTGTTTGTCACAGTAAGGAAAAGCTGACACATACATGCAGAAAATAAGAGTAACAAAAACAAAAAACAAAATCAAGGTGATTGGTATTTGCAAGGAATAGAACCAATTCTATCTGGAAAACATGTTAATATATGAGCCTTGAAAGTCTGGATCCAGGGATGGTCAAGGGACATTTACTGAATTAATTACCATGTATATAACTCCTTCAGTCAAGAATTGTAGCAGGCGCCATGGAAAAATAAGGCATTAAGATCCCAAGTGACAAGGACTATTTACCTAAATATATGGGAGATGACAGATACTTCAGGAATTGAAATAAGATGTAGACTGAGTACCCTTTCCATTAACTAAACTAACTTATTACTGGAGTTTTCTTGTCCCGCCAGGTCCTGCAGCCACCTTTCATCCCCAAATAAACACACGGAGATGCTATATTAATTATTAAACTGTTGGCCTATGGCTAGGGCTTCTTACTGGCTAGCTCTCTCTTAATTATTAACCCATTTCTATTAATCTAAGTATTTCCACATGGTCTTATCTTACCAGAGAAGGGTCCAGACTTGTTACTCCTTCCTTGGTTACATGGCGTCTCCTCGAGGTCTCTTCTCTGCCTATCTTTCCCAGAATTCTCCTTGTCTCCTAGTCCTGCCTATCTTTATGCCTCTATTGGCTAAACAGTGTTTTATTCATCAACCAATAAGAGAAACATATATAGGGAAGAGCATCCCCCATCACTAACTAACTATTACTAACATTTTAATAGTGGGTGTAGTCTCCTAATCAGGTTAGATACAGGTTTTTCTAGTATAACACAATACATATGCTCCTAAAAAACAAAACAAATAAACCCTATGCTCTGCAAAAATGTTAAAAAAATTACAGATTAATTAAAATAGTAGGGTTAGGAGCAGGTCATGTAAAATTTACACAAATTAATGAGTAGATTAACAACAAAGCCGATATGTGATTCCTGGGGAGACAGCCAGGCAGACATCAGGTCTAGAGGCTGCTCAAGGGACATAAATTCACAAAAGAAATTGTGGAAATGTGGGGCCAAGGGATGCTGAGCTCTGACCCAGTTAAAGTGTGCCCAGAGTGCGTGCCACCTGCTACAAGCAGACACCTATGGAAAGCCCCAGAGAGCATCCCTCAGGGAAGGGAGTCCAAGATGGACAGATTTTAGATTCTCAAAATGGAACCGAGAAAGCCCTTGCCTAGGTGGTAGCAAAACTAAAGACTTTCCTTTTAAAGGAAATTTGTACTCCCACTATCCTAGTTCATGGGAAAATATATGTGTAAACCAATAAAAAGTCACGTACAAGCTAAGGAAATGCCTGCCTTGTTAGTCATTCTTGCTCCATCTCACCAAGGGGAGCTCTTTGCCATCATACTACCCAATAGAAAGCCTTTACAAGAAACGGTTGGATGCAGGTTCCCTACCCAGAAATCATAAACTAGCTAAATGATATTATACAGAGAAAAATTATGCCATTTCACTGCGTCCAGAGAATTCTTTAAAGATGATAATTATTGGAAAGTGCCACTTTTAGTTTCCTTTCAATGATACTGTTAAAACCAGGGTCTTGAGTATGGTAAGCAGGGACCTGCTACTGAGCTCCCCAGAGACAGGTGAGGATTTTATTTTACTGTTTATCAGTAACTATAACATGATATCATTAATTTAATGCCCCCTATGCAAAAGTGATTGATGGTTTACCTTCTTGACCTTGGCTTCCTTCAGTTTTTCCAGTGCTAATTTAATTTTATTAGCCTTTGCTTGGGCTTCTTCTTCTTCCTGTAAAGAAGAAGACAGTCAGTAAGGTCTAATAAATAATATCAGTGGGAAATTCTTGTTAGTGTTAGTGTCTAGTTAATTTATAGTAACAAAATCATCAAATTTTACATCCCCCGTTTCCAGAATATAAACAAATTCTTGTGATTAAATATTTAACTAAAAGGTACAGAAAGAAACTATTGTTTATAGCCCTGGGAATTTCATCCTAGAAGATGAAATGATGACCTCAACAAGTGCATCATACACTTATTAGAGTATGCTATTCTGTGATCAGCTCACAAAACAGGGGACTGGGTTAGTTTGAATGATCAATATCCCCATAAACTCATGTACTTGAACTCTGGGTCCCTAGATGGTGGTGCTGTGTGGAGAAATGGAACTATTAGGATGTGGAACCTTGCTGGAGGAAATATATCTGTGTGGCTGGGCTTTGAGAGTTTACCGCCTCACCCCACTTCTAGTTTGCTCTTTGCTTCTACCCTGCGAATAGAAATATGATCAGTTAGCTTCCTGCTCTGGCGGCCTGCTGCTCTCTCTCCCCTGATAGGACGAACTGTTCCTTACATTAAGGTAAACGCTTCCACTCTTAAGTTGTTTTGGTTTATCACAGCAACAGAAAAGGAACTGATACAGGGACCAACCTACAGAATCCAGTAATGTATTCAGCCTAAGGGAGTTGAGCACTTCATAAAGTCATACACATCCTCTTGGATCATGGTGTCTATTTAGGGGAACATTCATAGTTTTTATTAGAAACTTGAAAAAGTCCTTAACATCCAATTTCTTAATACAAAAGTCAAAACTTAACTTTGTGATTTGTAAATTTGTGATTTGTAAATCACAAATCCTCCAAAGCAAAGCAAAACAAACAAACGAACAAAACACCCCACTGATAACACACATGAACAATAATAGCAAAGAGTGTGAAATAGTCTTATAAGCTCAACTTCCTTTGATAACTTACAATCCTGAGAATAGAACTGTTAGGGCTTATTTATTTATTCATTCATGTATTTATTTATTATGATTAGGAAATGAAGTGTTCTGGTTACAGAACACTTTGAAAGTAGAATCATCTTTTCTAACACCAATGGTTCTTGAAATGTTTTTGAGTGCAGGGAAAGACTCGTTACAATGCTTACTTTAGAGAGAGGTTCAGGAGGTGGTGGAGGTGGTGGAGGTGGTGGAAGGTCTAACATGGGTTCTGCTGGTGGAGGTGGTAAAGCATCTTCATAGTGGCCAACACCAGCTGCAGCAGCACTTGCTCCATAACCAAGTGACGCTGCAACCCAGCCATCTGATGCCTCCTGAAGCGCTGAGTGGTGCTGATTCTGAGAGGACTCTTTCTGAGCCTGGATGGTTCTCTGCTCAGCTTCACTTATATCTGCTACCAAATCTGCCATGAGGGTGTCTAAATCTTGGTCTTCCAGGGCATTTAAGGACTCTAAGAGGAAGAAAAGAAAAGAAAAGAAAGCTTAACTATTTGCATCTGGATAACACAGAAAGCAGTTGTTTTTCTTTTAAGAGCAACATATGCATAAGTGGGAATCATTATTTAACTTGTTATGATACAATAAGAAAGATGGAGAATATTCTTATCCAGTAGCACACCCCCACATATTGGGACTCCTGAAATAATTACATTCAGTGCTTAATGTCAGTAAGTTTCTAACGGGAAGAAGAGGGAAAACTTGTGCTCTCCAGGGGTGTGTCTCACACTCTAGGCACAAAGTCAGGTTGGAGCACACGAGCAGATGCCTACACAGGGAACTCCTGAGTATTTTGGTGCAAAGGCCTCAGTCTTTGGAACAGTAGAGGAGGAAGAAAGTGGAAATGGATGGAAGGGGGTTCTCCCTAAGAATTTTTAAGGGAGAGCACTGGTGATCAGCTGGGTTTCATCTGACTTTAGGGAGAACATCTAAATGTCTGTCCCATCCGTCTGACTTCAGGGAACCTTACCATCGTAAGTGCAAGATTAATGCAGCCAAGGTGTTAAAGAGTAAAACCAGTAAGATTAAGTAGTAAAGGTTTTTATGAAAACAGTGGGCTGGGTGAGCTTTTATAAGAAAAAATGAACAAGGCTTACAGGGACATGGGGAAGGAAGAGAGTTCATTAGGACTTTGTCCAAATGTGAGACTACTGTAGAGGCCACATGCATGCTCAGCAAGTTGACTAGATTGCATGGAACAGAGGGAGTGGTGTCGGGGACAGCATCAGCAGAGTGCACTGGGAATCAGGCAGTCACTGCATGATGGTTCAGTGAAGAAGGAGTGGACCCTGTGCAGGATGGCCCAAAATGAGGAAATGGGAGTGTCAGAAAACAAACCTATTTAGTAAAAAAAATCAGAAAGCACTGTGAGCTGGCTCATTGCCAGACATCATCAGTGCCATGTAGCTCTGTTGTTCATTAATATATCAATATGCCAAAGAATTAAAATTTCTTTATATAGCTTAGATATGTTACTACAGATAAATTATATTAATCAATACAACATTAGATAAAATAGAGAATGAGAAGTGGATTCCATTCTTAAGTCTGTCGTTCTCTGAATGACTTTGATATATATGTATGCTTTTTGAGACAGGGTTTCTCTGTGTACTTTTGGAGGTGTCCTGGCACTTGCTCTGTAGCCCAGGCTGACCTCGAACTCACAGAGATCTGGCTGCCTCTGCCTCCCAGGTGTTGAGATTAAAGGTGTGTGCCACCAATGCCTAGCTAAGAATTTTTGTAATAAAAAAATTAAAAGATAATGGGCTCCTTAGTAATAAGAAGAAACTTTGCTTTCCTTTTCAAAAGGTGAGGTTGTCCTGAGACTTTTCATAAATGGAAGATGGTCTTCCCTTTCATTGTTATAGACAAAAATATCTAATGGACTTTCTTAATTCAGTGTAGACATAGTAAAATACTGCCCACAGTCTGGGGCTTACACATTATTTACCACAATGCTCACATTTCCTTAGTTTCATGGTCAGAGTATAGTTCCATGGAGACTTCGGTCATCATTAGGGTTTCAAATTGCTTAAGAAAACATGCTTACCATGTAAATCCTTAAACCCCACACTGTAGTTGAACTCTTCTCGGGGTGGCTTGGGTTCTGGAGGAGGAAGAGTGTCCACTCCTAAACTCTGTGAAAACAGATGCCACAGTTTCTGTGAGTGAGTCACAAAACCAACATTTCTGAAGCCCCAAACACATGTTTTCTCTCTAAGTATGCTTTTAAAGATTGCGTTCTTACTTAAATGTTTTGTATTTTTTTCTATTATAGGAAATTTCAGCTTAAAAAACCCCTAAGAAATGTTTTGAAACAAGCTGTGTCAATTGAGAATAATGAGAATGAATAGTTAATTTTTCTTTTTTTCTTTTCTTTCTTTTTTGGGGTGAAGGTGGTTCAAGTCAGGGTTTCTCTGTGTAGTTCTGGCTGTCCTGAAACTCACTTTATAGACCAAGCTGGCCTTGAACTCAGAGATTCTGCTTGCCTCTACCTCTCAAGTGCTGGGATTAAAGAAGTGCATCACTACTACCCAGAAAAACTAGTTAATTTTTCTAAGCAACAGAGAGACTTTTCTGTTCGAATGAAGGCGCATACTATACATAGTTTTATAAGGGCTTACATAGTGGCATCAAAGAAATGAATGTCCAGTTATCTGGAAAAGAAATCCTTCTGCAAAAAATTTTAATTATTTGTTTACTCCAAAGGGAGTCAATGTTCTGACAGTTCCAATAAGTGACTGATAAACAAGCTCCCCAAACCCAGGATTTTTCCTTTTGTTGATTTTTATATTATGATCTTATTCTTTATCTTATTGCCATGCAGAAATGAAAATGTTTTACATTTTAAAATATTTCATTTTATGTTTTGTATACTCTTGTTTCAACTTTTCTGTAAGCTTGAAATTTTTTTCGCTATTACAATCACATTATTGCATTTCAGTGCACTTTTGTTTTTGCTTATTTTAGGAACCTGGTGATACCAAGGTTTATCCACTCCTTGTAATCATACACAGTGGGGTCAATCTAGCCTTGGTTGACTGTTCTTTTCAGCTATGTAGCCTGTGGCTGAGTGGCTTTCATGCTTATTCAGAACGTCATAATGGTCCTTTGAAATATAGCATTTACTTAAAAGATAACACAAAAACATCTTACTTAGTGGCATTTTCTCAGTTAGTCTCTATGAAGGTAACTACTAGGGATGTTGCTCAGATGTGGTTGTTGAAGGAAACATGGGAATTCCTCCCATGGACATGATAAGCACAGGCATTGGGATACCTGTGTAAGTGTGACAGTTATAGTAAATCATGTGGACTGAGAGTGCAGAACCAATAAAATGCTTTACTGTTTTCTTCCAACACTATTACAGATACATCAGGGGCATGTAATCCTTGCCCTGCCCCCGATGGTTTGCAAGTTAAGAAGAGGGTTTTACCTGGGTCAAGAGATCCATCTCCCCCAGCAAAGTGCTGAACATCTGGTCTATGTCTTCATTTGATTCACCCATCTGAAAGAGGAAGAGACCCAGACATGAGTGGTCTCTAAAAGCTTATCAGGGGATATAACTGTTGCATTTCATTCTTTCCTCTATGATCAAACATTCATGAAAAGAACTACATGGAGAAGAAGGCTCTGCTTACCCTGGAATTCCATGCCTGCCTGTCACTTGATTTGATGTTGGAGGATGAGCTAAATCGTGGGGACCTGTTGCAGAGCAAAACCTGAACTTTTTTTTTTTCAAACAAAGTGGGCATTGTTCTGGGAGTCTCCTTGCCATAGGATTCCTTACTTGAAAGAGAGAATGCCTCAAGCCACTCTTGACAGCTGTTTTTGATGGCCAACTTGATTGGGTTGAGAAATACCAAGGAGATTGTCTGTGATGATGTTTCCAGGGATGAATGGATTAATCCCTTGAGTGATTTATAGTAAGGTAACACTTTTGTACAGAGTGAAGAAACTGGACTCAAGTTTCTGAAAGCATGAGTCCAAATAATATTTTCCCTCCTTTTGAATTTGTTTTTGTCACATATTTGGTCACAATAATGAGATGGCTATTAAGATGTTATGCTATCATGTCAGGGGAATGTAGACTTTACCTCGATTTAACATGCTAAAATGTGACTGCATTTTGAAATGTCTGTGATTAATTGCATTTACTGAATAGTTCCCTGCTTCATAAAGATATCTATGAAATAACAACAGCCTTGGGCACATTTATTTGGCAAGGCTGGATTGGGAAATAAAGAGATAAGAATACTCACTTTTCAAGAACTTGGCAGTATGTATTGTGGCAAAGGGAATGAAATGTGTTAAATGTAAAATGAAAGATTCACCCAAGATCATTTCCAAGAATTCTAAACACTATAAGACACTATGAGGCTGATATCAAATGCACCAGCAATAGTCTGGTGAGGGTAGAGTGTCAGTGTGTATTACAGTCAGATCTGTGAATCCATTCTTGTTCCATTAGGCAGAAGCACTTGAAAAAACTCTGCATTGAACATGTCAACACTTTTTCTTGGTAACATTCCCTTACAACAACTAAAGCCATACTATAGTTATGAAATATAATATAGTTATAAAATAACTCATGGTTATTTTGTCAAGGGCAGACTGCAATAACCACTATGGTCCCAATATCATATTGCTTGGTGGTGGTGCAGCCATGTTAGTTTGTGTAGTATGGGCTCATGACAGTGAAAAAGCCTAAACAAGCATTGCTTGCTGATCTCCATTGCTGACTGACAGGTGGCTATAATTAAATGGTATTACAAGTGACCTAGAGATAACTAAGAACACAGGAGGATGTGTATATGTTACATGAAAATATAAAGGACTTCAGTACACTTGGATTTGGAAATCCATAGAGGTTCCTGGAACAAACCCCTGCAGGTGTTGAAGGATAACTATATTTCAGCTATCAATATTTACTTGGACATGGATACATACATGCTTCTGTTTTCATATGGACACACACATATATGCAGAAAATGATGTTACACAAGTACACAAGGATTGCTATGTACTTAATATTTGGCTTTCACGATGATCACTGTGACTTACCTTTTTAAATTTAAATACATCTATCTTTGTTTTCCTTCAATTGATTATTTTAAAGAAACATTTTTACAAACATACTTTATATGCAGATCAGGTCTAAAAGAGTAAGATTTTTGAATGCTTTTGTAGCATATGTGAGGTATACATAATAGTAGGTCTCAATATTTTTCTTATGTGTCCTCCTCATTGTATTTTGATCATATCCACCCCTCCATAACCCTCTCAAGTCCCCCTCCCACTCCTGCTAATCCCTTTTCTCTTCCTAAATATTCCCCTTTCGACTCTCTCTCTCTCTCTCTCTCTCTCTCTCTCTCTCTCTCTGTGTGTGTGTGTGTGTGTGTATGACCCAATGAGTTTCATTAGTGTTATTTATACGGACATGGGTACCTTATCAGTAGCTACACCACTGAAGAAAACTTCCCTTCTCATCAACCACTAACTGTGTGTAAGTCCCTATGGGAGAGTGGGTCCCATAAGCCCCTCCCACTTCTACTACAAGGTATTGATAGGCACAGATTTTGTGCAGTTCTAGTGCAGTGAAACACAGTTTCTGTGAGTTCAAGAGGGCATCAGCTATGAAATTCTTGGAGGTCAGTGCTCCTACTGATCCCCACACTTTCAGCTCTCCCATTCTTTCTGCTCCTTGCTCCACTAGAGCCTGAGTTGTGGAGAAGGTGATATAGATGCCCCATTTATGGTTGGCCATTCAACAGTCGTTTATTCTTGGTATCTTGACTTGTGAGTCTTCAGAGTAACTGCTGACCACCACATAAAGAAATGTAGCTGACCAAAGTTGACAGCAACATTAATTAATGTGCATAAGTATGGCTACTTTGAAGGCAATTTGATAGGCATATCCTGTCCATTTGGTAAAACAATCACAGAAGGACCTATCACCTCAGTCATGAATTTTTGCTCAGGTTTATGGTAGCAGATGTAAATTCCCTCCTGTGGAGCAGGCATCAAATCTATTCAGAAAGTGGTTGTGTGGTGGTTTTAATGAGAATGGCCCCCATAGTTCATATGTTTGAAGGCTTGCCCCCTGTTGGTAGAACTGTTTGGGAAGGATTAATAACGAAGCTACTCTACTACTCTAGTTAGTATGCTCTCTCTCTCAGCCTCTCTCTCTCTCTCTCTCTCTCTCTCTCTCTCTTTCTCTCTCTGACTTGTGGTTGTTGTCTCAGCATGCAAGTTCTCCGATACTGCTCCAGTGCTATGCCTGTCTGCTGCCATTCTTCATGCCATGATGGCTATAGATTCACCCTCTGAAACTGTAAACAAGCCCCCAATTAAGTGCTTTTTTTATAAGTTGCATTGGTTTGGGTGTCTCTTCACAGCAATAGAAAAGTAACTAAGACAGTTAGGTGCTCCATATCAGACTTGCCATTACTGTACCAGTCAATGTATCTTGCATGGCCAGGAAGTATTATTGCACAAGGGTCCACAGCTGAGCAGGACCATTGATGACCATCCTCCCATAGTAGCTTGTGTGATACTTCTGGTACCATGACAATTAGCCAGCAGGTAGGATGCTTCTAGCCAAGTTCTAGCTTGATGTCTCTGTGTGCTCAGGCTGTGATATGTGGCATATTCAGCCTAAATAGGTCTTAACATAACAATTTGCTGGGCAACCAAGAGCAGTGGCAATTGCCTGTATTATTTTGGCCTCAGGAGCCTCCCTGACCAACAACTCCAAGGAAAGGAGTTCTCCCCAACACTGGTAGTTTTTTGTTTAGTAATCTAGGGTTTCAGAAATGGAGAAATGGCTTAGTAGTTAAGAGCACATACTGCTCTTAGAGAGACCTGAGTTCGGTTCTTAGCACTCATATCAGGAAGCTCACAATTGCCTAACTGTGACTCTGGAAGGCTTGATGTCTCTGACCTCCCTGGTCACCTGGACTCAGGTGACATACCCCCCCCCACCACCATATACTCAAAAATAAATCTTAAAAAATCCTGTGGCTTTTTGGAATGGCATTATCTACCCACCTAGGATACATCCATTCAAACACTTCTAATTTTTTTTATTTCCTTATGGTGATATATTATTTATGATTTATTAAAGCTCACCTGAGAGTACAGAAAGCAAAGCTAGCCATAAGTCCTAGAGCCAGGCAGCCATAGAACCAGTCGGTGGTGGCACATACCTTTAATCCCACGACTCAAGAGACAAGCAGATATGTCTATTAGTTCAAGGGCACATGGAGATACATGAAATTGATCCAGTCCTAAAGAGAAATGACTCATACAAAGGTGATCTCAGCACTTGGGATCCCATGCCTTTAATTCCAGCACTAGGGAGGTATTAAAAAAAGGAAAAGGCAAAGGGTGTCACATGGAGATTTATTTTCCAGCCACACTGAAGAGAGGTCTTTCAGTCTGGGGTAGAGGTAAGAGATAATGGCTGGCTGCTTTGCTTTTCTGATCTTCAGCTTGAAGCTTGGACCCCAATATCTGTCTCTGGGTCTTTTATTATTCATGTTACATTTCCTTATGGATTTCTTATACATAGTTGTTAGCATGCAGGTCTAAAATATCAAGACTTTTAAAAAAATTTGATATGATCTCACTTTGTAGCCCTAGCTGGCTAGAAATCATTATATAGACCAGGCTGGCATCAAACTCAGACAGATCTGCCTGCCTTTCCTCCTGAGTGTTGGGATTGAAGATGTACACCACTGTGCCCAGCAATAGTAAGATTCTTAAAAATCACAATCATAATCCTATTATCTAAATTTGCTTAATAATAAATCATTTGCTAAAATAAGCTAAGCCAAAGCAGATCAATTTGTTGTGAAAACTTGCAGTTTATCTTTTAAATGACTTCAACATAATATTTAATTAGTAACATGTTTGCTTTTCTTGACTTTAACCCATTTATGTCTCTTATAATAGCATATAAAGAGCACTTCTGTTCTACTGATTGATTTCTTACAAATGACTCAAATGAATTTTAAAAGACACCCCAGTCTATGAAAGAAAAATGATTCACTGATGACTGTAACAGTAATGTGTGCCTGGCATTATGTAAATACCCTTCTGTAAGTCAGTGTTTGCCTCCTGGGGCAGGATTAAAAGATACAACAATACAAAAACTTTTTTGGCTGAATCTGAACATTCACCAAATATCTACCCTGCATTGCTAGTGTCTAATCTCAGCAGTAATCTTAGACTTCAGTATTCTTACTTTCCTTATCACAACCTTCCGTCTGCCAGTTTTAATATAGCGCTTTGTTAATTTTTAAGACTTTCATACATTCATACAATGTAATTTTATTATAATTATTCCCCACTCCTCCCACAATTCCTTTCAGATCCATATCTCACCCCTCAGCTCTTTCTCCAAAGTTTGCGGTTTCTCCCCCTTTAAAAAAATAATGCACTGAGTCTAATTTGTACTGCCCATGTAGTCATGAGTCAGGAGCCACCCACTGGAGAGTGATCAACCTGTCAGAAGACATCCCTTTAAGAAACTGAGTCTCCTTCTCCCAGAAGCCACCAACTATCAATAGCTCCTCAACAGGAGAGATGGGGGTTTATAAGCCCCTCCTTTCCGCCATGCTGGAATGCCTACTGGTTTGATCATGACTGTAGTAGCAAGATATACCATGGATGCAATAGTGGCATGAATGTTATGAGAATAACCAACCACCTTCTGCTTAGGCTTAAGACCCATGCCATAGGAGAAAACACATACCTGGAACTGTAAATCTGACCAAGAACCCATGGTTTGGGAGCTCGTTAGCCTCAGGAGGGATCCTACTTCTATGATTCTGCTTACTGGAATAGCATCAAGCTAGCCTCTAAATTCTTTTTTTTGTTTTTGTTTTTTTGTTTTTTTGGTTTTTTTTTTTTTTTTTTTTTTTTTTTTTTTTTTTTTCGAGATAGGGTTTCTCTGTGGCTTTGGAGGCTGTCCTGGAACTAGCTCTTGTAGACCAGGCTGGTCTCGAACTCACAGAGATCTGCCTACCTCTGCCTCCCGAGTGCTGGGATTAAAGGCGTGTGCCACCAACACCTGGCTTAAATTCTTATCTTTAGGCCCATACAATAGTATACTTCTCAGACCACATCAGGGAAGTTTTTTCTTTTTTTTTCTTTTTTCTTTCTACTGCACAGTAGACAGCAGTCAACAAAGAAACTCAGCTGGTCAAAGTGCAACCCCTTCCCCAATTTTAAATGCTTCCCTTCTCTCATGATACACAAAATCCTTAAATACAGTTACTGACTCCCTTCAACAATCATTTCAGAGTCTTAAGCTTTGTATGTTTTACATTATGGGATCAACAAGTGATTGGTCACTTGTTTGAGATACGTTAAACATCTAGATTGCCCTTTTTGGTTTCCAGTGGAGGATGTATCATGTAGATACATGGGAGTCATGAAGCTGGTTTGGCCAGCATGGGCCAGGAAAGAGGCTTTTGTTAAAGCAAGAACAGCTTAGATACTATAGGACAAGCATAATATAAGCAGACATATTTATCCCAAAGAACCTGGAGTTCACACATCAGGGACAGACAGATTCATACTGAATGAAGAAGCATTCATTGGAAACCCAGGCCAGACCCTTGAAAGCAGCCAGACAAGCACTCAAATACAGAATTGACAGGTAAGGCAGACTCATGGACCTTGTCTACATATATAGGTCTAAGAGTTAAAGAGGAATCAAACTATGCTGGTAAAGGATGATGGGAAATGTTTTTGCTATTTTGTGCATTAAGGAAGAGGTCTATGGGTGGAGCCCACTTCTGATTAAAGACATGATTCTATGTGAGGGTTCATTCACACAGAGTTTTATCTCCCCCTTAAAGTATGTCAAAATCACCCTTTCCTGCTCTGGTCTGAATGTGCTGTGCTCTCTTCTGTAGAGATGATGAAGGGATAGAACATTCAGAGGTGAGGCTTTGTGGACAATGCCCAGGTGATGGGGCGCTGCCCTTGGAAGGGATTAATACTTGTCTTTCTGAGTAGATGAGGTCTCCTGAGAATTAGTTGTTACAAAGCAAGATCAGTTGTGTTGACAACTTCTCTGGCCCCCTGTCTCAACACGTGATGTATTCTGCATGTATTCCCACCATCGTGATGCCACTTACTGTGAGACTCTTACCAGAGCCAAGCAGATGTCAGTGCCATGGTCTTGAATGCCCACAACTGTCAGCTAACACATGTCATTTCTATGAGAAGTACCCAGACTCAGATATTTTGTTAGAGCAACAAAAAAAATATACTAATATGATCCCCTTTTCAAAATTTCCTACGAAATGGAGGAAAATAGGTAAGTGAATAAAACATTTATGTTTTTATAGACTGTGAAAATAGTTAACGTGCTATTCAAAGTCTTAGAATGAATCTTCCATGAATTACACTGATGAGGAGAAATTAGCAGAATAAACAGCAAAATTATACAATTGCGCATATAAATTCATTTTATTAGAGTCTTATGTGATATAGCAATGTGAAAAACAAAGGAATCCTTCAAAAACAATTATTATTAACAGGAAAATAGTGTCTTAATCTGCAAAGTAATCTATTCAAAGTATATAAAATAGATTTATTGGCTGACATAATAAGCTACCAATCTATGTTACAAAATGAACTCATATGAAGCAAAGGTGTTATGAGAAGTAAGGACCTGCCACCATGTATTCTCTTCAACCAGTGACTGGAAAAAAAACACTGAAATGAAGAAATGTGACATCTGTGAGTCAGCAAGTCCCAGTGTGTCCTGAGACTTTAGTTTCTCAGTTAGCACACACTACTGATACACAGTGGGTAAAGAATGAGACAGAGCAAATTACTCACCCAAGATGGAAATAACTCAGACTAACAGCACATCCCTGTGACCTGAAACTCTCTAGGCTCATCTGGCCCAAGTTTCTCCTGTTCCTGCCCTTTCATTGCTCTACCCCCTGCTCCCCCGACACTGTCTCTATTTGACTTGTCAGAAGACATCACCGTCAAAATTCTGCTGGAAATATACACTCATGATACAATATTTAATGAATTACATTTAAAACCTTTTACATTCTTGGTAAATCAGACATCTGATGCAAGAGTATTACTGTATTGTCTGTCTGGCCTTGAACTTGGGATGCTTCTGCCTCAGTGAACTAATTGCTAAGATTTTAGGTGTGGTACATTATTTGTAGCTTTAAGGGTTTTTATTGGTCTAAAGTTTTGTTAATCTGTAAATTCAATCATCTTGCATGATTACCCTTTCCTTCGAAAAGGCCTTATTTCTGGAATGGATGGATCAGAGCCACAGATAATTCATGTATTACACATACACACAAGTATGAGAAAACAAGGCTGTGTATGTGTGGTACTTTCCAAAGGTCAAAAGAGAAAACGCCCATCCATGAGGCTGAACGTGTTACTGGGGTTAGCAGCCAGCAGCTGGGGTGGAGGAGCTGTTGCAACGAGGCACAACATTGCAAAACAAGCCATGTTCACACCATGACTGGGTGGAGTTAAAAATCTTTTCATGTGTATGTAATTTCTGGGTTCTTTTTGTGCTCTGGGAAGAATATCACATTGTTGATGAGAGAAATTGGAACAGTTCTTTATCAGAGTAGTTATACTATTTTCATTTCCTGGAGAAAGAAGGGTGTGCTGGAGGAGAAGCATATCCAGACTAAAACCCTACACTTCTTAGTAACAGTGGCATTTTCCTAACGCTCAAGTATTTCCTATTTAGGTAGGGTTCAGAGCCAAACTTCATGTTTTCAGCCCTAATACTTCCTTTTTTCCACATAAATAAACTTCAGTCATATATATTTGGAAATCTAAGTCGTGTGTTATGTATGTTTAACAGGACATATACATATACTCACCACGTGTATTTAATTCAGTTGGAATGCAGTCTTCATTCTCCTCTCCTTAGTAGATCCAGCCATAGTTTTGAACCAAATCAGGACAGCCATTTTCCCACTTGTCAATGAAAGCCAGTTCAAGCCCCTTGGATATTTCCATGCAAATGGCTCCTACTCACTATTTCTTCTTCTGCACCCCTACCCTCTGCAACACCCAAGGTTTGATGAGTGACCATTCGTCACTCATTGGTCTGATTTAGAAGCTGGTTTGGTGCTTTCATCTTCCCTTTTACCCACACAGTGACTCAGAAAACCCCCTGGATTTTCCTGTGCAGGACTTCTCCTTTCCTTTATTCCTCTAGCCTGGCCACAGCTGAAGGCTTCATCTCTCCGCTCCTCTGGCTTCTGGTCACCCTGACTTCTCACAGACACCATAGACACTGATTTCAAGTACAGTCGTGACCTTGTCACTTTCCTGCTTAAACACTTCCCATGACTGACCATAATGGAGTGGATAATCCAGTGCCCAGCATGTCTTCAGAATCTTTCAGGAATTTCTTGTACACACCTCTCAAGGATTAGCTCTTGCTATTCAGGGCCCTCTGTGCCCTATAAATAGACTTGGTATCATTCTTTGTCTCTGTGTATACATTCCCTATAAACAATATCCTCCATTTATGCTTTCTTCATAGATTTAGTTATTTGAAATTCAGCTTTCATGTCAACTATTTAACGGTGTCCATGTAACCATCAGACATTTGCTATCCATTGTCCTCTGCATACAGTCAATTCTGACCCCAGCAAACCTACCCATGCTTCGGTTTCCTTGTCAACAACTGAAAGAATACTAGTATATATCTCACAGTGTTGCTGTGGCATCTAAGTAAGACTGCATACAGTATTGCCACCAACCCTCAGTCACAGTATTTGTCACAACAGCACCAGGCTCCTGTTGTCACTACCTTAGAACTCTTTAGAATCCCAGGAACTAAAAAAATACTGGGGAGTAGTTATTGAGGGCCAGAACTTACCATTTTGTCTTCCAAAATGTCTTGCTGATTAACCACTATCCCAAACAGGAAGACATAGGCTAGCAGACAGTTCATAAGCTACACACATACTGCCCATATGCCTGAAAATGGTTCCTATGGAGCCACATCAGACATGTGTCACACTAGGGCTGAGTGGTCCTCAGAGGTCACCAGATTCCATCTTTCCTCTGACCATCAGGTCAATTAAATAGGAAGTCAGCTTCAAACAACTAAACAAGCAAAAAAACAAAATCCCTCTATTTAAAGGAAATAAGTGTCTATGTTTGTGTGCATTTTGACGGTGATGTCTTCTGATAAGAAGATGCTGGATCCCCTGTTGCAGTTGCAAGTGGTTGTGAGCCACCCACTGAGTGCTCAGGAAGCACTCCCAGCCACTGAGTGGTCTCTCCACCCCAGAATGCCTACTTTTCACTGCTGACACAAATCCAGGCTTGCTTTGAAGCCAAGGGTCTTAGTTGTTTTGAGAAGAGCTCTATCAGCCACCATGCAGCTTGCCTGGCACTGCCAAGGGATTTACTTTTTTTCTAAACCAACCAAAAATCAAATAGTTTTTTATAAGTAATAGATGACCCAACTGTCATTTAATAAATGAAACAGGTTACTGTCACTCAGCATTCAGGAGGCTAAGACAGGCAATTGCAGGTCAGCTTGAGCTATATGGCGATACCCTGTCTTCACTGCCATGAAGGAACAAACAAACAAATATGCCTACAGGCTAGGTATGGAGGTTTGTATCTCTAATCCCAGTACTCAGGAGGCAGAAACAAAAGTTCAAAGCAAGTCTGGGTCTGCTTAGTGAGACTTTGTCTCAAAAATACAAATTAACAACAAAACCAACTAACAAAAAATTTTCAAAGACAGAAAAAGAAAATCTACCTTAATTGTTTACATAATATGTCTAACTCGTTTTAACTCCATGGACAGACATATCTTACTAAAAAACAAAAATGTAATAGCTTTGGGTTGAAAAGATTCTTCAGTGGCTAAGAGCACCTGTTGTTCTTATAGAGGACCCAGGTTTGATTCCCAGCACCCATATGGTAACTCACGACCATTCATACTCCAGTTCCAGGGAATATGGTGCCCTCTTCTGAATTCTGTGGGCACCAAGCACACATGCATACACAATCATACTTGCAGGCAAAACACTCATGACATAAATGAGTAAATCTTAAAACAAAACAAAACAAAACAAAAGTAGTACCAGTATTTATCCCTAGTGCAGGGACTTTGGGAGCCCATTCCCTATGGAGGGATACTCTCTCAGCCTAGATACATGGGGGAGTGCCTAGGCCCTGCTCCAAATGATGTAACAGACATTGATGATCCCCCCATTCGTGGCCTCATCCTCCCTAGAGAGTGGATGGGTAGGTTGGGATGGGGGGTTGGTGGGGGAAATGGGAGGATGGTAAGTAGAGGGAACTGGGATTGGTATGTAAAATAAGACTGTTTTAAATTTAAATAAAAAAAGAAAAAAGTAGCTTAATTAAATAGAAATATTTCAGGTTGTCTATGTAATTTTAATATGTAAAGTAGATATGTAAAGTTATACATGTCTGGCTTGTATTGAGTTCCAGGTCAGAGTATTAAATTATGTATGCATATTTATATTGAAGCCCACTAATATTTAACAACATGCTGAAGCACTTCTTTTTCTTGCATCTCACTTTGAGCCAAGGCCCTACACTGTCCTTTCATTCACTGTGTAGCTCAGAAACGCCTTCTGGACCTTGCATTCCTCCTGCCTCTTAGTGCTGAGATCACAGATGTGTGCCATTATGCTTAGTTTCATGTTCTCCTTTGTCATAATGTATCTGTAAAAATTTCTTGCTATGAGCTGACAGCCAACATCAAATTAAATGGAGAGAAACTCAATGCAATTCCTCTAAAATCAGGGACAAGACAAGGCTGTCCACTCTCTCCATACCTCTTCAATATTGTCCTTGAAGTTCTAGCTAGAGTAATAAGACAACACAAGGAGATCAAGGGAATACAAATCAGAAAGGAAGAAGTCAAACTCTCACTATTAGCAGATGATATGATAGTATACATAAGTGACCTGAAAAACTCTACCAGAGAACTCTTACAGCTGATAAATACCTTCAGTAAAGTGGAAGGATACAAGATTAACTCAAAAAAAAATCTGTAGCCCTTCTATATACCAATGACACATTGGTGGAGAAAGAAATCAGAGAAACATCACCCTTTACAATTGCCACAAACAACATAAAATACCTTGG